>NW_012148891.1:20128-21731 GCF_000956105.1 Propithecus coquereli | reverse complement strand
AGAACTATCACATGATCCAGCAATCCTACTTCTGGGTCAAATTCACAGAAACACAAGGTAGAATGGTAGTCACCAGGAGTTTGGGGAAGAGGGAATTATTGTTTGCTGGATATACAGTTCAGGTTTGCAAAATGAAAAAGCTGTGGAGAGCTGTTTCACAGCGTGAATATACTTAATGCTACTGAACTATACACTTAAAAATGGTTACGATGGTAAATTTTGTTTTTTACCACAATTAAAAAATTTAAACATAAATTTTAAAAGTTAAAGCTTATTGAATTATCCATGACTCATTGTAAGAATTATTAAACACACATGCACACAGTTGTAAACAAAATAAAAAACCTATTAGACTAATGCCTAAAAACTTCCGAAAAGTAAATACTCTAGATTATACAAAAGTAATATTAAAAACATACAATACTACTTACCTCGGCTTGTCTCTTTTTTCTCTTTGTCTTTCAAAATCTCGTCCTCTTTCCTTTGCATCTCTTGGTTTTTCTTCTATCCTGTCTTTTACTTTATACTTTTCTTTGTATTTTTTCCCCAGAGCAATATCTTCTGGTATAGGAGGGGGTGGACTTGGAGTGCGTGGTCCTTTCTTTTTACTTTGGTTGCTTTTTGAATTCCTGAAGGTAACACAAAGCTGTCATTAGACGTTCGAATATTTCTGAAAGGCCAAATGGATTTTTTTAAAGCACTTTTTAAAAATGGCAGCATTCTTTTCAACTACTTGCCCTTTACTATTTTGTATGAGTAACCAACATCCAGGAAAAAAAAGTAACTAACAAAAACGAGTAAAGAATTAATTTAGTTGCTACTTATTTTGCTAACACTGCTTATTATTACACAATTTTTACACAATTATTACAAAATTATTACATAATTTTAAAGGCTGGATTTCTGAGAAAAGATAAGAGGTATAATAGGAAGGGACTTTCAAAAAAGAAAATAGTATAAAATGACTGCTTGAATTGCATCTTTTAAAGCTTACATAGACAAACAGAGAAAGAAAGTAAAATTCACCTATGATTCTACTACACAAAGATAACTATTTCTAACATCTTGCATATACTTCCACATCTCTTTTTTTTTCTAACTACTCACCTAAAACTGGATATCCACATGGAAAAGAATGAAGTTAGACCCTTACCTTGTACCATATAACTCAAAATGGGTTAAATGTAAGACCTAAGAGTACTAGAAGAAAGACCTAAACAACCAGAAAATACAGAGGAAAAGCTTCATGACATTGGACTTAACAATGATTTCTTGGCTATGACACCAGAGGCACAGGCAACAAGACCAAAAGTAGACAAATGAGATGACTATACATATGGTCACAACTATTTTCTCATCATTAGAAATGGCTGTTAATTTCTCTGTCACACATATTCATGAAATACCCTATTATAATATTTTGTAAGATTTTTTTGTACCGAACATAAACTTACTGTCAGCATCTTTTTCTACTATAACAAAAAGTAGATTCAGGTAATCATTTTTATAGACTACACAGAATTTCCTTCAATAGATGCTCTTTAATATCTTTCTTTCTTTCACTTTTTGAGGCAAAATCTTGCTTTGTCACCTGGGCTTGCAC
>NW_012148891.1:15639-16035 GCF_000956105.1 Propithecus coquereli | reverse complement strand
TAATTATATTTAATCATTTCTATTTTAATTTCTTCAACTGGCCACTACAGTAATTCTACATATTAATATATTCATGCTGCTAAGTATATACTATAAAGAATCTAATCTCTCGATTATGTACACAAAGAGACAAGAAGAATGTTTATTGTGTATAAATTACAATAGCTTTAAAATTAGAAACAACATAAATGTTCAACAATAGAAAAGTAGATAAATAAATAGTATAAATACTAACATAAATGAACTAAGGTTACATATATGACTACAGATAAATGTTAAACAAGTTAAGTGAAAAAGAAAGTTGCAGAAGAAAAGTTATAATGTATCTGTATTATAATTAGATTGGAAAATAATACTATATACTGCAAAACACATTAATAAAAGTGTAAACACACA
>NW_012148891.1:15032-15362 GCF_000956105.1 Propithecus coquereli | reverse complement strand
ATGCAATTAAATAGTCAATATTAATTGTAACAATAAGAACATCAACGAATAAGATTTCACGAAGCAACTGCAGAGTTCTGCCCAGGGTGCCACCCATCACGTAACACATATGCTACAGCATGGCAGCATGAGTTTCCTGTGCACCGTGCAGCTCCCAAGGTAAAGAGACATGTGAGTTACATAAGCTTCACAACGCCCCAGGGTTCAAAACTAGTGTGAGTTTAATACAACTCACATGGCAGTTAATGTGTTAAATTAAATTATCTAAAGATCTCTTTTTCTAAGAAGAGAAATTCATGGCCCAAGATAGATCCTGGATAATATCAGGGA
>NW_012148891.1:13349-14603 GCF_000956105.1 Propithecus coquereli | reverse complement strand
ATTTTCATTTTAATAAAATATTTCACACTTTTTTGGGGAATAAATAAGCTTACATTAAATACTGAGAGTATTAAAAGTATCCTTTTATAATCTACTACATAATTCTTACAAGTATCACACAGAAAAAAGCTATTTCATTCTGGTACTATTTATCACCCTACTGACCTCTGCTGGTCCAACAGGGGAGAAGATACTGCAGATGTCTTCCTGTCTTTCTTGCTAGCTGAAGATGACTTGGGGCTTGATTTTCGCTTTGGTGATTTGCTAGACTTTCTTAAAGAAGGTGATGGAGACAATTTTGATCTAACCACATCTGGTGAAACCTTTCAAAAGAATTCAGTAAGTCAAATTAGGAAATTCCTCCACTCCCGGTACAACAAGACTTACAGTATTTTGAAATTATACCCAACTTCAGATTAAAAATTAAGTATTATAGCCACCATCTGTTGATAAGTCTGACTCCTGAACCCATGCTGTTACCAATATGATAATTAACTGCCTTAAAATACACTAATATCAATAAAGCAAATTAAAATTATGAAATTTTAAAATTTCAGAAAAATCACAAATTATATCCAAATAAATTGTATCTCTATTCTTTAGAAAAGAAACAAGGCATTCTAGAAACAGCATGGGCCCAAAACAGACATATGTATTGTATATCCAAAGCCCATTTTTTATTAGCTGATGACTCTAGGCAACAGAGCCTCAGTTTTGCTCACCTGTTCAATAGCACAAATATTTCCTATTTATCTAATAGACTACTGTGAAGATCAAATGATTAACATATATGGAGTAACTGATATACAGTGAGTTGATCAATGATCAGTATCCTAGTATAATTTAAGATGCAGCAAGCACCTGAGTTATCTGACCCATATCCATGTTGCTATTAATTACTAACATATTTATTGTAAAAAATAGCATACCTCCTTTTTAATGATAATTTCTTCTCTCTTCTCCATGTTTTCTTGCTCCAGCTTCATTAATTCCCTCTGTATCTTTTGACGCTTCATTTCCAATGACAATTCATGAACATAATCATAATTAATATCTCCATTGTCAGAATCTTTAAAATAAAAATTGAATTACTATCGGAAACTATCATAATACCCCAAATTACAGAACTTCAACTTTTTTTATACAAATTTAAATGGACGATTCTTTCGTCAGAATAACACTTCTAAAAGAAATAAATACTGTTTCTATAAAGGATAAAAATCACCATGATTGATTTCTTTAAGAAAAGCTAAA
>NW_012148891.1:0-264 GCF_000956105.1 Propithecus coquereli | reverse complement strand
AGTTTGTGGGCGTGGCAGGAGGAAGTTGAGGGAGTTCCTGGATGAAGAGTTCCTTCATTGCTGTGTAGTAGACCATAAAAAGGAGAAATAAAAGCAGAGGAGATTTATGGAGAAGGTTTAACAGCTACTTTAAAATCAAGGAAAGAACTGACAGGCTTTTCTGAACCTTCTAAATTTTCAACAATTAGCTAACATTATTATTAATGAGAATAGGAAAATTTTTATTTTTAAAGATAAGTATCCAATACATTTAAAAGTGTTTTT
>NW_012148890.1:5970-6313 GCF_000956105.1 Propithecus coquereli | reverse complement strand
TCTCTTTAAAAAAAAAAAAAAAATTATCTTCCATGAAACCAGTCCCTGGTGCCAAGAGATTGGGGACCTCTAGTCCAAGAGATATTGAATGCCTTATAAAAACTGGCAACTTCTGAAATATTTTCTCCCTGGCTTAGTTATTTTCACTTTTGCCGTTATTGAGAAATTTAAAAGATTCTTTTTTACAATTAAAAAAAAAGTTGAAGCATGTCCATAATCTGGTTAGTTCTTTGATAGAATTAAACCTCGGATAGGCCTAAGAAATCCAGAGTGGCTTTCTTTTCACCGGAAATCTGTGCATTTCATAGTTAACAGTATATGACACAGTCTGTTCTGGATTGTG
>NW_012148890.1:5598-5920 GCF_000956105.1 Propithecus coquereli | reverse complement strand
CAAAAAAAAAAAAAAAAAAAAAATTATCTTCCATGAAACCAGTCCCTGGTGCCAAGAGATTGGGGACCTCTAGTTCAAGAGATATTGAATGCCTTATAAAAACTGGCAACTTCTGAAATATTTTCTCCCTGGCTTAGTTATTTTCACTTTTGCCGTTATTGAAAAATTTAAAAGATTCTTTTTTACAATTAAAAAAAAAGTTGAAGCATGTCCATAATCTGGTTAGTTCTTTGATAGAATTAAACCTTGGATAGGCCTAAGAAATCCAGAGTGGCTTTCTTTTCACCGGAAATCTGTGCATTTCATAGTTAACAGTATATGA
>NW_012148890.1:5200-5548 GCF_000956105.1 Propithecus coquereli | reverse complement strand
GGATAGGCCTAAGAAATCCAGAGTGGCTTTCTTTTCACCGGAAATCTGTGCATTTCATAGTTAACAGTATATGACACAGTCTGTTCTGGATTGTGGGTTTGACCACCACATGCATCCGGTGGCCTGTGCTGCCTCTGGTCTCACCACTGCTGCTGGGGCCAAGCTCTTATCCAGAGTGGGGGTTTCCTACCTGGTTAGGCTCCTTACTACTTCCAGACTAAGCCCCCTAATCCACCTTCCACATTATAGCCCGAAAGTGTGACTTTCTGAACTGCAAATCTTATCCTCCCGTATTCTGCTAAAACCCCCTAGTGGTTCTCATTACCATAGGATAAGTCTACACTTCTC
>NW_012148890.1:2512-3280 GCF_000956105.1 Propithecus coquereli | reverse complement strand
CAGTTTTGTTTTCTTTTTTTTTTTTAATCTGGAAAGGATAACCCCTGTGGAAGTGCTGAGACTGCCGGGAGAATGTTAGTCACCATTATGGACAGTGCAGAATTTTAAAACCCGCTGGAGTAGTAGCCTTTGTGTCTCATTCTGTGCCGTTCTGCCCACTCTTTGGCACAATTTTCATCATGTTTTCTCTAAAGTGCTCCTGCATAGGGGCCTTCTTTAGATTATAAAATCTCTTTTAATCGTTAGATAATTATTCCTCCTCCTAACTCTCCATGCCCACCAAACAATATTAAGAAAAGCAAGGTATCATAAACAAGTCAGTGACAACTTCCACTAACGTTAGGTAAGTTGTTTCAGAGGGGGAAAAAAAACAACTTTTTATTCCTTAGTGCATTACAACTGTTCTGTCGGAACAGTTTTGAAACTGTTAAACGTTTAGTAGTTAAAAGGTTAGTAGAGGTCCCAATTATACAATTCCAACAAAATATCTAAGTGCCTAGTTTGTGCTTGCTTATTTTAATTTGTTTGTTTCATTTCTGGTAACCCGGGAGCATTTTGTAATCTAACTGGTTAAAATGCTGTCCTTAGCTGGTAAATCTAGTTCTTCCACCTCAGAGGAGAGACAGGAAGGAGCTCTTTCTAGAAAGGAGGATTGAACTACTTCCCCTGCTCTTATACATCACACTTATCTATCTGATTTTACGACACCACTGAAATTTATACACTAAGAAAGTTAAATGAATGTAATAATTGCAAAAAAAAAAAAAA
>NW_012148890.1:385-696 GCF_000956105.1 Propithecus coquereli | reverse complement strand
GTGTTAGTGGAAATTCAGTATTAGCAAGTAGAGGAGTGAGGGACTGTGCTAGCAAAATGAATAATCCATTTTTATTGTGGTGTTGCCGGTAGTTACCAAAATAGGTGTTTTTGTGGAATAAAAAGCTTTAGGACCAGGAGTTGCTTTTGTCAGTGGTGGGAGGGAGAATTGTAGGGGTAGAAAGCTGGTAGCTTCTGTTAGTGTTTTGTTGCATGTCGCAATGCCCAGCCTTACAGGCAACCTGATTGTATATCATCTTGGTCTTTTCAGTAAAGGTGGTTTATCAAATACTTAACTTTGTTTCTTTGAAA
>NW_012148890.1:0-322 GCF_000956105.1 Propithecus coquereli | reverse complement strand
AAATTTAAAATTTCAAAGTTGTAGAATTTTTATTCAAGTCCACTCATGTTCTAATGCTGTCTTGGCCTTTTTTAGTAAGGATTTATATTTATTTATGTATTTTAACTGGGTCTTTTTAAAAGACAAAGGTAACTAATATCTAGTTATGTTTGCATAACCATTGTAGTAAACGTTTTTATTAAAGTTAGTATATTCTGGTATTTCTTATGGATAGATATGTGAGCTCACCTAAAGTCCTGTCCTGCCCAAACTGCTGTTGAGATCCTTGTCCAAATTGACCAAGTACTTTAGACTTTCTTTATAACCACGTAGGAGGGAATAT
>NW_012148889.1:11819-13014 GCF_000956105.1 Propithecus coquereli | reverse complement strand
AGGAAATGAAATTTTAGGGGTGGGGAAGAGGAAGAGGATGCACATTCCAGGCAAAGGGAAGAGTCATTAAAAAGGAACAAGGGATATTTAGGCAACTGAAAGGTAGACAGTGGCACTAGACTGCAAAAGCAAGGGAGAAAGTAAAAGGAAACAAATCTAAATAAATTACAGTTAGGAAAAGCAGATTCTTGTAAATATAAAAAGAGAAGAAAACAAAGACTACTTTTAGTCAAATTAAATATGTTTTAAAATATAAAAAGTATATTCCCATTAAACTAGAAAAGTTTTAGGGAGGTATTCTAAGTTTGTAATTCTCAAGAACTTGCTCATTATTCATCTCCTAACTGCCATTATCTTGGCCAACCAGTAGTAATTTCTCTAAATCTTACCATAAACTGTGAATATTTTTCACCCAATTAAGATGTTAGGTATTAATCACTTTTTATACCAATTATTATATAACCTTCTACCAGGTAAGGTTTTGATCAACTGATCTTAGTATTCATGGAATAATGCAAATAATCCCAGTTGTGGAATCAAATAGCTCTGGAGCCTGGATGTAACCTGTCCTAATACTTAGATTTCACATCCATAAAATGGGATTAATAATCAAACCTGATGATGGGCTTTTATAGGGTCTACGAGATAATCCACGTAGAGGCAGAATGTTATAATATAATAAAGACTATTTTGGTACAAATCCCAAACCCACTGTGGAAGAGCTGTGTGACTTTGAGCAAGTTATTTACTATCTCCACTACCCAAATTTCTCCTCTGTGATATGGCTTTCAAATAAATATACCTATCCTCACAGTTTGAAGAATTAAGTAATTCATATAAAGTACTTAATACTTCATAAATATGAACTGCAGTTAGTAATAGAAATAAAACTGTTTTTGTTGTTCTATACCTGGGAAAAGCCATTCTAATAATCTCAGAAGATCTGGGATGGCTGCCTTTGAGGGCCTTCTGCCGTCACTCAAATAATTACAATTATTAATACTTGATAATCCTAGGGACTCTCATATTCCTCTAATGGAAACATATTAGCAAACAAAAAATTTCACTATGTGTAAATGATTTTTTTTAAACTTAATATACACCTACCTCTTCAGGACCATAATCCTTCCTGAAAGTTAGCGTTCTTTTGTAGTGACTAACAGAACTCTTCAGATTCCTTCCAAATCCATAAATC
>NW_012148889.1:9654-10354 GCF_000956105.1 Propithecus coquereli | reverse complement strand
GGGGTCATAAAAACAAACATACTGCATAATTGTGAAATAAAAAAAGTAAAAAAAACCCACAAGAACATTCACCCATTTTTCTTCCCTTTTAAAACTTGAGTCCCAAGATGACAATATACATTTCAATCTGCATATATAAAAAGCCACAAATGCCTCAAACACACCTTATTATTATTTTTCCCACCATTTAATCCACAAGCTAGGCACTCTTTTTCTCTAGCTGTCTTAGAAGTGAGAAGTAAAACCACTGCATCAATATAGATTAACTACAGGACTAAGAACTAAGGCCACCTACACACACATGACTACTATTTGTGCCAAGAAATGCTTGCCCAGAAAGATAAGGATGTAGATCAGTAAAGGACTTCATTGTTTGCTTCAGGAACTTCCCCCAAATCCATTAATCCCAACAATAGACTAGTCAAACGGCTCCCTTTTCACAATATTCCCCCAACCGGGCAAATAACTCATTTATTAAACAACTGTGTACTTACAAGACTTAGTTAAGATCCTTAACTCACTGTTTCCACTAACCCTAAACTACTATGTCATGAACTTTACCCAGTCTCAATCAGATCACTGCATTGAAAGACACCTTAAATCTCAAGGTTAGATTCCACACTCTACAATATCTTACTCACGACCTCTCCCTTATAAAATCTGGTAAGACTTCATCCATCAAGGTTGTGCTCTCCCATAC
>NW_012148889.1:5958-6957 GCF_000956105.1 Propithecus coquereli | reverse complement strand
TGATACTTAGAAAATATAAAATTAAAAATCCATTCAATTCTGTATATTATTTATTATATTCTAGTTTTTTAAGGGTGATCTTTTTAATTATATCCCATCTAACTTCCAAAAAGATTTGAGATAGTTGGCAAAAATACATAAAACAGACTAAAATAAATAGATTAGGAAATGGAGATAAAAATAAGAAACAACTTGCAAGTTCTCAATGTATATATATATACACACACGTGTGTGTATGTACACATGTCTATACACCTATACACACACATATATGTCAGACAAAGAACTGTTTCAGATACTGAGATCTTAAGAAAATTTCTCCAACTTTCTCAGGAAGGATATACTGCAGGTGTAGACATTGTTTCAAATTGTACATTAGGAGTGCTATTTAAGTGAAATAAGTGAATCACAGTTATGTGATTGGAAACAGGGGAGGCAGATTAAAAGTCAAGGAATCAAGACCTGTTACAGGATGAGTGAGCATGAGCATGATCAGCAACCCAAGGAACACTTTCTAGAAATGCACAGATACAAAGAGAAAGATAGATATTTAGACAGATTTTTCCCTTATATCTTGTCACCTTTATTCATGTGCCTTCAAAGAAAAAAATAATGAAAATACTAAAAGTATACTTTATTTGCTACATGTAAAGTATATCAAGAAAATAAACATTAGCAAAATAAGCTATCCTATTAACAAAATGTATCAGATATACCGTATTCAACACAGCACTTACCTTCACTGACAGCATGGGGCTTAACAATGCAACAAGTACAATCGGTAAATTTAGCAGTATTTGCTGGCCCACAACCTCCACTCGAAGGAAAAAATAGCTCCATTTCCTAAAGACAGAGAGAAATGACTTTGACATATGTGATCTTTTATTTTGAACTCACGAGATATTTCTGTGAAGGGGGAAGAACTATGCAATTACTTTTAAAGTTTCAAAATGAGTTTTACAAAGACTGATTAACTGAACCCTGTTTTAAGACTTAGAA
>NW_012148889.1:3055-3438 GCF_000956105.1 Propithecus coquereli | reverse complement strand
GTATTAAATGGAAAAAATCAAATTAAATTAAGACTATGTAAAATGATGTTTACTATGTAAACTATATCAAAGGAATGAGCTGGAAGGAATATGCCATCAATAGGTAAACTTAAACATTGCTGGAAGGATTACTGATGACAAACTTTCCTTTCTACAATTTCCTAATTTTCTGAAGGGTGTCTATTACTTTCGTATTCTAAAAGACTGTAACGTTTAAAACAAGGCAGATTGCTACTTTCAGCAAACACAGTGGAGAGTAGTAGTTAAGCCGAAGAACTCTGGAGCTTGAGTTCCTGGGCTCAAGTTCTCAGGTGGGCATAGGGCTTAAATTCTTTGAGTCTCAGTTTCTAAACAGTCAACTGGGCTGGTATACGTGACCACAT
>NW_012148889.1:827-1419 GCF_000956105.1 Propithecus coquereli | reverse complement strand
AGCATATAGTGGTATCTCATTGTGGTTTTAATTAACCTTTCCCTCACGTCTAAGGATACTGTGTACTTTTAATGTGTTTATTTATACCATTCATATATCTCCTTTGATAAAGTACCTATTCAAATCTGTGCCAGTTTTTAAATTAGGTGTTTGTTTTGTTAATAAGTGCAAAATTGATATGAAGAGAGATAAATACAGGCATACCTTATTTTATTGCATGTTGCTTAATTGAACTTGGCAAATATTGCATTTTACAAATTGAAGGTTTGTGGCAACCCTTCATCAGGCAAGTCTATTTGGACCATTTTTCCAACAGCGTATGCTCACTTCATGTTTCTGTGTCACATTTTGCTAATTCTCATAATATTTCAAATGTTTTCATTATTATTATATCTGTTATGGTGATCTGTGATTAGTGATCTTTGATGTCACTATTGTAACAGTTTTGTGGTGCCACAAACTGGGCCCATATAAGGTAGCAAACTTAGTAAATGTTGTGTGTGTTCTGACTGCTCCACCAACTGGCCATTCCCCTGTCTCTGTCCCTTTCCTTGGGCCTCCCTATTCCCTGAGACAAAACAGTATTGAAGTT
>NW_012148889.1:0-752 GCF_000956105.1 Propithecus coquereli | reverse complement strand
CACGCAAATGATAAGAAAGGGAAAAAGCCTTATTGCTGATCTGGAGAAAGCTTTAGCGGTCTGGATAGAAGATCAAACCAGCCACGACATTCCCTTAAGTCAAAGCCTAATTGAGATCAAGTCCCTAACTCTCTTCAATTCTGTGGAGACTTAGAGAAGTGAGGAAGCTGTAGAAGAAAACTTTGAAGCTGGAGGAGATTGGTTCATGAGGTTTAAGGAAAGAAGCCATTTCCATAACATGTAAGTGCAAGGTGAAGCAGCAAGTGCTGATGTAGAAGCTGCAGTAAGTTATGCAAAAGATCTAGCTAAGATCATCGATGAAGGTGGTTACACTAAACAACAGATTTTCAATGTAGACGAAACAGGCTTATATCGGAAGAAGATGCCATGTAGACTCTCACAGGAAGTTGTTTCCAATCATCATGGATGACTTTGAGGGGTGCAAGCCTTCAATGGAGGAGGCAACAGCAGATGTGGTGGAAAAACAAAAGAACTAGAATTAGAAATGGAGCCTAAAGATGTGACTGAATTTCTGCAATTTAATGATAAAATTATATTGGATGAGGAGTTGCTTCATGAAAATCTGTGATAGGATTTTGAATGGAATTATACTGAACTTACAGATCAAATTGGAGAGAATTGATATCTTTATGATACTGAATCTTTCCATCCATAAACATGGTATATATCTTCATTATTTAAGTATTTTGCTATTGACTGCAATAAAGATTTATAATTTTTTCCATAAACAT
>NW_012148888.1:8697-9667 GCF_000956105.1 Propithecus coquereli | reverse complement strand
CTCTTTCCTATTAAAAAGTATTTATGACTCACAAATTTTATAATTCGAAGTTGATGTTATAACTCAGAGGGCATGTTAGGGACAGAGACAGCATGATGCTGCCCAGGCACACATAGCAGCAGAGAAAACTAGCCAACAAAGGGAACAGTATGGAAGAACTAACCCATTAACTCCCAATAAAATCTTTTTTGTCTCTGCTAGTTCGAGTGGGTTTCTGTTACTCAGAACCAAGAGAGCCTTGAGAAAGACTAAATTAATAATCCTTTTTGTGCAGACCAAATAAGGATTTAACTAAGAATTTATACCTTGTTAATAGACATTAATTAATGCAACTCGAATTGAATTTCACAAATGTGTTGGCATTTTAGATGTACTCTTGTCTTTCATAAAATAGAGCCATCTGCTAATAGCTCCAATCAAAGCATAAAACATTTCTTAAACTAACATAGAGCTTTTGAAATGGAAGTATGAAGAGAAAGGTTCTTTAATTTTCTAATTGCTCTTCCCTGCTATTGAAATTAGCCAGCATTTTATCTTTAACAGGAACAATTATAAAGAGAACCATTTGCCAGCTAATTTAAAGGTTAGCCATTATGGCATGACTAATGTCTACGGGAAAAATAATCAGTAAATTGCTATATTGTTACAATGAGTATAATTTATTTTTCCAGTGAATACCCTGGATATTTAACTCCTTACTTTCTTCCTTGGATCTGGCACAAAGTAGAAATTCAAACAACAAATATTAGTTTTCTGCTTTTGCCTGCTAAAATATGTTTTTAATAATAATAAAACTTCATCATTCATTTAAAACATTTTTCTTTTCTTTTTTTTTGAGATGGGGTTTTGCTCTGTTGCCCAGGCTGGAGTACAGCGGCATCATCATAGCTCACTGCATCCTCAAACTCCTGGGCTCGAGTGATCCTCCTGCCTCAGTTTCCCAGGTGGTTGGGACTACAGGTGTGTGCCA
>NW_012148888.1:6715-8212 GCF_000956105.1 Propithecus coquereli | reverse complement strand
CTGGAGAATAGCTAAGCCAATTCACAGTAGTGAAGCTCTTTTTTATTTTTTCTGTCATCCTGTTTTTCTATTCGGATGTTAATCTGAGTTAGCGGTTTCCTCCAACTGAAAGTGAGATGGCAATTGTAGCAGAGGGTGGAAAGAACACCAGACTGAATGCTTGCCAGTCGGTGGGGCTGAGCTCTTCTCAGCTTGGAAATTCAGAGCGAGGCGTAATCTTTGTGGGTTGAGGCTCTCCCTTCAGGCTCTCCAAGAGTCCGCCTCTCACTCCTACTATTTTTAAACAGGTCTTCTTCCAACTCTCCAGACAGAAACCTCTCCATTTTTATCCTAAGACAAAATAAACAAATAGCAAATCTACAGTGAAGATATACGGCACCCCTTGGTTATAAATTCCTTTTTATTTTTCGATTTTATTACAAAGCGATATATTCTCACTGTATAGCATTAGAAAACATTTCGTACAGGCAGAATAACAGAAAATGTTTCTTCATCACTTTAGTTTTTTTTTAGTGTTGAATCCTTTTTTTCTGTCATAGACACCATGCATGCACATTCGTATTCACCACTTTTCACTTCTGTACACAGTTTTAGTACTTGCATATTGTTAAATTGAACTGCATATTCTAAACATCTTTCCCTGTCATTTAATATTCATCATTATTCGAATGGCTGATAATGACCCATCACATATGGGTGTAACACAGTTGATAGAAACAGTTCTCTTGCTAGACATTAGGTTATTTCTAGTTAGGTTGAGCATAACCATACAGATGAGTATAACCACATATATTTCAAAGTATTACATTTCTAGTCAGAAGGTCAAAATGATCCTTTAGAAACAGAGCTATAAGCTATGGGTTGACTAATGGACTTTAAATTTTGGCACTTGCAGTGGTTAAAATCTCACAAAACTGGGCAGAGTCTTAAAGAGGATATTCCTAGATTTTTAGTTGATGATAAAAGTTGTACTGCCCTTTAAGCAGAGGGAATTATTCCAGTCTGCAAAGTGTACCGTGTAAATGAGGGACCAGGCAGATTAATGGTTTGCAGACAGAAAGGTTCAGGGGAGATCTGGCTTTGCCATGATTGATGGCCTCCAAGGGGAAAATAACAACATGCCTGGCAAGTGCTTAACAATCTTTAAAAAATGGTTTTCCTTTTTTCAGCAAGTAAGTAAAACTTTCTAAATGCCCTTATTTTAAAATTATTGTATCAAATCATGTTATTTTTATTTTAGAAACTTTTAAAATCTGCAAGAAGATATATTTAATAAATCCTCTTTAGAGAAATCATAATCAGCATTTCTAACCAAAGAACAATTGTGGGAGGGAGGATTCTTTTCAGAAATACAAAGAACAATGCCGAGTTTCTGATTTTCAAAGGAATTGCTTAAATAAGGCACAGAAATGAACTGAGGGAAAAAACCAAGTTATAAAATTTTCTCAAGTTTCTCCATCAAAGAAAGTGTATTACAGAGTTTAATAGCAAAAAGAT
>NW_012148888.1:3529-6060 GCF_000956105.1 Propithecus coquereli | reverse complement strand
TGCTCAGGCTGGTTTCGAACTCCTGAGCTCAAACAATCCACCCGCCTTGGCCTCCCAGAGTGCTAGGATTACAGGCGTGAGCCACCGCGCCAGGCCCCTGATCTGCTTTTAATTTTCAAAAATGTATTGCTGGCTCCCATCTCTATGTCAACTGCTGCCCCTTTTGTCTTGCATGTTTGCCACTTTTATTCCTTTAGTCTCATATGAGGGTGATCTCAGGATGTTGGAGGCTTCAGCCACGTTTGTACATATAGCCAGGATTTACCATCTAGTGGAGTACCTTACAACAGAAAGGAAAGTTTATAACAGGCCTGGACAGGGGCTTCTGGGCCACTTCCCTCTTTGGTGAAGCTGCTTCTTCACTTCCTAACACCAAGAATAGCATATCATCTCCATGCCTTGATATCCAGGCAATACTGACCCAAATCCCAGAAAAAAAAGAGGGCCATATTTTCTTCCCCCATACCTTCATTTCTTGTCCTGGTATTACTTTCACTCCACAGCAGGACTTGATCCAGCCATATGGTCCCTCAGTTATACAGTTGTCTGGTGCTTCACCACATGTCCTGGTTCTGAGTTATTTAGTATTAAGTTACGCCACATGTGAGACATCAGCAGCTCTGAATATACTTCTTCAAGCTTCATTCAATTTCTTTTCAGTCTCTTCTTGGCGGTAGTTTAGAAATCTTGTGGTCTAGGCTAAAGCAAAGTCTCCCTTGTCAAAGACAATCAAAAGAGACAAAGGGTGGGAGTTGTGATCATCGCAGTAGAAGTAGAGCAGATACAACCATTTCTGCTCAGGGAACTGGGAAAAGCAGATACAACCATTTCTGCTCAGGGAACTGGGAAAAGCAGTCTGTCTTTTCTCTCTTCCTTCCCTTCTCCTCCTCCTCCTCCTCCTTTTTCTTCTCCTGACCATGAAGAACAAAGAGTTCCTAGCCTTCCCTTGGAGGAATCCTGCTCTGTTATTATACAATTCTGATAGCCAAAATCTTCGTTATGTCCAACTTAAATTGCCTCTGACTTAATTCAGTGCTATTTTATTTTATTCAATTCACCATGGACAGGGAAAAAGGTAGTAAGTTTCACTTTCATAGAAACCCTTCATACCCTTGAATATATGGTTATTAAGACACTCCAAGTTTTTTATTCTGTAGCCTAAACAACCCTGAAAAAAATCTCTCTGAAATGATTTTTAAAACGTGATCTGACTGATGCTTCCAAAATTCTCTCTTCTCTTTTGCTATCTGGCCATGCTTTTATTTTATTACCTTATTTTATTTTTTATTTCAGAGTGTTATGGGGGTACAAATGCTTTGGTTACATAAATTGCCTTTGCACCACACAACAAATGTGCCCATCACCCAGACAGCGTGCATCACATTCATTAGGTGTGAATTTATTCAGCCTCTCCTCCCCCATCCCACCTGCCCAACACACTGTGAATGTTACTTCCCATATGTGTACATTAGTGTTGATCAATTAGTACCAATTTAATGGTGAGTACACGTAGTGCTTATTTTTCCATTCTTGTGATACTTCACTTAGAAGAATGGGCTCCACCTCCAGCCAGGATAATACAATAGGTAGTTCATCATTTTTTTTATGGCTGAGGAGTACTCCATGGTATACATATACTACATTTTATTAATCCACGCATGTATTGATGGGCACGTGGGTTGTTTCCACATATTTGTAATTGTGAATTGTGCTGCTATAAACATTTGAGTGCAGGTGTCTTTTTTATAGAATGTCTTTTTTTCCGTTGAGTAGATACCTCATAGGGGGATTGCTGGATCAAATGATAGGTCCACTTTTAGTTCTTTGAGGTATCTCTATATTACTTTCCATAGAAGTTGTACTAATTTGCAGTCTCACCAGCAGTGTATGAGTGTTCCTATCTCTCTGCATCCATGCCAACATTTTTTTGGGGACTTTTTGATAAAAGCCATTCTTACTGGAGTTAAATGATATCTCGTTGTGGTTTTGATTTGTATTTCCATGATTATTAGAGATGTTGAGCATTTTTTCATATGTTCTCTGGCCATTAATCTATCTCCTTTTGAAAAGTTTCTGGTAATATCCTTTGCCCACTTTTTAATGGGGTTGTTTGATTTTTTTCTTGCTGATTTTCCTGAATTCTATATAGATTCTGGTTATTAGCCCTTTATTGGATGTATAGCATGTGAATTATTTTCTCCAATTCTGTAGGTTGTCTATTCACTGTCTATTCTGTAGGTAGTTTCGTTGGCTGTGCAGAAGCGTTTTAATTTGATCAGGTCCCATTTATTTATTTTTGTTGTTGCTGTGATTGCTCTTGGGGTCTTCTTCATAAATTCTTTGTTTAGGCTGATGTCTATAAGAGTTTTTCCAGCAATCAATGTACATAAATCAGTAGCATTCATATACTCCAGCAACAGTCAAGCTGAGAACCAAATCAAGGACTCAATACCTTTCACAATAGCAACAAAGAAAATAAAATACCTAGGAACACATCTAACTAAGGAGGTGAAAGACTTCTACAGGGAGAA
>NW_012148888.1:2455-2814 GCF_000956105.1 Propithecus coquereli | reverse complement strand
TTAAATGTTTGATAGAATTCAGTACTGAAGCTATCAGGCCCTGGGCTTTTATTTGATAAGAGACTTTTTATGATTGTGTTTATCTCATTGCTTGTGATTGTTATGTTCAGGTTTTCTATTTCTTCATGGTTTAGTCTTGGTACATTGTTATGTATCTAGGAATTTATCCATTTCTTCTAGGTTTTCCAGTTTATTGGCATATAAGTGCTCCAGATAGTTTCTAATGATTTTCTGTATTGCTGTGGTATCGATTGCATTGTCTCCTTTTTTTGTGTCTCATTTTATTTATTTGGGCCTTTTATTTTCTTACTCTCCCTAAACGTTTGTCAATTTCGTTTATCTTTTTGTTTTTGTTGATA
>NW_012148888.1:0-320 GCF_000956105.1 Propithecus coquereli | reverse complement strand
TTGAGAAGTAGAAACACAAAAGCCACTCTTTGGATCTTTAATCTATAAATTAGGTTATGGGCTGGATTGCAAAACTTCCTTGGACACATTAGCACCCATTTATTGTTGCTAATGTCTGACATGAGCATGTCATGTCAGACATGCTGACATTTATTGTTGCCCATGTGACTACAAAACATTATTGAGGGACATAAAGTCAATCAAGCAAACAACCTGAACATGAATGAATGCAAAAACAACATGTTCCTGGGTGGAAAGACAGCATTTTAACTTACTAATTCACCTCATATTAATGTGTACCTGTCCTATAATGTCAATTT
>NW_012148887.1:10189-10560 GCF_000956105.1 Propithecus coquereli | reverse complement strand
GGTTCGGTCACTGATCAAAACAGTAACGTTAAATCCACCAAATCCTAACCTTACCAACTAGCCTCATCTTCTCTACAGATCCTAGCTCAGTCCAAAATAAATGATAGGTGCTCAATAAATTTTGGATCAATAAACTAGCTTGTGCATTACTCAAGTCTCTAGTATTGGGGGGACCAAATGTGAGAATACCAAAGAGGGGAAGGTAAACGTGAGGAAAAAGAGGCTAGTGTGCCTATGCTAGATACAATCTTCATTTTTACATACCTCAAAGTGGAGCATTCATATGTGAGTTCTGAATTAAATGTTAAAAGCTCAAACCAGGGTGGTTTTTTCCCCCTATTTTTATTTTCTGCAAAATAAATAAATTATGA
>NW_012148887.1:8373-8707 GCF_000956105.1 Propithecus coquereli | reverse complement strand
TTCCATAGGTGAGTGCTTCCTGACTGGGGTAGTGGTCTGGGAAGATCAAGACAACGTTCCTAGCAGCTCTCAAAGCTCTCTGAGAACTCAGGAAGAAATTAGATCCTCAGGCCCAGGAAAATTTCCCTTTTCCAGGGATTGTTCATGTTCTTGATTTCCCAAGCTGAGAAGCCTGCTTTTGGGTTATTATCTGCTTTCTCCTTTGACAAATTTTGACCATGTCCTTCTCCTTTTCCTGTATGTCTCTTGTTCTGCAAACTGACCTGTAAAGGACTCCTTCACCAGCACAATTATTCTTTCAGGATCATCTTTGCAAATCGCCCTTTTATTACAC
>NW_012148887.1:6438-8323 GCF_000956105.1 Propithecus coquereli | reverse complement strand
CTTGGGGAGGGTGGGTGTGCTAACTAGCTCATGCATGACACTAAAGCCCCTTTTCTTGTTTGCTACACCAGATCTTTTCTCTGCCTTTCCCTGTGCCCAAAGATGGTAATCTCTCTGGACTGTTTACCCAAACTCCCTTGTCCTCCTGAAAGGAGACCACAGGGTTGGACCAGAGAGAGACAGGGGTATTTGTTCACCCCCTGGCGGGATCCCTCTAAGCCAGGTAATGGCACTGGCAGTGGCTGTGTCCCTTTAAGACTGTAGCTCCTTTCCAGCCACTCTTCTCCTAATGCAATAGCTCTCACCGAATTCCAGTCATACCATTCCTTCTCCTTCCCTCTTTAAAACCAGGAGTAGTAACATAAGCAAATATAATAATCATTTCTAATATCTCTATCCTTTGAAAAATTGAGGGATTTCTCACGATTGCTGGTCCCTGGGTGTTTTATCTTTAACTTGTCCTACACCTCTGTAAATAGCCCATTCAGTAAAATTTGCTTCTTTTAATCCCACTAAGGGTGCCATTTCTTTACTTCAGAACTTTGGTATCCCAACACCACCATCACCACCAGCGTCCTGGCACTGCCGTCTCTCCTGTCTTATAACACTACATTGGGGGTAACCAGTAGTTTGTTGATTAGGAAATTCTACTTTATGTAAGTTCTATTTCCTGAAGAAGTCCAGTGCTGCTTTTGACATCATGAGCCATAAGAGTCCATATGTTATTATGTTATCATGCATCTCTGATACTCCAGAACTTTTCATTCCTTTTTCCTGTCTTCATCTTTACACTTACTGGCAGAAGGCAGTCTGGCCAGTAGAAGGAGTAGGGATGATATTTGTCCATTTGGCCAGGCTTGGAATGAGACGTTGAGCTATCATGAGTGTGTGTGTGAACTGTGGCTTTGAGTAAAGCAAGGATCTTCTATCAATCTCATAAGGATAACACCCACAAATCTGAGGTTAAGAACAAATGAAATAAACAAAGGAAACAGCACATTGTAGTGGATTAATAGCTGTTAGCCCCTTTATTCAACAGAAAAAAAAAATGTGCCTAGCCCCCTTTCTCTTTAAACATATTAACTTATACAAGATGCAAGCTTTACCTAACACAGTGTGTCAGGAAAAATTATTTCCCTATGAGATATGAATATTTTTCAATGGCTGAAAAGATTAGAAATTTCCTTTCTAATTTTTGCAACACTCTGTCATCAAAGTTGAAGTGCAAGTACATTTCCACATGGTAATAGCGTACAGCTCCTCTTCATGGGCCCCATTCCACAGGTTCATGCCCTTTCTGGCTCACTTTGTCTTATTGTTCTATGTAGGTCATGAAAAGGATCCCCAGAGACTGAGCCACACACATCTCAACACAGAGGAAACCTAGCCCCTCAAAATGCTAGCCCAGCCTTCCTCTCTGTCTAATACAGCTGTGACAGTTCCTTCTTTTGTATCCCGTGTTTTTCTTTCTTTTGCTTCTTTCTTCATCTTTTTTTATCTCTTCCAAATTGCATACTGATAATTCTTATCTTTTGTCTTCTCTTCCAATTGCATACCAATAATTCTCACTGGTGAAATCCCCACTTATGGTCTTCAATATCATCATCTGGTCATACAGTTTTTGAAAACTCTAATTCTAATATTCCAAGTATGCATTTTTCATTTTTAATCCTTAGGCCCCTTTCTCTCCCTGCTGTTGCTGTTTAGATGGCATTTGACGAGTGAGAACTAGGTTCAGTCTGGGATCTTGTTTCTTAATCTCTTTTACCCTCCATTACCCTTCTTCAGAGCTGGTGTAACACACGTGGACAGCCGGCCTTGTTGCCCCTGGCCCTGTGGGCTCTTGGCAACCCTGGGTCTCTCCAGGCATTTGCTCTCCTAGTAA
>NW_012148887.1:5834-6388 GCF_000956105.1 Propithecus coquereli | reverse complement strand
AAATAAATAAATTTTTCACTGAATTAGAAAGGATCATTTTGTTTTCAAAGTTTTTGTACTATTTTCCTAATAAAACACTATGGCCTCAAGGAAAAAAAAAATTTTCTAGTGTGGCAGTCAATGTGTTAAAGTCATCCAAAATGTTTTCTTATACTTAAAAACATGTAGAAAAAGAGGCAAGGAAAAGCACAGCCCAGGAGAACTATAACCAGCTGAGATGACAATGAAGTGACAGCCTGGAATCCACAGAGCACTGCAATTGAAACGTAAAGTTTGACAAAGAGGGTTTGTCTTTTATCAAAGGGTCTTACATGTCATGTTGATGGTTTCATTCTTCCTATCATTTCAGTGGGAAGTTGTTGAAGATTTCTAAAAAAAGATATGATATGATTAACGCAGTGCTTTAGGGATATTAATCCCAAACTGTCTGCAGGATGGATTAAACACCAGAAATGATTGGAAAGACCAGGTAGGAGCTGGTAAAGTAATCCAGGATTAAGATAAAATTCAAAATTTTGTTATCCAGAGATTTCCTCTCTAAGAATTTCTTTAAA
>NW_012148887.1:2133-3214 GCF_000956105.1 Propithecus coquereli | reverse complement strand
GTTTAAGTTCCTTCTGTTGTGAGCTAAGTTTAGATGGAGTCCGTGTTTGAACAACCCCATGCCAGGACTCTATTTTGCATTTAAATGAGAGTTGGGAAAGATATTTTACAATGATTAAGAATTTTCAAAATTTAAAGAAAAAAGAGTAGAGGAACTCAGTTTCCCGAGAGGAAATAGACATATATGCTACTAATCTAGGATGTAACTGAAATAAAAAGAAATGGACCATAAAACTGTGAAATGCTCAATGTAACAATAAAAATAAGCTACCTATATAAATAAAGGCATGGTGATGGTAATAAAACTAATGCCTTAATTTGAATACCACACAGCTTACAAAGTGCTGTCACATATGGTATTTCATTGGATTCTCAGAGGTTATGATAAAATGGACTTGCACATTATACATATTTGTATAATTGATTTTTCAGCACCATAGCCAACACATTCGTACAGACACTGGTTATCACAGTTCTTATCAATAGTGTTCTTTTGTTAAAATTTTTTTTTATTTCAGTATATTATGGGAGGTACAAATGTTTAGGTTATGTATATTGCTTTTGTCCCACCCAAGTCAGAGCTTCAAGCGTGTCCATCCCCCAGACAGTGCACCCCACCCATTAGGTATGTATACCCATCCCCTCCT
The DNA here is from genome assembly GCF_000956105.1 of Propithecus coquereli. Taxonomy (NCBI): domain Eukaryota; kingdom Metazoa; phylum Chordata; class Mammalia; order Primates; family Indriidae; genus Propithecus; species Propithecus coquereli. The sequence continues at coordinate 2,568 of NW_012148887.1, read as the reverse complement.
CCCACCTCCCACCTGCCCGACACCCGATGAATGTTTCAACAGTGTTCTAAATGTCCGTTGTTTTCCTTTAATTTACGTCTTCTACCATGGATCTATTGTTTTTTGCCAATTTTTCTTAGGACCTGTTGACAAATTCATAGGTTGTTACTCATCCTTCTCTGAAAAAAAAAAAAAAAAGATACTTTTCCCAATCCATTGGCGGTTCCTATATATTCTATATCCCATATAGAATTTCTACATAGGATGACTGAGGGCGGTAATTTTGTTGGAAAGGCATGCCAGAGAACATGTGTTGAGTCTGCACTTGCAGAACAGATGCTATGTGTTTGTTTAGTATTGGCTTGGGGAGGGTGGGTGTGCTAACTAGCTCATGCATGACACTAAAGCCCCTTTTCTTGTTTGCTACACCAGATCTTTTCTCTGCCTTTCCCTGTG
>NW_012148887.1:0-478 GCF_000956105.1 Propithecus coquereli | reverse complement strand
ACCTTTGGAGGGACTTTCACTGCAAAGGTGTAAGTAAAAGAGTTGTATTTACTCACATAAAGCTTTTTGTAGCCCTGGCAACCTAGTCCCTTTCTTTGTTCTCCTGGGAAACCATGATAAGTAGCATTTTTTTTTTTTTTTTTGGTTGTGGTTGTTATTTGGGAATTGTATCTTATGCTATTCACTTTGAAAAATGTTTAAAGCAAACACAGCAGGAGCTGAGGGGATAACAATCTAGACTGTAGGTTAGATGACATTGCAGCTTCATTCTATATGAAATAATGTAAACCAGTTCCCTTTCCTCTCCCCAAATCTCCAAGGCTCAGCAGAAAGGGCCTCAAAGCAGGCCTGTCCACAGGGCCAAGTATGTTCCCATAGACTTGGCCACTTCTGTTTTTGTTCTTTAATAATTGATCTTAGGGAAAGTGGTCCCATGCTGGCACAGTGTTGTAGTGGGGAGATGCTCACCCTGCCAGTC
>NW_012148886.1:1900395-1900713 GCF_000956105.1 Propithecus coquereli | reverse complement strand
GTAAAAATTATCCTCAAACAATTAAAAATAAAATTATCCTATGATCCAGCAATCTCACTTCTGGGCATTTGCTCAAAAGATTTGAAATCAGTATGTTAAAGAAATTTCTGCTCTCCAACATTCATTACAGCCTTACTCACTATAGCCAAGTTATGGAATCAACCTAAGTGTCCAACAGGGGAAGAATGTATAAAGAAAATGTGGTACATATACACAATGGAATACAATTCAGTCTTTAAAAAGAAAGAAATTCTGTCATTTATGACAATGTGGATGAAACTGGAGACCACGTGATGGAAGTGAAATAAGCCAAACACA
>NW_012148886.1:1899697-1900345 GCF_000956105.1 Propithecus coquereli | reverse complement strand
GTAGATCACTTTGGGTACTGTGGCCATTTCAACAATATATATTCTCCAACCTACGAACACTAGATACAGTGTTATATAGATACAGTAAATCTTTCCATTTACTTGTATCTTATTCAGTTTCTTTCATTAATGTTGAATGGTTTTCAGTATACAGGTCTTTCACCTTCTTGGTTAAATTTATTCATAAGTATTTTATTTTGTATAGCTATAGTAAATAGAATTGTTCTCTTGATTTCTTTTTCATAAAGTTCATTGTCGGTATAGAGCAGGGATGGGGAAAACGCAGCTGTTATAGACCTATTAATTGGAGAATACAATGAAGGGTTCACTGACTTTGAGAATCATAACATCACATTCAAACTAGCATTTCAGCCTTACTAGGTGATATCACCAGGCACCTAAAGAACTACAGATGGAATTGATCGACCCCTCAGTAGATGACATTTTAAAGTCATTGTTCGATGCTAAGAAAGATCCAGTTGAAATAAGGAAAAATGCAATAGAATATTCATGCCTTTGGCAACATGCCTGAAAAATGCTTTCTTGCTTTTCAACCACTTATTGCTGCAAATCTACATTCTTCTACCTAACCCAAATCGAGATGCCCTTAGGGTCACAAATGACTGAAACTCATCTAGAGGATCAACT
>NW_012148886.1:1892998-1895640 GCF_000956105.1 Propithecus coquereli | reverse complement strand
TATTATGAAAATAATTTCAAAAATCAATGATGTACATCATGCTTCCTTCCAAAATATTGCATGAGATATTAAATACATTAAAATATCTTCCAAGTCTTGGTGGTTAGGAATTATGATAAAATGGTTTTTAAGTTCATATATGGTAGGCACTGAAGAGTTTCTATTTTGAGACACTTTTGTTTTATTTTGTTTTGTTTTAATTAGGAAGTTATTTGGGAAGCTAGCACATGGGTGCAGTTTTTCAGTTTGGGAGAAATGTTTGTGGAAATGGATTGAGAATATTAGAGGGAATAAAGACCCATTTCTCCTTCCTGCCTTATGTTATATCATCAGAAATCCATTCCTTTAGCTTAACATCTTCCTCTTTTAAAATACATATAATGCCTCTGAAAGGAATTTATTTTTCATGTGTTTAGTGTCTGTCTGTGTTAGTTAACTTGCTTAAGTCAACTAATAACTGTACATTCCCTGATATTCCATTCAAATCTTGGAATATGAGTAAAGCAAAGCATGTACTAAAATGTTTGAGTGAATAAGTGAATCTTTGTCAGCTAGCTGAGGGGAAGGTTATCTGGGAATATAAATGTTGAGAAGTAAATAACATAAGAATGGCTTGGACTTAGATGAGATGTAGCAATGTACAGCATGAGGGAACTGAAACCTCACTCCCAAAAACAAACAAGTTCTTGCCCTATCATGATAGCTTGGACCATAAGCTGCTCAAGAAATATCTTTTAGAATATTTTGAGTCAAAATGGAAACTCATATTGGTCATAATATATTGATAAAGATAATTATGTAATAGAAATGAGGGTCCAAAGAAAACAACATAGAATTTTGTGGAAAAGATATCAAGCATGTGAATTAATTTTATTCTAAGAGCTTTTTGGACATTTCAAACCCTGTCACTAGGTGAAGGGAGCAGGTGTTTTTATTTCTCATCTTTCTCTTGCCTTTAGTCATCTATCAAAATGTAAAAGTGAAATTCATCACTTTAAGTTGTAAAATTAAAAAAGCCTTCATTTGAATAATGATTAAGTAATTAAGAAAGAAATATGTAATTGGGCAGATCTTGAAAGATATATTCTGGGGTAACTGTTGAAATTATGTAAATTATACAAAATAATGTCTATAAATGATAAATACTCACAGCAATGCCTTCAGGATATAACTAAGTTTCTAGTGATATCAGAAACTAAGAAGCGCTGTCCTGTGCGTGAAGTTCATCACTCTAAAATCATTCCTTTGTTGAAATTATTTAAACACTAAGCCATGGTTTATTAAGCATGTTCTGGAGGGTACTACATAAAAGGCATTCTTGAGGTAGGAATGATGCTACTTACAACATACTAGTCTATAAATTCCATTCAAGTTATCAAACTATTATGTGACTTGGGAAACATGAATTCATGCTGCAGTGAATGAGTTATCTCTTCTTTACATTTTTGCTTCAGGAAAAGCAAGTGAAATATGCGACCGTAAGTAAGCAAGTGTGGGATGACTTCATCAAATGACATTTGCCAAATTTTCTGAGGGACAGAAATAGGAAATGAAATGAGAATTTGACAAGAAAGTGATTTTCCTTTAACGGTTTGTTAGGTTTTCGTTTTTACAACTTAAGGGAAATTAATCCAATATGTTAGGCTTTTGTTGAACCTAGAATTTTCATTTTGGTAATGTTTTGTAAAGCATAAAAATAAGTTTTTTTTACCTATGTTCAAATGTACCTGGATATTTCAAATAAGCCCTCCCTTCTTGTGACATAAATTATAAACTATTCCGGGTTGACCACTGTTGCTAAACCTAATTTGATATTAAAAGTGAAAAAAAGACTCTATGATCAGTCGATAGGCCATGGAAAATACATTCTTCTTCTACTGGTTAATCATTTCATAAATAGACACTAGTATTTAGAATATTTGAAAAATTTACATCCTTTGAATAGATTATTTTGTAAAGTAAAACCTTTTCTTTTTTCAGCAACATTTGGAGTCACGGACATCTGATAATTAACAATAATCTCTCTCCACATTAAAGCATTTAAATATACTCAAATATCTGTAAATAATTTGACTAGTTGATAGTTCCTTAAAGTCCATTCATGAATCCCAGGAATGGAACCAACCAGACCAAGGCCTCCCAAAGTATATTCTCAGAGCTCAGCAAAATATTAGTAAGGATTAAGTGATTTTCTGGTTTCTGTAGTCAATTACGTTTTTTAAATGTCTGGTTCAACAAAGGTAAGAGTTTTCTAAGGTAGTACCTTGCAGACTCTTACAAATATTAATGTGCATTGTGTTTATACAAGAGGGGACTAGATGTACAGCATTTCTAAAACTAATTTGAAATTGAAATCATTCTTTGCATCTTAGAGGAATAATATTTGGAGGATATACTTTGAAAAGCACTGAGCTAATCTAATGTCTAGTAATGTTTCTGATAAAGGAATACTGTTAACAATCACTGTGTTCAGCTTTCCTCTTTCTATAGTACTTTAGTATATCTAGAACTACTGTGAGTTCTTCATATATTTTAGAGCAACATGGCAGTAATTCTATGTGACACCCTGGAACAGGTTGATCTTGGAGAGTGGGTGGAGAAGATTCAAGTCCTCACACACCACTGAGGGAGCCAAGAATTTG
>NW_012148886.1:1892405-1892948 GCF_000956105.1 Propithecus coquereli | reverse complement strand
TAAGCACCTTGCATATTAATGCAAGGCTTTGAGATTATAATTTAAAGTTGAAATAAAATAAAATAGAAATAAGACATATTTTGGGGAAGTAAAAAGAGAAGTCTAATAAATATGTGGCCTACTAACTTGGACTGCTCTTTTGGAAACTACCCAAAGACCTGGGAGGCAGTAGAGTCTAGTGGCTGAGAGAGCAGTGTGTGAGAGGCCAGGCTATCTGTATTTGAATGCTGGCTCTAACACTTACTAGCACTATGACCTTGGACAAGTTATTCGACCTTTATGTGCCTTGGTTTTCTTATCTGTACAATGGATGTAATGATAGTGTCATTTTATTGTTAGGAGGATTGAGTTAATAATTTAAAGCATTTATATGTACTTATATAGGAGCAGTTCTTAACATAAGAGCAATTCTTAGCATATAGTAAGTACTTAACAAATAACAAAGTACGAGACTTCAATCCATGGCCATGAGTGGCTACACATAACCAAATAAATATTCTTTTCATCAATTTGCATGCCTATTAAATGAGGAGGTTGGATTTG
>NW_012148886.1:1888956-1889711 GCF_000956105.1 Propithecus coquereli | reverse complement strand
TGATAGTATTCTGCATTTTGATGTTCCCCTCAAGACAAGAATTACTTTTTAAAATTTTTGCTTGTTTGTAAAAATCAAATCCAGTCTCAAAGAATAACAACTTTCTGCCCAATGGCAATTCATATACATCTTAAGCAAAAGTGGTATCAGTGGTTTAAGTGGCTACTTTGAAGGCCTGATACCTCTTCAGATGCATACATTCTAATTCATTGAAAGTAAGCACCTTGCATATCAATGCAAGGCTTTGAGATTATAATTTGAAGTTGAAATAAAACAGAAATAAGACATATTTTGGGAAAATAAAAAGAGAAGTCTAATAAATATGTGGCCTACTAACTTGGACTGCTCTTTTGGAAAGTACCCAAAGACCTGGGAGGCAGTAGAGTCCAGTGGCTGAGAGAACAGTGTGTGAGAGGCCAGGCTATCTGTATTTGAATGCTGGCTCTGACACTTACTAGCACTATGACCTTGGACAAGTTATTAGACCTTTATGTGCCTCGATTTTCTTATCTGTACAATGGATGTAATGATAGTGTCATTTTGTTGTTAGGAGGATTGAGTTAATAATTTAAAGCATTTATATGTACTTGTATAGGAGCAGTTCTTAACATAAGAGCAATTCTTAGCACATAGTAAGTACTTAACAAATAAACAAAGTATGAGACTTCAATCCATGGCCATGAGTGGCTACACATAACCAAATAAATATTCTTTTCATCAATTTGCATGCCTATTAAATGAGGAGGTTGGATTTG
>NW_012148886.1:1885442-1886815 GCF_000956105.1 Propithecus coquereli | reverse complement strand
TCTCTTACAGTTTTTCACAGATTAAATTTGTGTCTCTCATTTTTGTTTTGTTTTATTTTTATTTCACTCTACTCTTGAAGTCTCACAGATCATAAAGATCTCTTAGAATCCCTGAAGTAGCTTCTTTTCGCAGGTGGAATGTGGGTGTCCTTGAGGCATTGAAGAGAGCTACTCTAATGAGGAGTAGGTACTCCATGATCTGAAAAAGTAGATTGCAATAGTACAGTTGTGTGAAGAACATGTGAAGGAGAAACTGTTAAACTTTCCAGTAAGTGCTTAAAAGAACTCAGTGCCAGTCCTCAGTCAGCATTCTGGAGCTGGTTTACATAAAGCAGGATCACACACATAAGTAAAAATTTTTGTTATTATAAAAATATTTGGTGGCATTAACTGATGACTGCCCTAGAACTTCACAAAAATGAAATTTACAACCAACAAGGGAGCAAAGGATCATACCATTACCTAACTAATTTGAGAAACTATCATCTGTAATTATACACAAATCAAATTTAAATATATGTGAATGGCTATACAAATGTCATTCAGCTAATTACATCATTAACCCCATGTACTTTAATTAGATAAGTCCCCTATTATTCTATAATTTTTCCTTTCTCATCTCATTCTATGTTTTTTCCTTGGGTAGCTGTATACATTTCCTTTATTGAAAATACCACCTATACACTAAAATCATAAATCTCTTTCCTAAAATTGAGACAGAAAACATTACTGCCCATAGGGCCTATCTACCGCATCACCCCAGCACAAAACGGTCATTGTTTTCAATGCATTCCTCATAACACCAGCAGGATAGTATGTTTCTCAAAGGAAATGTGTTGAGGTCCATTCACTACTAAAAACCATTTTAGGTTTCCCAGATCCTACAGGAAAAAATAAATCTAAATTCTTACCGCACACTCAGAGCTTTTCATCATGTGACCTTTCCCTTCATCTCAGTTCCCAGACACTACAGTAGACCCTTATCCTGTCTACCTCCACTATTCTAAAATCCTTGCAGTTGCAGGAGTAAATAAGGTTTTGTTTGTTTTTGTTTCCTGATTTTTCCACCTTTCATATTAATAGTTTTTGCCCCTAATACGAATACCCTTTTATCCCTTGTTCATCAAGAAATAGTCTACTCAACTTTTGAGCCTCAGCACAATTGCCCCTGTCTATGGAAAGCCTTTTACTTCTGCCTTCTTTGTGCTGTAACTATCCTTTGCATATAACTCTATTATAACACCTTTCGAATGATATTGCTTTTATTTGCTTATGTGTCTCAACTTCCTTGGTTTTATCTACATGGTCTCACTGAATTTAGTAACTAAAATGGAGCTGTACTCCTTGAGTTATAGAAACTTGATGCAGCTCTT
>NW_012148886.1:1883392-1885392 GCF_000956105.1 Propithecus coquereli | reverse complement strand
GATAAAAAGTTAACCTAGTCATTAATAGCCTCTATATCTACAAATAACAGCCAGCTAGTTAATGTGATGGATAAAGAGACACCATATAAAATAGAAACAAAAATAAAATAAAATACCTACACAGAAACTTAACAAACATGTAAAGTCATTTGTCAAAAAAATGTAGAGTTGAACAAATGGAAAGCCTTATTATACTCACAAATAGAAAATTCCACATCAAAAAGCTGCCAATGGTTTCTAAGCTAATTTGAGATGTAATACAATTGTACTACAAATAAAAATTTACATTGCATTCTGTATCTCAAAAATTCCATTTAAATGTTTCTATGAAAAAATGAAGAAAAAGGCAAGAATAGCTAAACAAACACTGATATAAAAAAGCAGAATGTATGTGTGTGAGAGAGAGAAAGAGAGAGATGGGGAGGTGAGGGTGGGTAGTGCTAGTCTATAAAGTATTAAAAAGTATTATAAAGACTTCATAATTCAATGAGTATGTTATTGATACATAAATAGATAATACAAACCAATAACACTGAACAGAAATTATAGAAATAAATCCAAGTGTATGATGAATTTCTGTATATGATAAAAATAGCATCCCAAATCTATGCAGAAAAGACAGACTTGCTAATAAATAATCTTGCCCAGGAACAACTAGATAGATATTTAAAGTAAAAAGATAAACTTACATCTGTATTAAAAATAAGTCCTGTACAATTTCCAAAAATATCAGCAGTCTAAACAATAAAAAGAAAAGGAAAAAAATCCACATAAACACTAAAAGAAAATAGATATACATTGGTTTAAAACCTGAGCGTAGAGAAAATATTTCCTTCTTAGCCTTGCAGAATTGCCCCAACAAAGTACTGCAAGCTCAGTGGCTTAAACAGCAGAAATTCAATATCTTACTTTTTTGGAGGTTAGAAGTATGAAATAGAGGTATTGGCAAGGTATGCTGAGGGCTGTGAGGGGAAGGACCTGTTCCAGGCCTCTTTTCATGGCTTGTAGATAGTGGTCTCCTCCCTGTGTCTTTACACATCATCTTTCCTCCATTTGTGTCTCTATGTTCAATTTTGTCCTTTTTCTAAGGATACTGGGGATTGGATTAGGGCCCACTTTAGTGACCTCATTGCAATTTGATTATGGTTAAGACCCCTCAACATATCTTTTTTATTTTTTTTGGTAGAGTATGCATTCAACTCATAACAACTCCTAAGAATAATTCAAAAATCCAAAAGTAAAATATACAATAAATTGGAACTATGTAAAAATAGAATAATTCTGTTTGGCAGAGAAGAGATACCATAAGCAAATGACAAATGACAATCAATGTCACAAATTTTAAAAAATGTTTCAAAAAATGAAAAGGAAAAGATTAATAACCCAAAGATAAAATATCCAAGATTATGATGAGACAGATCACAGAAAACATTGACTTTAGAAATGTGTGAAGTTAATAATAAGAGAAATGTCATGTCATTTTTCACTTATTAGATTAGTCAAAAGCGTGACAGCATTCTCTGTTATTGAAATTCTGGCGAAAGGTTGTTCTTTGTTGTAACTGTGCATAATGAAAGAAGCCAAAGAATATGGCAAACTAAGTAACAAAATTATATCAGCATTTATCCATCGGCCCACCAATTCCACTTCTAGAAATCTAGCCCCAAAACACGTGGCATAACTATGAAAGTCTTATACAAGATTATTCATTGTGGTATTATTTGATATCAAAATAATGGAAATAATTCTACTATCCATCAGAGAAATACATTGTAAGAACAGATCTAATTAGAAATAAATTGTGAATTCCATTTGTTAGTCTTATTGTTAATAATATCAGCAAGAATACTTCCTCAGTTGCCAGCATCTCATTGCAATATAAGTCCACATCTTAAGTCTTCTCCTAAGCGGAGAGTTTGCAAACACTGGGTTGGGAAAGGTTAAAATCACAAGAAGCAATCCTTAAACAGACATGGGCAGTTAACTTGAATGGAGAGAAG
>NW_012148886.1:1880247-1882667 GCF_000956105.1 Propithecus coquereli | reverse complement strand
TATTTTGAGGTATTTTATACAGATATTTTACATGTGTTATTTAATATGATATTTTACAACAGTTAAGATGGTAATAAAACTCCACAAGCACTTTAGTACATTATCATGCTCAGAGCATAGCTACTCATGAAATGAATTACTAGATCATCACGGAACTGCATCTTGTGTAGACAAGTTTTAGCCATTACCCTATCATGTGAATGTACAGATATTAATAATAAGCTGCTTCCACTGAAACCAATGCTAATGAATGGTCAAGGTATTGTTTAGGAAAATAATGTAAATAGGTAGCATCATATGTGTTCAAAGAAGTTAGGTCAGACTCATGGATAATTCTTGTTTTTGAATTTATCCTACTGAGTTTGAGAGATAAAAAGATCAAATAAGCACTTTGGGAGTTGATCTCACTTCTTTATTTAACAAAAAGCAAATACACAGAATAAAACATTAATCTCTAAATTTTGTCACATTGACAAAATTGACAGAAATTCTGCTTCTAGGTAAAACAAGTTTTGATGTTTTATTACACAGTAGGGTGATTATAGCAAATAACAATCCAGTATATATTTCAAGATGGCTAGAAGAGAATATTCTGAATGTTGTGACCATAAAGAAATGGTAAATTATATAGATAGCCAAGGAACAAATGACAGGATATTCAACCTCATATACCATTAGGGAACTGCAAATTGAAAAAAACAATGAGATATCACTATATACCCTTTAGAATGGCTAATATCCAAAACACTGACAACACCATATACTGTGAGGATGTGGAACAACAGAAATTCTCATTCATTACTGGCTAGAATGCAAAGTCACTTTAGAAGATAGTTTTGCAATTTCTTAAAACACTAAATGTACTCTCACCATACAAGCCAATAATCACACTTCTAGGTATTTACCCAACTGAGTTAAAAACTCATGTTGACATAAAATCAGCACACAACCATTCATAGCAACTTCCCTTATAATTCCTAAAACTTGGAAGCAACTAAGATGTCTTTTGGTGATTGGACAAGCAAACTGTGGTACATACATATATATTGGGACATTATTCAGTAATAAAAATAATCATCAAAGCCTGAAAAAAACATAGAGGAACCTTAAACACATATTGTTAAGTGAAGGAAGTCAATCTGAAAAAGCTACATACTGTATGAATCCAACCATATGACATTCCGGAAAAGTCAAAACTCTGCAGACAGTACAAAAATCAGTGATTGCCAAGGTTTGGGTAGGTAGGAAGAGGGAAGGATGAATAGATTTAAGCTCAGCTGATTTTTAGGGCAGTAAAACTCTTCTTTATAATATTGTAATAGTGGACATATGACATTATATGTTTGTCAAAACCCCAGGAAGCTCAACACAATGAGTGAGCCCTAAGGTAAACTATAGCCTTTAGTTAATAATAGTGTATCAGTATCAATTCATCAATTATATCAAATGTATGACACTAATGCAAGATGTTACTAACAGGGGAAACCGTGGGGTAAGAGGAAGTATATGGGAACTCTGTGCTTTCTGCTCAACATTTCAGTGAACCTAAAACCCAAAAAATGAAATTTATTCATTGACAAAACAAAAACACTGGCAAGATTGAAAGCCACCACAGCAATTGAGGGTAGTACCGAAAATAACAAAAAATAAAGTTCAAACTAGGACAAAGGTAATGGCATTGGAGAAAGAGGAATCACTTGTGAGATATTTAAGATGTAGTATCAGTGTTACTTAGGGTTAGATGGTATTGTGGAGCTAGGGGGCAATGTGAGAAAGAAGACAATCTGGAATTATTTTTATAATTCTGATTTGGGTGCCGAGGTGATATTAAACATGGTAGGGAAGAGCAGGTTAGGGCAGAGATCAAATAATAACCTAATCTTTGAATTTGTTGTGTTTTATGTGACAGTGGCAAGCAATGAAGGAGATGCCCTACAAAAAATAACATGGCTGAAATTTTTAAAATATTCTCTTGCTAGACATTTGAGGGGTTCTGTATCTTTAAAATAAGCTTTCTCTCTTTACTATCTTATATTCTCTGTAAGCCAGTTTTAGAATGGCCTGAGAAGAGATTTTAAAATCTACTTAGACCATGCTAATGAGAGCAAAAGTAAAGGGGATTGATATTTTAATGACTGTAAAAAGTCAGACATTGTGAAAGAGCAAGTACTCAGTAGTATTGCCACATTATTAGACAATCTGATTTTGCATAGCACCTATAGAGGAGGGGAACTGACTTAGATATGAAAGCACTACAAATCCCTTAGCATGAGATGCTTCAATTGTGCCTCTGAAAATATTTTGATTTCTTTGTGTAAGTGCTACTGCATATCATTGCCTCTAACTACACATTTACAACACTCTTTGAAAATTGAGCTGGTAGTTTAGATAGCATATCACAACAAGTATAGCAAAGCAGG
>NW_012148886.1:1879792-1880197 GCF_000956105.1 Propithecus coquereli | reverse complement strand
GGTTTATGGCTCTCCAAAAAATAAAATCTTGAGTAAAAAATCAGGTATGATAATATACAACTAGAATGTGGAGTAAAGAGAATCTTTTGAAATTGAATTTTTCCTAATGACACTGATTCTGATGTTTACCCCCCACAGCAAATAAAACAAAAAAAGCAAAAAAACAAAAACAAACAAGAGTAACTTTAAATTCTTGGCTACTGCAACTATAGGCTAATACTACTTTAAAGTTTTTATGTTAATGGTTCAAAAGATCACAAACTCTTTGTCAACGTAAAGTAAAGCTGCATATAATGATGAATATCTAATACCTTGCTATTGTAAAAGTTACATCTGAGACTCTTTCTCCCTGGTTAATTAATACAAAAGGGAATGGACATGGCTCTAGAGAGAAACCTTTGCTAT
>NW_012148886.1:1878576-1879742 GCF_000956105.1 Propithecus coquereli | reverse complement strand
TACAAGTAGTCACTATTTTCCTTCTATGCTAAGGGGACTCTATCATATTCTGCATTATATTCTAAGTCCTTTACTTTGGGGCTCCCTGATTTCCGACATAAGGAAAGAGAGCCTACAAAGAAAACTCTAAGCCCAGAGTAATTGCCTTTTTCTCTTCAGGAAAAAAACATCCAGACCCCAAAATGAGTCCTCAGAGATTTTGCTAAATGAAGCAAATAGAAACAGCAAAAAAAAAAGGGGGGGGAGGGGGAGAATGATATTAAGATATATAAAATATGTAACAACAATGAAGTTTTATAAAGTACAGATTTCTGAAAATACCATGTCATGTATCATTGCTATTTCTTTCATTGGTCAAATTAATAATCCAATCTAGAAAATGTCATTTAAAAAATCAAATAGATATTTTGCATTAAAAACAGTATGGACTTACCAGAAAAATGAAACATAGACAAGTAGAAAAAAATTTAAAAATCTCCTTGTACTTCCTCCCAGAGATAGCCACCATTAATTTCCTTCTGTTTTCTTCTTACGATAGTTTCCTTGGATTTTTTTTTCTTTTTATATAATTGTGATCATATTGGATATACATGTTTTCATGATTTGTTAATAAAAATTCATTGATCATAGAATGAATGTGATATGAAAAGAATCTTGAAAACAAATATTTTCCACAGGTTGTCTATTATCTTCCTCAAGTTAAAAAGAAAAAAAAGATGTATCTTTTCTGATAGAATATAATAGATGCAAAAAGCAATTCTTATTTTCCCTGGTGATGAAAATATCCAATCTGTTGCCTTATGTAGCTTTACTTTCATGAAGAATATAGAATCCCAGCTAGGAAAGAAAGAAGAAATAGGAGGAAAAAATGGTGTCTGGTAATTCTTCCAACATAGTAATTTGGATACATAAATTGTTTAGCTATGACTATTTATTAAGTGCTGGGTTAGATAAGTACCGGTTACTTTTGTGAAAGCTTATACCTATATCAATTGTACCGAGAAAAGTATCTAAAGAATGTGACTTGTAAAATATATTTTCAGGATCTCAAAAAAGGACCATTTCAAAGAAAGTATTTAGCTTGATCTCCCAAATTCACCTGAAAACACATAAATGACGGTATACGTTATTTGAATTACACAGGAAAGGAAAACATACTAGTACTT
>NW_012148886.1:1876523-1878526 GCF_000956105.1 Propithecus coquereli | reverse complement strand
CATTATTATCTTCCTAAGGAAGCTTGTTAGACATTTTATCTTAGTCCCTCCCATGAAATTTTAATACCACAGATATATGATATATCTATTTATGTGTTTTATATGTATCTGTGCTTTATACATAGTAGGAATAAGGTAATTTTGCTTTTCCAAGGGGGAGGTATTGCCTCTATTGAGAAGGCATATTTTAAAAAAGGTCAGAAAGAATATTCAGTTTACAACTCTGCCTAACCATAGACACAATGTAAGACTTTCCCCTTAACTTCATTTAGCATAATAAGACAAAATGAAATTTTGTGAAATATGACAAAGATTGGTGACTGCAGGGTCACCATCAATCCCCAGGGTCCTCTCATGTTCCCTGCTAGCTGTAGTAGAGATTCCCTTGAGAATATTTCTGTGCTACACTTCTAAGCAAACTGGAACTTCTCAGGAAAATATGGGCCAAGGTGGTAATCAGGCTTTCGGCTAAACTTGAGAGGAGAGCCAACTCAACGGTTTGCTTTCTCAATATGTATATTCTAGGGGCATTAGAATATTAACGGTGCTCCTTCAAAGTGTTGCCTAGCTATTTACCTATTTAGGGTTAGGGAGTTGGGGCAATACAAGAGGAACATCCATACTAAAGTTTAGATTATTTACATAGACACAGGAAGACTGGCTATTCCCTTAAACAATAAACTCTTGGAGATATTCCTAGAGTTACAGATGTCTAAATCCATTCTCCTTTCTAGCAGATAAAGAAAAACAAACAAACAAATCCACATTGTTTATGTATTAATAATATTTTTAAAAAACCTATAATTCACTCAAATATTTGTTGAGTAATGTTTTGGGGATTAAAGCTTATTGCACCACACAAGAAATGATCTTGTAAATGCTTAAAATAATAAGACTAAGAATTTTAAAGTTCAGGGCATGTTCAAAAAAATTTTTTCATCCAGGAGATTTCATTTCAATCACAAGCAGAACCTTGTTATCTCCTTGCCAGGCTCCCAGTTTATGTTATTTATTCTTTGTAGACTATAGTGAAATTATTCTAGCTACATTTGAATGCTAATGATGATTACCTTATTGAATCACACAATCATCACAGAACTCTTACAGGCAATTTTAGCTCCAGATTATGCTGTATATATATGACTGTAGGCAAGTGACAAAACTGGAAGAAATTATTTTTTGCATGTATGAACTGGAGATCAACTAAAATAGAATAGCTAGGGCATCTGCAGTTCAGGTCTGGGATTATCCTAGAAGGATTGTCTCTTATGCATTTTTATGTGAAATATGAGATTTACTGACTGACAATTACTTCCCAGGAATGATATGAAGAAGAGAGACACTTAAAACTGATTTTTAAACCTTTTTAAGAGGATAACTTTATTACCTGAGAGAGAAGACACACCATGATTAGCCCAGAAAGTGTGATGAGAATCAGTAGTCCTTTGCAGCCAATCTATATGCACACCATCACAAGGCGAAATCCTTGGAGAACATCATTTCCTACATTTCTAATAGATAGAGTCATCAACATTGACATTCCTTTCAGGAAGCTATGCAGTCTTGGGTGAACTCTAAGGCATGTGACTGAGAAGTTGCCGAAGTGTCAGTTGTTAGAGTAACCTTTCTAGTGAGCACAGAGCCTGAAAACTACTCTTTAAACTCTTAAACACTTACTAAAGTTTGAAGAAGAATAAGAATAAGTTTATGTATTAAAGCTGGAGACCTTGCCTGGGCAATCCTCGGCAGAAGATCATTGGACTTAAAAAAGTTGCTCAAATATCACTTGGATTAGGCTTAGGCTGGAACTATATTAAGTGGACACTCCATTTAAAACTTACCCCACCGCATGGTTTTTCCCAACATATTTAAGTTATCAAAATTTTCAAGAGCGTTTCAAAGAGAGGCAAGGACAGTTTGGGAAAAGAAGGTAATCATAACTTGGCTGGGGGATGGGGTGATGTCTGCCATAGTACTAGCAGCTAAGGGAGATGGGTACAGAT
>NW_012148886.1:1873148-1874383 GCF_000956105.1 Propithecus coquereli | reverse complement strand
TTGAAATAATCATCTACACTTATTGTTTCCCTTCCTTACCTTCCATTCTCTGCTTCAACCACTCTAACTAGGATTTGGTCTCTGAAGAAATTCTCCCTCCCCAGCAAAGTCACCATTGGTCCTACAATACTGCCAAAGCCATTGGTCAATTCTCTGCACTTACTTTCCTCATATTGGATAATGCCATCCTTCTGGAAAACTTCCTCCTCTAAGGTTCCAGAATTGTGATCCTGGTTGTTCTCCTACCTTGCAAGTACTTCTCAGACTTCTTGATTCTCTTAGGTGATCCCATTCAGATGATTATCTGAAATAACCATCCCTATGATGATGGTAACAAATCATTATCTCCAAATCTGGCCTCTTTCAAGTCTTCCATGTCCACACTGGACATACGATGTTTCTTAAACTTAAGTTGGCAAAAAAATAACTTATTGATTTTTCCCCATATCCCAGTATGTTCCTTATCAAATTATCTTTCCTTCAGTTAATGGTGGCATTATTCATCTGACATTGTCAGGCCTAAAATCATGGAATCACTTTTATTTCTTCCTTTTTATAAAATGTTATATTTAAGACATCATCAAGTACCATAAACTGTATCTCAAACACATATTTCTCCTATGACTACTTTCATCAGTGATTGGGCAACAATTTTCATAAAGATACCGCTTATACCAACAGTTGCTTAGCTGGTCTCACTGCTCCACTTCTATTTCCTGTGCCTCACAGTTTATTCTTTGTTCTTTCCCTGTTTTGCTGCTTGGAAAACTCTTTCCCCAGTTCTTCCCATGGCAGGATCTTCTGCATAATGTAATGCCCAACTGTGATATTGCCTTCTGTGAGACACATTGACTGACTCTCTCCATTCTACCCTCAATATATTATCTTCCTCCATTCCCAAAATCACAATAATTATCATTTGGGGCTGAATAAATTGACTGAATCTAAATTTTTTAGGTCACACAAAATATGTTTCCAACAAATATCTCGGTGATGCTCAAGCTCAAGTGCTGTCAAGTAAGTCACCTGCCTCATGCCAAGTCACACAATCATTGTTGATCCATGCAAGGTCCTTTCTTGATTTTTTTGTATATTTAAATCCATCCATTTCTCCCTTCAATATGTAATAGGTATAGATATAGATCATTTCAGTTTGTTATTACAAAATTTATATTGTTTTGTATAAATGCTCTTTAAATTTACAAAAATGGAATTGTGTTACATACGTAGTTACA
>NW_012148886.1:1870887-1871513 GCF_000956105.1 Propithecus coquereli | reverse complement strand
CCTAAATGGATTTAGACAGTTTATTACTCATGGCACAACAGACTACACGGCCCACTGGTCTTGCTTTCTCTCCTAAGTCCCCTGGGGTCAAGGCAGAGTGGGCTCATGTGGATGATCAACACATAGTAGATCTCCGTCACAGCTGAAGAGTACTCAACATAGGATTCCCCCAATTTTATGTGGGTACTACTGGTAAGCATCCACATTCTTTTCTCCAGGAAGATATGCTACTTTACTACCTTGCAATGTAAGCAAACTCATCCCTGGGATGGGAGAGAAAGAGTTCAGTTTTTAAAATCTGGAATGTCTTCTTATAAACAAATTATTAAATTGGCCATGAATGTTTCTGCTCAGGAGACCTAGATTGTGTAGAAACATGAGAGACACAGGGGCAACTGACTCCAAATATTCAGCTATTTCTGATAAAAAAGAAATGCTATTGCCCTAGCTCAGTGGCTCGCACATGAAATCCTAGCACTTTTAGAGGCCAAGAGGGGAGGATTGCTTGAGCTCAGGAGTTTGAGACCAGCCTGATCAAGAACAAGACCCTGTCTCTACTAAAAATAGAAAAAATTAGCTAAGTGGGATGGCTTGCACCTGTAGCCCCAGATACTCAGGAGGCTGAG
>NW_012148886.1:1868607-1869547 GCF_000956105.1 Propithecus coquereli | reverse complement strand
TATATGTGTACTTAAGTGTTGATCAGTTAATACCAATTTGATGGTGAGTACATGTGGTGCTTGTTTTTCCATTCTTGTGATACTGCACTTAGTAGAATTGGTTCCAGCTCTATCCAGGATTGAAGTGTATAACTTTATTTTCCATATTTATTGGGATAGAAGAAAATGTCAAATGTATTCTTAAATAAAGCCATATAAAAATCTACAGGTTTAGTCTTTTTTTGCTTTACACACCTGACCAGAATGGGATTATTTAATCCTGAAGCCTCAGATACTATCTACATACCAACCAGTATAAATCTTTCATTCAATCCTTTCTGTAGATCCTGAACTCCGGAGTCATGTTTTCTCCTACCTCACATATATTTCCACATGTGTGTACCAAAAATACCCACCCTATTTTTTTTTTGCTTCTATCTGTAGACAAAATGGCTATCATACAGTGGACCATAGTCAGTATTTGTTGAACTCAACTGAACTGAAACTGTCAAAATATACCTTGCTAAACATAACTTACTTTCAAAATAATGTCTCTAGTTATGGAAGTCTAGTTACTTTATACCTCGATTTATCCAAGATTTTTCAGTGTTTGTATCTGTTAGTGATAGTATCACTCAGGCAGGTACATGTTTTCTTTCAATAATTAAAGTATTGTATTACAGTAGTGCTGGCCGCTCTAATCTCTCAGCACCTTTCTGCTGTCCTTTCTTAGACTATTACTCCTTTTTGGACCTTGTACTTCTGTGTTACCAATGCCTCTCTCTTCTGGCCTCATTGATTGTCCACATTACATTATCAAGCTTTTTTGACTAATGCATCAGTATAATGATATATTTAAAAAGACCTATTGTGTGTCTTTAAAAAACAACTCAGGTGAATAATTAGCATCTCACGAATTTATATTTTAATAGTATTAAAATAGTCCAGGATCACCTACTTT
>NW_012148886.1:1866145-1867462 GCF_000956105.1 Propithecus coquereli | reverse complement strand
AAATTGTTTTCAATTATCTCAATAAGCTTGTTTCTTCAGGAGGCTAAGAACTTGACTTTCTGGAGGCCTCTATTTGAGATAACTTGGCTCAACAAAGCCTAAGCCTAAAGGATAATATGTAAACCCAGACATTTTTTTCAGGGTTAAGGAGGAAAAAATGACTGCTTCAGCAATGGTAGACAATTTGACAATACATAAACTCCTTTTTTCAGTGCTACTAATTCACTAAACATTTACTGAGCAAAAAACGGCCAAGCTTAATGTTGGGCAGGTAATGGTAATAAAATAATTCAAATTACAGCATCCAAACTCATGAAAATATTGATATTCTCTTCAAAAGTAGAGAATTCTTTATTCCAAGACTCATGAAAATGACCCATTGATTTACATGGTTGAATTGAGATGCAACTGAACATGAAGAGGATTGGAACATTCCCTGTGGCTGAGAGATACTGAAATTATAATAAGAGCAATAAAATCTATTACCATGTGCTCTAATCATGTCACTGAAATTGCTTTTGCAATTCATGTTATTTAAGGCAATGCATAGTCTTATTTCCTTATTTTCTCAGATCTACTTGCAGCATTTAATGTTTTTAACCATTTTATCTATCTCAAAATACCCTTTGGCTTTCATACATCAGTGTATCCATTTACATTTCTTATTATTCCTTCACAGTGTAACTGAGAGAATCCTCTTATTCTACCTAATGCCACCCTTAGACCCTAGTAAGTAGCTGCGTATTTGAGACTCCACCTTTGAGAGCCTAATTATTGCCCTTCTCCAGTTGCATCACTCCTCATAAGGCAAGAAATGGGAAAGACAATGCACATGACCATTTGAAGCCCATGATCTCCCTTCTAAAATAAATGTCAGTGATCCGGAACCCCAGAAATCCCTGTCCACTCTAGCCTAGGAAGTCATGAGCCTTTTTTCCTATACCCATTCTTCCATTCTTCCATGAATGGGCTGTGTACATTCACACACATGTGCAGATTTGAGGAATTGCCAAGGAGCAGTTATTTAGAGCAAAGAAGGTGAACAGATCACATGTTTGCAGGAACAGATGAGCACCATCACTTACACGCATGTGAACAACCTATGGTATAAGAAGAAGGCATGAGTAAGAACAGAAGGGTGGGTCATGGACTTGGTTCTGTATCTGTACTCTTCCCTTTGGAATGTACAAGAAACAGGAGTGAATGAATGCCTGTGATAAGGTAACTCTATCCACAACAAAAGGAAAGAAAAAACAAAGACTTAGATGATTTTAATGGCAAATTGTACCAAAACTTCAAGAAAAACATAAATACTGA
>NW_012148886.1:1855709-1856680 GCF_000956105.1 Propithecus coquereli | reverse complement strand
TTATTAGTATAACTTCCAGTTAATAACCTTCATGCCCTGTAACTGAAAATTTTCTGATAAAAAGCATCAGCATATTAATAGTATTCTGAACACACACCCTAATTCTCTTCCCTATTATTCATAGAATCAGGGAAAATTTTTAAAAAGCCCTCTTCTTCAGGCAGTGGACAAAAGAAAATGAACTCAAATTAACATTCAATTGTCATGGGTCATTCACTTTCAGTGACCTGGTCTAGTTGGTTCTGTTGTTTTAATGCTAAGATAAAATGATAAAGATATTTTTTTGAGTAAAGTAAGCTCCAAAGATGAGCTCAGTACTATTACTGTTCTTAATTTGTGCATTACATCCATGTGAAGAGATAAAAGTTTAATTTGCATTGATTTAAATAAATTACTCCTTGACTATAACTTATTTACCAAATATTTCATTCTTTCTCTCATGAAAGTATGTCTGTTTATCCTTTTTGTTGATAGTCATTTTTTATATGTGTGGCCATCAGCATTAGCTATTCCATCTGTACACACACATTCATATTTACTTCAATTCATTAATATTTGCATTGTAATTAAGTTCATATCATCTCTAAAATAGACAGCTCAAGCAGAACTCATAGCTTTTGCCATTAGGTAGACACTGCAGGAGAGAAGCAGCACCTACCTCAGGGATGTTCTAGTCATACACTTGCATACAAGCACATATTTCATTGCACAAAATTCTTGTTATTCTTCTACAAAAGCCCCAGATAAAGATATAAAATCACTAATATAAGTCAGCTTTGGACTTTAATCACAATCCGGTTTCTTTCTTTTTCTGATCATATAAACTGGGATTCTCAAGAAAAAAGTTTTTAGAATAAAACTGTATTTTCTCTCAACTTAAGGATATAGTGCACATTTCTTGCCAGAACAGGCATCATCTTCTATTTCTGTGGTCTGATTTCACTAGAGCTTACATTTTCAGACATATCACT
>NW_012148886.1:1854522-1855659 GCF_000956105.1 Propithecus coquereli | reverse complement strand
TTTTATTTTGTATTTTTGAAATCTCATGAAATGAACTAAATTGATTTAACTATCCACAGGTGGATTAGATT
Source organism: Propithecus coquereli (assembly GCF_000956105.1). Taxonomy (NCBI): domain Eukaryota; kingdom Metazoa; phylum Chordata; class Mammalia; order Primates; family Indriidae; genus Propithecus; species Propithecus coquereli. Next base: position 1,855,588 of record NW_012148886.1, on the reverse strand, counting down.
ATGAAGAACACCACATTAAAAAATAATATGAAATGGGATAATGTTTCTGGATCTGTAAAATTGAACTACCACAGCATCAGATACCGGTACTTTACCTTTCACATAGTCAATCAACTCCTCATCCATTGCTTTCTTCACTTCTACTTCCCTATTTCCACTGTCATTTTTGTATTTCTCCTCCCACTCCCTCCAGCACACCCACCACTACCCGGCATTCCCACACAGAGTTCCATAAAAAGAGACCGCGTTAGGAAAATTAAATCACAGTAAGCATATCGACGTCTTCAGCTATGACTAGGACAGGTATTTTTCAGGACAGCTGGAGAAAGCGCACAGCTTGGATTCTGCTGCTGCGTAAGCCCTTAAAGATTGTATGACTCAGCTTCACATCCTAGCTTCAGGTTAAGAAAACATGATATGGATATTATATAAACCTCTTACAGGATTTCTAAGGTTAACTTCAATATTTAAATGCCTATTCAACATAATCAAAGTAATTAGAGTTTGCTTATATTCAAAAGCATTTGCAAAACGTTTCCTAGGAGACAGAATTTACTATGAGAACCTGAAATTTGCATTTCATAGCTCTAAGGAGTTTAAATTATCAAGATTAATATTCACTAAAAAAGGTTTTGCGTTTATGCATGATAGAATACCCAAACACATGACCTGTTAGCAGAGCAATAGGTGTGCTTTCCTAAGCCCATACTCTGTGAAATTAGGTCACTGAAGCCATTAAAATGTGTAGATTGAGGGGATAAAGTGGGGATGGTTAATGGGTGCAAAATATAGTTAGATATTAATAGAATGAACAATATTTGATAGCACAACAAAGTGCCTAGAATCAACAATCAGGGCGTACTTTAAAATAACTAAAAGAGTGGACTTGGACAGTTCCTAACACAAAGAAATGATAAATGCCTAAAGTGATGGATACTTCAATTACCCTGATCTGACTAATACATATTGTTTGCCTTTATCAAAATTTCACATTTGCCCTATGAAGATATACAACTATTATGTACCCACAACAATTAAAAATAACAAGTAAAAAAATTAAGGTCTC
>NW_012148886.1:1844816-1845337 GCF_000956105.1 Propithecus coquereli | reverse complement strand
ATAATGGAGCTGAAAAATTCCTATCACCTAGTGACATAATAGTCATGACAACATCATGCAATGACGCATCACTCACATGTTTGTGGTGATTCTAGTGTAAACAAACCTACAGCACTTCCAGTCGTATAAAAATATAGCATATACAGTTACTTAGAGTGCATAATACTTGATAATATAATAAATTACCATGTTATTGGTTCATGTATTTTCTGTACTATACTTGTTATTTTAGAGTGTACTCCTACTTATAAAAAAGTTAACTGTAAAACAGCCTCAGGCAGGCCCTTTCGGAAGTATTCCAGAATAAGGCATTGTTATCATAGGAGATGACAGCTTCATGTGTTATTGCCTCAGAAGATCTTTCAATGGGACAAGATGTGGAGATGAAAGACAGTGATATTGATGATTCTGACCCCGATATTGATATTCTGGCCGTATAGGCCTAGGCTAAAGTGTGCATTTGTGTTTTAGTTTTTAACAAAAAAGTTTAAAACTTAAAAAACAAAATCCACAATTACCCT
>NW_012148886.1:1839683-1843931 GCF_000956105.1 Propithecus coquereli | reverse complement strand
GGAAAAGCCACAGTAGAAGAATATGTTTGCAACACATAAAACTGACAAGGATCCCCCCCCCCAAAAAATCTATATATTTAAGCCCATTTATTTATCTATCTATCCATCCTCTTCTGTATCTCAATAATAAAAAAACAAGCAGCCATACAAAACTAAGGATACAACATTTGTGTAGGCAATTCAGAAAGAAAGACATACAAATGGCCATCAAGCACATAGAAAGATGATCAAAACTATTAAACATCAAGAAAATGAAAATAAAAACCACAAGATATCACTGCTCGTCTTATAAACTAGAATGACTTAAAAAAATTGCCAAACAATGTTGGCAAGCATGTGAGGCAACCAAAACGATCATATGTCGTTGGTAGGAAAGTAAAATAATAATACTTGGGAAAATTGGTGGTTTCTTTTAAATGAAGCACACATATACCACCTAGACAAAATAATTTCAACCCTAGGTATTTATGTAAGAGAAATAAAAACCTATATTCATGAAAAAAACAATACATACTATGAGTGATCACACTAGCTTTACTCATTGTAATGGGAAACTGAAAACAATCCAAATACTCATCAAAAGGTAAATGGACAAATAGATTGTGGCATATTCATACCCTGGAGAAGTATTTAGCAAGAAAAAGGAACTATCTCATAATGCTGCAACATGTATGAATCTGAGAAATATTTTGCTGAAAATCACAAAAATGTATATACTATAATATGACATTTTTTGTATAAAGGTCTACAGCAAGGAAAAATAGAAATTTGGCAGATTTTTACCAGAGATGGTAGAAATCAAAATACCAGTTGCGTGGGTTTGGGGTAAAGACCAAGAGTTGACTGGGAAGGTGCACTGGAGAAGTATATAGGACAATGAAAATGTCTACATCATGATAGGGATGTGGGTTATATACATATATAGAGTTTTCAAAACTCATATAATTTACATTTAAGCCCCATACATGCACTCTATGCAAACTATGTCTCAATAAAAGGGAAACATGTAAACATTATTCATCAACTTTTTATGATTATATAAACACTGTTTACTGCAGAATCATTTGCATACTTCATTCTACCGGATTAGCATGACCTCTCCAGATGAGTAATTCCAGCAAAAAGGAGATACTTTTGTTCTTTTTTAGTAAATTAATTGATCAAAATAGTAACAGATTTTGATTTGCCTTATATTTGAATGAGAAGTACATAACGTATTCACCAAGCTACTAAGTTTGTCTATACTTTTACGCTTTCATTTTAGTAATAAATTAGACATCTATTCTTAAAAACATTATTTTCAAAACTTATTCTCCTAAATTGAGTTGATCGCCTACTTGGCCAGCTGCACAGTAGTTATTCTAGAACACTTCCACACTTAATTGTATCGCATATCTTCATTTTACTGGTGTGTTGCCTAGAGAAGTTTCTTTAGAACACTTGAATTGGAAGTACATTTATTGAGTTATTTTAGGATCCAGTGTTATTAATAAATCCAAGGCTATTCCTTTATGAGTCACCTATGTTTTATGTACCGCCATTCCCCAATTTAAATGATTTTAGTGTTTCTTATTAGCCTGTGTGATCAAAGTATTTACATTAGGTCTGGATCTGAAATTTTAAAATAAATTCTCTACGGCACTCAGCAGACTCTTGAATATAGACTTGTGTCTTTCTTGAAGCGTGAGTGCTTCTTTTCACTTCCTCTCCTTTTCTCTCGCCCTCTCCCTCTCTCTTGCTCTCCATTTCTTTTCCGATGATTTTGTTCTCTTCAATTATCCCTGCCTGGAACTACAGATGTCACTTCTTCAAGATTAATCCTCTTTCTCTTATATTTTTCATACACTCCAGCCTGTGCCCTACATTATGAGGGATATTTTTACTTTACGAATCCTCCTTAAAACTGTTGGCTTCCTCCTAGTCTATTATTTGTATCTTTTTTTTTTTATTTCGTTGTGTTCTTTCGTACTAGTTTTTCTCATATAGCTGTTGGTTCTTGAGGATTTTTTCATACTTAGAAAAGGATCGCGTTGTTATTTCTAGGCTTTTAGATTAACAGTCTTTGCTATTGCTCTGTTTTGCTATTTTCTACCTGAAAGGAAATGGTGACTGCAATTCTGAATGGGATTGGTATGTTTGCTACGTCTGCTGCATTATGAACTTTGTTTTAACATCAGTGTGCAGAGAATTGCCCATCCACATGAATGCCAACAAAATGACAGAATAAGGAAAGCCACGCCCCTATTAACTAACATGGTTTAAAAAAAGGACTCCAGCTAATTTTGGTTTACTTTTTGTCTTGGATATAAGTGCCAAACTGCTTAGCTCTGTTGGTGAAAGTTTGAGAGCCAAGTGGAAAACTTTTCTGGAGATAAACTCTCAATTACTTAATTTCTTCTGTCATGCTTCCTATGCAGCTGGTACCCTGTCTTCCACCCTGATTTTCATCAGGAAGATAAGATCCAAATTATACGTCAGCCGCTTCTTTTTGACAATGCAAGCTACAGTTCTCTGTCTTCTATGTTTCTATAGATTTGTTTTCCACTACTTTTTCAATTCTAGAAAATTGCCAACATACAGTCATATTCGTGATTCACTACCACTATCACCCAAAGGAGGGATGTTGAGAGAAATATATGTGCTCTATACACAGTTTTCAAGAAAAAAATAAACAGCCTAGATTACAGGATCTAACAAACTTTATGATTTCACTTACTATCATCACAGTTCGTGTGATTATACCAGTCTTGCAATGATTATATCAACAGGAAACAATTTTTATATCTAAAGAAATTCCATCAAAATTTATTGAAATTATGCTGTTGGACAAATTATTTCACTTCTGTAAGCCAATTTTATATTTTCTAATGCAAATGGAAATTGTAGTGCTTCACAGAGAGGTTGATAGGATTAGATTAAATGAGACATATAAAGGAAATTAGCATTCTGTATGGCTCTTATTAAGCTTTCAACAAATTTTGAGCATAAATGTTATCGCTCATTACTTCCCTCATCCCTTCACAAAATTCTGTGAGGTGCAACACACTTTGAAATAAACACGGCCTGTTCCTTGATGTCTTTCTACCTCAATTTATGCAGGTGGGTAATGGTTTAACCAATAATCACATTGCTGTCTATCCCCCATCTGCTCTAAACTTGAAGTCAATCATCTACTTTAAGGATAGACTCAGCTCAGTTTAGTTGGAATCCATTGTTTTGTATTATTCAGCTACATTGTCATGACTTACCTCATTTGCTATTTCTGGCTTCTTACTAAATTTCAAAAATTGATGTGCAGCATGTTAGTGTAAAACATTGAATTTTCCAAATATATCCCACTTGCCCCACCCTATATAGATCCAAACCCCAATGCCAAATAATAAGAACATATTCCCATGCTATATGCAACATAAAAAGAATAATTTTTGCAATATTGATTGATTCTCAGCTGACAGTAGTACTTAAGCCATAATTGCAAACATTCTCCACACCACCATTTGGTTGATTTGTTTGTTCCTGAGCATAATTTATAAGTTAATTCCTTGCTCTACTCCATTCCTGAAGTATAATCAAGAGGCAAATTTGTTGTCAGTAAGTTTATCAAATGGGAGGAATTAAATGAATGTTAAATGGCAAAAACTAAAATGGCTCTAAAGTCTGAACGGCAAAAGTCTCCCTTCAGTTTTTCATGATCTAAACTCTGAACTGAGCAAGCTGCTGCCATTTGACGATTTATATAATGTTTGAACTAGAAAATGCCCTAGAGATTTTCTAATGAGATTTTATTTTCTTTATGAATATAATATATGCTTGTTAAAGAAAATGTTGAAAATCAGAGGTAAATCACTTTGAGCCCACCACTGAAGGACTTATAAACTTTAAATGAATCAATAGAAAAAGAAGAAAAATTAGTGAGTTCAAAATAATTTCTTACTAATGACCAATTACAAATGGTAACAGAAAAAAAGATTCAATTCACAATAAATAGAAACCCAAAATTATCTAATCTTCAGAATATAAACATATAGGACTTTCATGAAGAGAAAAAATAATGATTAAATATGCTAAAAAAAAATAAAGAAGTAATTTAGTGAATAGAAAATATTCTCACCCACTTTGTTTTATTGTTCTTGTACAGCCACAACAATTTTAAATAATGTTGATAGTAGTCACCCATTATTTTAGTTTCAAGAATTTACCAAATATTTCACATTTTAAAGGAATAGAATTTTTTGGTATAAAAACCCT
>NW_012148886.1:1838192-1839633 GCF_000956105.1 Propithecus coquereli | reverse complement strand
TATAAGATTACAAAGTAAAATTAGGAGACTTTATCTATCCTCACTTAATCTGATCATGTTTTACCCATAATCAAAAGTGACCATACAGCAAAATTTTGCTTGGGATAGGCTAGTTTATACCTTTTTTTCTGGCTTTATGATTAATAAACTCTTCTTTCACTGTTAAATATTAGAACTTTGTCAACAAATTTTGTGGTCACACTCCCTATAATTACATTGCTAATATTTTCCTTCTACATACAATGTACAATAAAATAAATGATAAAACAACTTTCCACCCCTGACATCATCTCTTTCAAAAGGAATTTAAGAAGAGGATGTCCATCCTCCAGAAAGCATGTACCACACCTATGACGTGTGAATTTATCCATCTGCTCCTATCCCCTACCTGCCTGATCCCCAATGATTGTTACTTGCATATGTGTACACAAGTGTTGATCTATTAGTACCAATTTAATTGTGAGTACATGTGGTGTCTGTTTTTCCATTCTGATGATACTTTACTCAGGAGAATGGGCTCCAGATCCATCCAGGTTAATACAAGAGATATGAGTTCACCATTTTTTTATGACTGAGTAAGTACTCCATAGTATACATATACCATATTTTGTTAATCCACTCATGTATTGATGGGCACTTGGGTTGTTTTCACATCTTTGCAATTGTGAATTGTACTGCTATAAATATTCGAGTGCATATGTCTTTTTTTTTCCCTTGGGTAGATACCCAGTAGTGGGATTGCTGGATCAAATTGTAGGTCTACTTTTAGATCATAGAGGTATCTCCAAACTGCTTTCCATAGAGGTTGTACTAGTTTACAGTCCCACCAGCAGTGGATGAGTGTTCCTATCTCTCTACATCCACACCAATATTTGCTGTTTTGGGACTTTTGATAAAGGCCATTCTCACTGTATTCGGTGGTATCTCATTGCGATTTTGATTTGCATTTCCCTGATGATTAGAGATGTTAAGCATTTTTTCATGTTTGCTGGCTGTTCATCTACCTTTTTTTGAAAAGGTTCTGTTCATGTCCTGTGCCGACTTTTCAATGGGGTTGTTTGATTTTTTTCTTGATGATTTACCTGAGTTCTGTATAGATTTCAGTTATTAGCCTTTTATCGTATGTATAGCATGCAAATATTTTCTCCCGTTTTGTAGATTGTCTATTCTCTATAGATTGTTTCCTTGGCTATGCAGAAGCTTTCTAATTTGATCAGGCAAACTTATTTGTTTTTGTTGTTACTTTGATTGCTTTTGGGGTCCTCTTCTTAAATTATTTGCCTAGGATGATGTCTATGGGAGTTTTTCCAACATTTTCTTCTAGAATTCTTATAGTTTCATGCCTTAGGTTTAAATCCGTTATCCATTGTGAGTTGATTTTTGTGAGTGGTGAGAGGTGTGGATCATATTTCAGTCTTCTACATGTGGCTCTCCAATTTTC
>NW_012148886.1:1837021-1838142 GCF_000956105.1 Propithecus coquereli | reverse complement strand
ATGGGAGAAGACAAAGAAGACATCAAATAAGACTGAGAAGTTTTGATTTAAAGTTCACAGTAAAATATATACTGGAGCTGTAGAAGAACTGGGGTATTTAAAGATATTTGAAGGAAGATAAAATTTGAAGGGACTGCAAGAATTGTAGTTTACATGTTTATTATTTTCACAGTGTCCTTTAGGAAATGTATGGTAATAAACTGAGTTATTAATATTGAACTTAGGGTTTGGGTGCTAAGTTGTTCTTAACAACACTCCGAGACTGGTTGCTGTGGAAAATGGTGCCTTAATTGCCATATGTGGTGATACACTTTGATAATGAAAATTTTTTAAAAATATTATTCTGCCATATGAATGCCAGATTTATCTGAAAGCATAAAGAAGTACTGTGTTAAATACTTTATTTTGTTCATTTTTATACCTTTATTAACAGAAGCATTTAGACTCTATTTTAATTTTTTTAAAGTCCCATTTTAAAATATAAATTGCTAGTAACTGTTTTTGCAAGATAGATTATATTTTTGGTTTCTTTCCCATAAATTAATTGGTTGTGCTTGGATCTATATAATAGCCTTAGCCAGAAAATTATTCAGGGAGTAACTTCAAAATGTCATCATCCATATTAAAATAACAGTCATCACCTTTTTTTCCCCCAAACATCAGTAAGTTCTCAGTGTCTTGCTACTCATTTCTTAAAAATGGAAATGGAGTTTGTCTTTTTGATTATCCTATAAAGTTCCCTTCTGTCCCTGGCATGCCTTTTTTCCAGCCCAGACTTTGTATTTAAATGCATCAGAACAAATTTATAGGAATTTGTAAAGTCAGAAGAAGCTTAGGACAGAGTTGCAGTAAACATTGTTGATAATTTAGTCCTTAAACAAAGGCATGTTCTACACTTGCATTTCTATAGCCAGTGAAAATCCATAGTTTTCTTTGAATAGAGAGTACATAACAAATTACTATGCTACTTTGTGGAGAATATATTTAAAATTTCTTTTTGACTTACAAGGTTGTTGCAAACTTTAGGCAGGTATGCTTCCACAATGAAATCCTCTAGGGATTAACAGCAACAACAACTGTTTCAAGGTGTTCTTGGTTCCATTTCACCACTTCACCATCTG
>NW_012148886.1:1835431-1836971 GCF_000956105.1 Propithecus coquereli | reverse complement strand
TCAAGGTTCTTCAGGTTGAAATATTAACTGGAAAGTAAAGCAAAACAAACCTGTTGGAAGTTTCCTTAGGTCGCTCAGGGATTAGAAGCAAAATGAAACATTTGGATTTTTCCCAGGTGTCAATCCAGAGCAGCACTCAAACACAAGAATTTACTGGCATTATCTCTAAGGTGCCAAATTATTTCTAAGGTCTTAGTTTTCATTGGTCCGATATCTGTATTTTTGTTCAAGTTTCCAATTCTGGGGGAAAAATCTTATTTGCCTCAACTGGATCAAGTTATATTCCCTACACTGAGAACCATCGTCCTATAGCATAGATATGGCCACAGGGGCAACTGATGGGTAGTGAAACTTTTTCCAGTAAAGGGTGGGTTATGTTGAGTGATGGCACCCAATGCCAATGTTATGGATATAATTTTAGATCTATAAGGATGGTTTAGACAGACTATTTCACCTATGTAGCCAATAAAGAAAGATTCAACAAGGAGGTTAAATCAGATATCTTTAGAGAGCCAATATGATACAGTTTAATGGAGAAAATCAAATCCAAATTTCTTTAGACAAAAGCAAATGATAGGAATGAGGGCAAATGTCCCACAAATTTGAGATTCAGGATCTGATTAGAATGGAAATTTCTAGAAGAGTAGTGAGACATGATATAGGGATAGCAGACAATAATAACTTTTGGTTTTCATTTATTAGACATAATTCTCTTAGTTCCTGGATGGATCCTGTTGTTTAAATGTATTTATAAGATCATATTTCTTAACAACTTGGATTGCAAGTGCAGTTTGGCAGCCTCAATAACAACCAGAATTTTGATCTCAGTGAATATGTATTATGTCTATAAAGAAATTCACTCTGTCTTCCTACTAATTCTTCAGATTTTCATTCCCCTTGGTTGTCTTATGGAACCTTATGACTTCATAATACCAAAAATTAAACTATTATCTTTTCTCCAAAACTTTTCCCTCTTCCTTCTCATATTCAGAGTTCATTGATAGCATCACACTTTTTGTCTCCTAGGTTCAAATGCAATGGTTGGTGATTTTACACATTTGTTATATGTTGATTAGATTAGAAGTACTTCTACTTGCAAGTTCATCTCACCAGTATCTTACAGATAATCTGGGACTTTACAGTTTATCACCATAATTGAGGCAGATAAAATCTAAGTGCACAGTATTGCTCTTAGATTTTATCTTGATTACTAAACCATATGGAAATAGTCAAGTTCTCACTATGGTTAATATTTCCTCTGATCTGTTGCCCAGCTCATTTCTTCTTTGACTGCTGTTGTGTGCCTTGGAGCTCTCATTTCACATGCTCCATGCCAAGAGGTATACCTTGTATGTTACTGCAAGATGAGTCCAAGTGTTCTTTTCTCTCTTTGATCAGGCTCAACAGTGTGCTCTCAAAGAGTATTTGACAAATTATCCTATTTAAAAGTATCTTTGCCTCAGGATAGATATTAATTCTTCCCCAAAGATCCAAGTCCTATTAAATACAACTGTGATGAGCAACAGGACTATTTTTTTTT
>NW_012148886.1:1834230-1835381 GCF_000956105.1 Propithecus coquereli | reverse complement strand
TAAGGTAAAAAAGACTACATTGATGTGATTAAATTCCCAGGTAGCTCAGTTCTTTAAAGATGGACTAAATAGCTGGTATCATGGCTTACAAAAGTGTCTTGACCTTGATGAAGCTTATGTTGAGAAATAAGGCTTATTTTTTTTTATTTTTATCTTTTAATTCCATTTTTTAATGAATTTTTGAAGTTCTCTTATATTTATGATGAGAAATTTCCCATGAGGTTTATCACACAGTAGGAAGAGAGAGCAAGAGAAAGATGAAGATAGAGAAAGATGAGGAGGGAAAAAGAAGGAATGAACAATATCAATACAACTACAAAAGTACAACTTGAAATCTAAGGAAACCATTACAAACAAAAATGGAGAAAAACTAAAAGGTTTTGGGGTTTTGTTTGTTTGTTTATTTTATGCTTCTTTGTGTAAAACTCCAAGTGGGAAACTCTACCAGTATTAGTTTACTACAAAGGAGCTAGCGTCATATTTATGACTCTTCCTCTATTTCATGGGCAGGTATATATGCGGTTGAACTGAATTACTCATTGTTACATTTTTAATCTTAAGCCCTAAAAATATATTTCTTTCTTCAGCTACAGGTTTACAGTTGTCTGACTCATTACCATGTTCGTATTTCAGGTTTTTTCCAATTCAATTAAAATAAAAACAGTGGGAAATTTCTATAACTCCATAAAATTACTGAATCAGCACCTGGTATTTCACCTCATGTAATAGAGACTAAAAATGGAGATAATCTAGAGGGACAGAATGACTCAGGATAGTATCTTTTACTTTCATGTCAGTACTTAAAATCCAGTATGAGGTTACAGTGACTAAATTTGCTCTCAATTGAGTATTCCAGAAAAGCATATAAGAAAATGAGGAAAAGGGATTTCTCATGGTCTGACAATTCTTGTTAACTGATAAATTCCTGACAGTTGCTGAAAAAATGGTTGGTGACGCTGAAGATACAGAGGAGTGACTAATGAGGCACTGGTGTGGTCTTCCTCCAGGTTCTCCTTCTGCCAAATGCAAAGGATTCTATTTCTGTTTTTGTTCTTTTAATACCTGATATATGAATTTTCTCTAATACTACTTGATATGATTAAAATTATTATTATATTCTGAAAATACTTTAGAATATTCTTCTAACATAG
>NW_012148886.1:1831338-1834180 GCF_000956105.1 Propithecus coquereli | reverse complement strand
ATTTATTTATTGAGACAGAGTCTTGCTCTGTTGCCCCGGGTAGAGTGCAGCAGTGTCATCATAGCTCACCGCAACCTCAAAACTCCTGGGCTTAAGCAATCCTCTTGCCTCAGCTTCCTGAGTAGATGGGACTACAGGTGAATGCCATGGCACCTGGCTAATTATTATATTTTTAGTAGAGATGGGGTCCCGCTTTTGCTTAGGCTGGTCTTGAACTCTTTAGCTCAAGTGATCCTTCCACCTCAGCCTCCCACTTTTTGTTGAATTTAATTGGAATTCAAGAAGTTGACATCTATCATACTAATCCTCCCAAAATTATTAGGTATAAATTGGCTCCACTTGAAACTCAGATGTGTAGAAAGGTTAGGAAGGCTTTTGCCAAATTAATAGGAGATATTTTTCCCTTTTATTAAAGTCAAGATTTGAATTAATATTGGAGTGTAATGTTTCCCTCTGCTTGGATATCTGGCTATATACATGTAAAGCAAATGTCTGAGAGTAGACTTCAAAGTATTCTTAAAAACGAAGAAATACATAGTTCTGCCTATTACCCCAAAAGAGTTTACATTGTGGAGGACTTACATTTATGAGAACATGATTCACATGTGTGAAGGCAGGGGTGGAACTGGAAGATGGTAGTCAGGAGGTGGAGACAGCATCAAGGCCCTTCCACCCGCATAAAGGTAGGATGGGTAACCTGACCTTGGGAACAAGTCTCCAGGCTTAACCAGAAGGGGATAATGTGATGGACCTTATCCTATGTTATTTTTGCAGCAGTCATATAGATCATCCAGTTCATTTTATTTTTGCCTCATTGTACATTGTTATTCCCTATTGCTAACCTCATACTTCTATAAAACTTGGTTAAATGTAACTCAACTTTGACAAACGAAAGATGATTAGAAGTACATAATAAGATCATAGGACAATAGGGAGAGTTGTAGCCATCTCGAAAAGATGGTTATAAGATATCATTCAATCAGTCAGTCAGTCCAAAAAATATTTATCAAGCACCTAATATGAACCAGGCACTGTGCTAGGGCAATGGAGATAGAGCAGTAAACAAGATAGACATGGTTACCACTTACAATCTACTCTGATAGATATTAAATACATAGCCTTAATATCTAATTATTTTTCTTTCTATTTTCAAGGTCTGCTTCTATTAATTTAACTCATGAGCCAGTATGCTGCTGTTATTAGAATTGCAATGACTTTAGCAATGAAAGGCAAAGGCAACAGGAATTGTGCCACACAAGTCATAAAATATACAATTGAATTTTAAAACAAGAAATGTTGCCAAACCTCTGTAATCACAGATTTATATACCACTTACAATAAATACCTATCAATAAAACTAATCACTTTACTTCCTTCTGAAACCAGCATTTATATGCAAGTTGGTCTCATGATGGTTATGGCAAACACCTGCTGACTTCAGAGTCTGAACTGCCATCACCCATCCAAGCCCTGAAGCTGCCTCAATGCCAGCTCTCCAGAGCTTCAGGAACTAGCCACTCACAAACACTCATTACTGAGGCACAGCATATAGTAAATCTACCCTTTAAAATGAGTCAGGGAAGATAATTTAAAAGTTAAACTTTTAAGGAGATACAAAGGGACTTTCAAAGATTCATGGAAAATGTGTGTTATGAATACATTATGCATGGATTTCTATTTTTTGCATCAAAATAAACTCATACTAACTTGTTATGACATGTCCGAACAGGATCTACTTTGAGGCACTGAGAAGGATAAGACATCAGTCTGAAAAGAGTCCCTACTAGAACAACATGAATTCTGCTAAAATTGAAGCAAGAACAAACATCAAATTTATGGTGACGTTTGGGTGGAAAAATGACAAAATCACTGATGCTTTATGCAAAGTTTATGGGAACAGTGACCCAAAGAAATCAGCAGCTTACAAATAGATAACTCATTTTAAGAAGGTACAAGATGATGCTGAATGCGAAACTTACAATAGCAGAGCAACCACATCAATGTGTGAGAAAAAGATTAATCTTGTTTGTGCCCTAACTGAAGAAGACCGAGGATGAACAGAAAAAAAACAATAGCCAATACCATAGACATCTCAATAGGATCAGCTTACACAATTCTGACTAAAAAATTAAAGTTAAGCAAACTTTCCACTCAATGGGCACCAGAATCCTTGCACCCAGATCAGCTGCAAACAAGAGTGGAGTTTTTGATGGAAATTTTAAACAGATGGGATCAAAATCTTAAATTATTTCTTCAAAGAATTGTAATGGAAGATGAAACATGGCTTTCATCCTGAAAGCAATCCTGCAAACAAAGCCCAATCAAAACAATGGCTACCAAGAGGTGAAAGTGGTCCAGTCAATGCAAAAATGGACTGGTCAGGAACATAGGTAATGCCAACAGTTTTTTTTGGCTTCTCAAAGTGTTTTGATTGTCGACTTTGTGAAGGGCCGAAGAACAATAATATCGGTTATTATGCAAGTGTTCAAAGAAAGTTGGCCAAAGCTTCAGCAGAAAAACCCTCAGGAAAGTTCTACCAGAGAGTCCTTCTCCACCATGACAATACTCCTACTCATTTTTCTCATCACACAAGGGCAATTTTACTAGAGTTTCAATGTGAAATTGTTAGGAATACACCTCACACTCCTGATTTGGCTCCTTCTGACTTCCTTTTGTTTTCTTAAAAAGAAACTTTTTAAAATTCTTTAAAGAGCACCCCATTTTAATTTTCTTCACAAAGATGTGGAAACAACCCAAGTGTCCATCAATACATGAGTGGATTAATCAACTGTGGTATATGTATACCATGGAGTACTATTCATCTTTAAGAAACAATGGTGAT
>NW_012148886.1:1829734-1831288 GCF_000956105.1 Propithecus coquereli | reverse complement strand
GTCATCATAGCTCACAGCAACCTCAAACTCTTGTGCCCAAGAGAGCCTCCTGCCTCAGCCTCTCAAGTACCTGGGACTGCAGGCGCGAGCCATAACACGGCTTATTTTTCTATGTTTAGTAGAGATGGGGGTCTCACTTTTGCTAATATTTAAAAAAAATGTAGTGGTTATCTCGTTGCTTTGGTTTTATTTCAGTGATAAAGTGACAGATTGTATTATCGTTCCCACGGGTATATTCTCCAATTCCTGTGGGAGGATTGACCCCAGCTGAGTGTCACATCCTATTCAGTGCCTCTTGTGAGAGTAGTATATTCTGTTGCATTAGTAATAGTCATAGATTTGTGATGTGCTTCATAAATGGTACTTGAGAAAACATGGTACATGTTATGTATGAGCAGAAGCTTTAAGAAGCATTGCCAGTTTCCACCAGTTCTCTTTCTTTTTTATCCTCCATTAAAAGAAAGGGACATCCCAAATAGGGCTGTTTCTTCTGTTTCTTTAGCCTGGTATCTGGAAAGAGGAGAGCTTTGGAGCAGATCTAAGTAACCTGTGGTTGCTGACATGTAACATGAACAGCACATAGATGTTTGTTGTTATAAACCACTAAGATATCTGGGTAGTTATTAATTAGCAATATAGTCTTGATCTTTGTGGTAAACCTCTTATCATCAATGAAGATGATCATAAATTTATTTCTCACTTGAACAATGGCCAGCATGATATTATACTATACCCTAAATCAAAGGATATTGATATTCCAAGGTTAAATGATAATGTTTCTTGATAAAATATTCTTATAAGTCAACACTGTTGACTACATTTTGTTAGTACTGCATTTCATTTGGATTCTTTCCCATATTTTTCAGTGTTCCAAAGGAGTTTGCACATTCTGGCAATTATGTATTAATTAAAATTTAAAAGTGGTTTTAAAAATAATCTTTGTCTTCACTAAATTTCTTAATTCTTCTTAAACTTTTACAATTCAAAAGTTTAAGTGTAAAGTCATTTAAAAAATTTTTCCAGGAAGATGTTTTCTAATTTTTAGTGTAGTAGTCTCATAAAATTACAACCTCTAGGTCATCTTATGGTGCAAAATTCTTTACCTCTCACATTCCTACATAGACCCTTGACATCTAACTTTCTCTGTTTACTATTTTCTTCAGCTGATTCTCATGGTACAAAAAAAATATGTCCATAATCCCTACCTGCAATTGCTCTTTCTCCAACTCTTTGATTTGGTGGGGGGGTGGCAGGAAAAGGTATATATTACTTTCGTTCTTTCCTTGTAATTCTACCAAGTTTTATGTGGGATTAAAAAAGTAAATGCATGTATTCAATTTGCCACATTTACTATAAATTTGCATTACTTCTTAGCATAAATTTGCATTCCTTCCTATCAAGGCCCAGATTAAATGGTGCATTCTTAGTCCTAGACCTCTGAAAAGTTCAAAATGAAGTAATTACTCCTTCCTCCATGCTCTTCTAGCACTTTGTTCATCATGGTAATATAGCAATCCTTATATTATATTTTAGCTACATTTTAACATATTTACC
>NW_012148886.1:1825966-1826681 GCF_000956105.1 Propithecus coquereli | reverse complement strand
TGAAAAAAAGCCAAAAGTCATGCATAAAGTAGATTATCAATAAATACTTTGGAAATATTAAATAATTGAAGTTGATCACCTAAAATCTGACCCTTTACTTGCAGTCTCTGAATCAGTTAATGACATAACCACCAATCTTTCCAATTCAATATTGACAAAAACATGGTAGATGACACTAAGTGCCCCTTCTTTCCAAGCAGAATAATTTAATTATTCCCAAATCCTGAGATTCCAAACTTAATTTTCCCTCAGACTATTCTATCACCCCTGTCTTGAATTGAGAATATATCAATTTTTGAACCAAAGATCTCCTCATTACGTGGACCCTTGCAAACTCTACTCTGTTTTGCTCTCTCTCCAGTCTCATTCCAAATTACATATCTTCCACACATCTATAATCTATCCACTTCAAAATCTTCCCAAGCTGTCTGTCCTTCCCCTACATCTTGTGGCTCCCTTGTTATTATTTTACATTCATTGCACTGAGTTTACCTGTATATTTTTCACTAGCCTATAAACTTAGCCTATAAAATAGATAATGGATGGGTAGATATATCTGAAATATGTATCATTCTTCTCTATTTTTCTAGAATTTAAAATATGTTTGACCTAACATATATGCAAAATACATGTTCGCTGAATTAGATTGTTAAGAAATGAACTAATTTCTCATTTGATAATGAGTCATTAATTTCTGCCTCTTTATTTAACTACA
>NW_012148886.1:1822298-1823834 GCF_000956105.1 Propithecus coquereli | reverse complement strand
CATTTGAGTATTATAATGTGGTAATTCTGGAAACCAGATTCTCCCCATTCCACAGGGTTTGATATTTTTTATTGTTGTACGCTGTTGTTGTCTATCTAATGACTTTTCTAAACTATTTTTGCAAAGATTGAATTCTTTGGTACATGTGGTCACTGAAGTCTCTATTCCTTTAGTTTGCATTGAACTATTATTTTGACAGGGATTTCTTTGAACACCAGGAGCTAACAATAGGAAATATACTTCTCTCAGTCTTTGACAATTGGTTCTGTACTGAGACATTCCTTTAATATCTGGCCAAGTTGCTTACACCTCTGCTTTAGCCTTCATTTTCTGCTTGCACTGAACCCAGAAATCAGCTAGCTATAAAAACTTGGAGTTTTTGTTTGTTTGTTTGTTTGTTTGGTCTTTTTTTGTCAATGCATATTATCCTAAGCAAATGTATGACTTTTTAAAGTCCCTAGTACACACAGGTGCTTTTGAATGCTCTGATATTCTGAAGAAACTTTTTCCTCAGATTTTCCTTTCAAGCAGTATGTGGTGTATTGTATATCTCAAATGTAATCTTCTGCCCTGGATAGCTGTTAGTTTTCCATTTGCCTAGCAATGTTTTCATGTAATGTGTACTGCTCTTTCACCCTGAGTTACACATTAGATGAAACAGAGAAAAGTACCTTGTTATTAGTGTGTCAGGTAGTCCCTGAACAGGTTAGAAGAGAAAAGCCAATAAATTGCAATTAGGTTCTGCAATATTCCTCTAGAACTAGAGACCAGGGCACCACACCAGGAACATGTGCTGCTGTTTTCGAGACAGCTGATGATCTGAAGAAGATGTAGGAAAAAGGCAAGTAAAAATGCCACAAAACTTTCCCATCATTTCTAAGTTGCCTTTTTCCTTGATTCAGCATGTACTTGGCTGTAAAACTTTGATTGCTTTCAGAGTTCTGATAATGTTGATTCTTACTATTGCTACTTTTTTTCATGTTGATATGGAGGGATGGATGTTGATGCTGTCTACTCTCTGCCATTTTGCTCTCCTTATAATGTTATCGTGTCTGTTTTTCATGAATGTAGTGTGTGTGTGTTTGTGTGTTTACTATTTGAATTAATGTAACTCTTTGAAACTTTCCATTGGTCTTACCATAATCTGGTTTGTTTTGTAGCTAGATATACATCCAGAGAGTAGATTTAAAGCTTTTTAGTAACAATGCTGGTTTTTAATTCATCTTTTCTTCTTATGCATCACCTATATATAGTAAGGCTACAAGTAGTATTTGATGGTGAATTAGTATGCATACACTGTGTATATTAGAGGGTAGTTAATATAACTTTCTAGCATCAGTGAAATATGAGCTTTGGGGATTCTGAAAAAAATGTGATATTTTAAAAATGTGTATCAATAGGATACCCAAATTTCCTACTGTCAAATCTCATCTACCACCTTAGCAAGACAAAATCAAATGACCGGTAAATTATATTTTCCATGAACTAAAACTATTTTTAATATTTTCCATTAAAATTTTGGTCATCTGCTATGTA
>NW_012148886.1:1820992-1822248 GCF_000956105.1 Propithecus coquereli | reverse complement strand
AAAAAAAAGCTTTTTCTGGGTCTTTCAATGAAAAACAGCCAAGAGAATTATGGAACTGGAATGTCTTTTATAGATTATTTATCTTTCATTTTGCAAATGAGAAACCAAAATCCAGAACAGTCATTTGATTTTCCCAAAGACACACAACTAGCTGGTGGAGAAATGAAAAGTCTTTCCTCAGGCTTCCTGGTTATTGTTGATTTGTTGTTCTTGTTTCTCACTGTACCACAGCTCATATCAATCTGTGTCATCCTACTAGGTGCTTAATTTCATTATTGCTCAAACCGTCGCACAATTTGCACATATGATGGATTAATAAACCCTTATTGCAAATATCAATCTTTTTCTCAAATGAAAGATGGTTGAGAAAAAACTTTAGTGTGAAAATTAGACTATTTCTTAGGTTATATTTTGAAATAAATTTTTAAAGTAAAAAAAATTTTAAGACTTTTGGTAGTTATTACCAATTTTCTTTCTAATATAGTATCAATATATACTTACACAAAAATTTTACTAGAAAGACATTTTGACCACAACCTTGTCAATATTTTGATCTTTCCTAATTTTATAAGAAAAAATTAGACATTATTTTAATAAACAAAATATAATTTCCTGATAATATCAAGAAATCCTCTAAAGCTGTACTAAACAATATTGCATTCTAGTCACATATAACTACTTAAATTTAAATTAACTAAAATTAAGAATTCAGTGATTCAAAGCACTAGTCATACCTAAAGTGGTCAATAACCACATGTGCCTAATGCTATTATGTCAGACAAGGCTGATACAGAACACTTCTTTCATTGCAGAAAATTCTGTTGACAATGAAGTTCTAAGGTATTATCGATCCCAGTTTGTAGAGGAAGAAATAGGCTTAGTTATATGCTCATCCTCATACATGTAGTATGTGCAAAAGCCAGAATTAAATAACATCACCTAATTCCATATAATGTTATTTAAACTATTTACCCTTGAGCGATTTTTTTTTCAGGTAGTGAGGATAAACATAAAATTTTATTCATTCATTTGTACTTTCTGTGTCTTTAGTTGTTTATTCACATAGAATAAATGTCTACTGAATAAATGAACACTCTTTGTATTTCTGTCATTGATTTAACAACTTACTGTTTTGTTCTTAAATTAAATCTACATTATTTCAAACCAAATAGAGTCTAAATGTTTTTGTTAATAAAGGTAAAATAAATTATAGGCATCAAATATAGTATTATATAAAATGGAATAAAATTCTATTA
>NW_012148886.1:1815122-1817031 GCF_000956105.1 Propithecus coquereli | reverse complement strand
GATGTCTATGGGAGTTTTTCCAACATTTTCTTCTAGAATTCTTATAGTTTCATGCCTTAGGTTTAAATCTGTTATCCATTGTGAGTTGATTTTTGTGAGTGGTGAGAGGTGTGGATCATATTTCAGTCTTCTACATGTGGCTCTCCAATTTTCCCGCACCATTTATTAGATAGGGATTCTTTCCCCCAGTGTATGTTTTTGTGTGCTTTGTCAAAGATCAGACGGCAATATGAGGGTAGTTTTATATCCGGTTCTCTGTTCTGTTCTGTTGGTCTATGTCTCTGTTTTTGTGCCAGTACCATGCTGTTTTGGTTACTAAAGCCTTGTAGTCTAGCTTGAAGTCTGGTAAATTGATGCCTCCCGATTTGTTCTTTTTGCTTAAGGTTACTTTGGCTATACAGGATCTTCTCTGGTTCCATACACAGCATAAAATTATTTTTTCTAGATTTGAGGAAAATCATGTTGGTAGATTAATAGGGATTGCAATGAATCTGTAGATCACTTTGGGTAGTATGGGCATTTTAACAATGTTGATTCTATCAGTCTGTGAGCATGGTATGGTTTTCCATCCATTTATCTCCTCTGCTGTTTCTTTTGTCCGTGTTTTCTGGTTTTCCATGGAGAGGTCTTTCACCTCCTTAGTTAAATATATTCCTAGGTGTTTTATTTTCCTTGTTGCTATCATGAAAGGTATTGAGTCTTTGATTTGGTTCTCAGCTTGACTGTTTTGGCATATGTGAATGCTACTGATTTGTGTACATTGATTTTGTAACCTGAGACTTTGCTGAATTTATGTATCAATTCTGGTAGTCTCTCGGCAGATTCTTTGGGATTTCTAGATATAAGATCATATCATCAGCAAAGAGCAATAATTTGATCTCTTCTGCCTCCCTTTGGATACTCATGATTTCCTTCTGTTGTCTGATTGCTCTGGCTAGGACTTCAAACACTATATTGAATAGAAGTGTTGATAGAGGACAACCTTTTCTGGTTCCAGGTCTAAGCAGAAATGCTTTCAATTTTCCATTGTTCAGTATGATGTTGGCTGTGGATTTATCATGCATGGCTTTTATCATTTTGATGTAAGTTCCATCTATGCCGATTTTGCTAAGTGTTCTTATCATAAAAGTGTGCTGAATTTTGTTGAATATTTTTTCTGCATCTATTGAGAGGATCATTAGATCTTTGTTTTTACTTGTATTTATGTAGTGAATTACATTGATAGATTTTCATATGTTTAACCATCCCTGCAACTCTGGGATGAAGCCCACTTGGTCATAATGGATTACTTTTTTGAAGAGCTGATAAATTTGGCTTGCTAGGATTTTGTTGAGAATTTTTGCATCTATATTCATAAGGGATATTGATCTGTAGATTTTGTTGTTGTTGTTGTTGAGTTCTTTCCTTGATTTGGTATCAAGGTGATGTTGGCTTTGTAAAATGTGTTGGGGAGGTTTGTTTCCTTCTTGATGTTAGGGAATATTTTCTACAGGACAGGAACCAGTTCTTTTTTGTAGATCTGGTAAAATTAAGGTGTTAAGTCATCTGGTCCAGGACATTTTTTGTTCAAGATTTTTTATTGCTGCTTCAATTTTAGTACTTGATATTGGTCTGTTCGGGAATTCTATTTCTTCCTGATTGAGCCTAGGGAGTCTGTGTTTTTCTAAGAATTTGTCCATTTCCTCCACATTTTCAAGTTTATGTGCATAGAGATTTTTATAGTGTTCAAAGATGATTAAACATTGTTATTTTGTTCACACATTATTTCATTTTTTCTTTTAGCCCTTGTATATGGTTTCCTTTAGGTGTTTGAACATATTAGGTGTTAAATAAAAGACAGGTTATTTAAAGTATTTTGAGAGGGGGCAAATTCAATGTCTGGATTTCTTTAGGAATGATTTCTCTCATT
>NW_012148886.1:1802524-1804152 GCF_000956105.1 Propithecus coquereli | reverse complement strand
CTAAATATCTAGGGTTTTATGCATGTGTATTTATCAATAAAAATTACAAGGCATTCCAAAACAGTCTGATGAGATAAAACAATTATAAGAACTAAATTCATATATGATACAGGAATTGGAATTATCAGACAAAAATTTAAATGGATTATGATTAATGTGTTAAAGGGTTCTAATTGAGAAGATATGCAACATGGTAGCCCAGATGTTGAGTATGTATCTGCAGAGAGATGAACACAATAAAAAAGAATCAAGAGAAAAGACTTTAAATCAAAAACATAGTGAAATAAAAGAAGAATGCCTCGAAGGTGCTTATTAATAGACAGCCAAGGAAAGAATTCAATGAACTTGAAGATATCAATGGAAATTGCCAAATAGAGGAAAAAAGAATGAAACCAATAGAACATCCAAGAAGTGTGGAACGATATCAGAT
This sequence comes from Propithecus coquereli, assembly GCF_000956105.1. Classification (NCBI taxonomy): domain Eukaryota; kingdom Metazoa; phylum Chordata; class Mammalia; order Primates; family Indriidae; genus Propithecus; species Propithecus coquereli. The sequence goes on along the minus strand of NW_012148886.1, from coordinate 1,803,722 downwards.
AATGTACATATATAATTGGAATATCACCTGGAAAAAAGAGAATGAAACAGAAGAAATATTTGAAGTAATAATGACTTAAGAGTTTTCCAAAATTAATGACAGAAACATATTGACAAGTTTTACAGAATAGGAGGTGCACATATTTGGGAAGGGTATTTTTCAGCACACCATATCCAGCAAACAAAAACTAAGGAAAATTGTTACCAACAGACGATCCACGATAAATGTTCAAAGAAGATCTTCAGGCATAAGTGCAGAACAGTTCTCAAGGTGGCCTTGGGTCAACCTAGTTCTTCCCCTTTCTTGTTTGTACTTCTCAAGAATAACTGTAGAATGTGCATAAAATGCAGGATCCTGAGATAAGGAGGAACTAGCTGGAACAGCCTGGGCTCTGTTCCAGTGTCTCCTAGAAGCAAGATGTCCTTCAGTGCTTTTGCCCAGCATGTCATGTCATCACTGAGGTATAAAACTCAGAGTGGGTTGCTTTCCGGGGCCCCTCAACTGCAGTGCGAGGGATGCGCATGCAGGCGAGCAAGATTCTATTCATCTTGGGGAGGATTCCTGAGCCTTGAAGAACTGGCTTATCCTGAATTTTAGGCATTTACTGTCCTTGCTGCCTATCTGTGAATCATAAAGTTGCTTTGCTTAACTTGTGTTAGTGTTTTTTCTCACTGGTCTCAGGCAAACAATATATAAATTACAGTCCAAGATGCAGCCGGCCTAAGTGGTAACCAGTGCACATTGAGGCTGCTTCACAAGGAAAATGATCTATGTCAGAATCATGGATCTACATAAAGATAGGAAGAGTAAGAAAAGGAATAAATAAATGAAGGTAATATGTAATCTTTTGTTTTTCTTATTATGAATTGCTCTAAAAGATTGAATGTTTAAAAAATAATGGTAGCAATATGTTGGATGTTTATAACACATAAAAATAAAATAAATGACAATACCTAAAATACAGGATAGAGGAATTAGGACTATTCCATTGTAAGATATCTGCACCACATATGAAATGTTATAGAATTATTTGAAGATGAACTTAGATTATTTTAAAATGTGTGTTATAAAGTTGAGAGAAACCATTTGAAGACTTTAAAAAGAAGTATGAATGAAAAATAAAGAGCGGGAATAAAATAGAATCATAAAAATGTACTTGAAGTCAGAGAAAACAAAAAACATGAAAGAAAATAAACAA
>NW_012148886.1:1802155-1802474 GCF_000956105.1 Propithecus coquereli | reverse complement strand
TACCTCTTTAGATTTTGGCCAAATATAAATTTCTCTGAAAGTTTCAGACTCATGAAAGGTCTATTGATCCATCCTTTAGAGAAATTTAAGCTAGCGATGTGGTAAACCACTGCAGAATAGGAAATGTTCCTATTCAGACCACTACTTGTGTCACAACAGATAAAAAAGTTGGCGTTAAAGGAAAAATAGTGCAGATATGTCATCTTTATCATTTCTGACATACCTCTATCTGAAGAAATTGCCAGGAATAAGCTGTCACTCAAAATGGGTATTAATAAAAGGAAGCACTTACATGACCAATAACAGTGACATATAATGG
>NW_012148886.1:1800549-1802105 GCF_000956105.1 Propithecus coquereli | reverse complement strand
AATTAAAAAAAAAACAGTGAAGTTTCCCTCTGGAATTAAACTTGAAAAAACTATTTTATTCTTTCCCCATACAGTCTTCAGTTTTGAAAATTTCCGTGACCTTTTGGTATCCAACACTCTGACACTTCCTTCATGCTTCCCATGAGATTTTTACTGACCCCCTAAAGTGTGCTCCCTGATCCTACCAAGTTGTTTTGGCTCATATATCCTCAGTTCCCTTTGCCCCATCACATCCCCCAAAGGTTATGCTTTCTGACAAAACATTGAAAAATTAATGGCGTAGAACATAGGAAATACTGAAGGACACCCATAGTAGCCAAGGAAGTAAGTAAAGGCCACATGGAAAAAGCTCTACCTGCTTTGAGGAAGAACAAAAGACTTGTGAGGGACAGAAACACTTGTGAGGCCATACCCTTGATGCTAAGCAAACTGTGCACTCCAAAGGTTGAGACTTAACGAGGAAGCTAGAGAACATCTTATCTACAGCCTACTACCAAGTTAATAAGAATCCAGTAATAATAGTAGTGGATTGCAGCTCAGAAAACTGTAAGACACAGCAAAAAGAGGAAACTCAGAACTAAAACTTTCTTTTTATACTAGAGTAGGCGTTCCCAACCCATAGCGAGTTGTATAATTATTTCATTATATATTACACTGTAATAATAATAAAAATAAAGTACACAATAAATATAATGCGTTTGAATCATCCCCAAACCATCCCCCTACCCTCGCCCCATTTGGTGGAAAATTTGTCTTCCATGAAAACAGCCCCTGGTGCTGAAAAGGTTGGGGGCTGCTGTCCTAGAGCTAAAAACAAGGTCACTTGAGGTATTTGAAGCATCTGGTGTCCATAGTTTAAGAAAAATCAAATACAGCCCAGCCCAACTCCTGGTTAGTTTAACATAAATCCTCACACCAAAGCCTTACTTAGCTAAATATCTAGGGTTTTATGCATGTGTATTTATCAATAAAAATTACAAGGCATTCCAAAACAGTCTGATGAGATAAAACAATTATAAGAACTAAATTCATATATGATACAGGAATTGGAATTATCAGACAAAAATTTAAATGGATTATGATTAATGTGTTAAAGGGTTCTAATTGAGAAGATATGCAACATGGTAGCCCAGATGTTGAGTATGTATCTGCAGAGAGATGAACACAATAAAAAAGAATCAAGAGAAAAGACTTTAAATCAAAAACATAGTGAAATAAAAGAAGAATGCCTCGAAGGTGCTTATTAATAGACAGCCAAGGAAAGAATTCAATGAACTTGAAGATATCAATGGAAATTGCCAAATAGAGGAAAAAAGAATGAAACCAATAGAACATCCAAGAAGTGTGGAACGATATCAGATAATGTACATATATAATTGGAATATCACCTGGAAAAAAGAGAATGAAACAGAAGAAATATTTGAAGTAATAATGACTTAAGAGTTTTCCAAAATTAATGACAGAAACATATTGACAAGTTTTACAGAATAGGAGGTGCACATATTTGGGAAGGGTATTTTTCAGCACACCATATCCAGCAAACAAAAACTAAGGAA
>NW_012148886.1:1789880-1791104 GCF_000956105.1 Propithecus coquereli | reverse complement strand
CATAGAATTATTCTATCTAGATTTGTGAAATATGATGTTGGTATTTTGATGGGAATTGCATTCAATGTGTAAATTTCTGGAAAAACACAACCTCCCAACACTAAATCAGGAAGAAATAGAAATCCTGAACAGACCAATAATGAGTAGTGAGATTGAATCACCAATTAAAAATCTCGCCACAAAAAAAATCCCCAGAAGAGACAGATTCACAGGCAAATTCTACCATACCTACAGAGGAAAACTGGTACCTACCCCACAGAAATTATTGCATAACATTGAGAAGGAAGGAATCTTCCTTAACTCAATCTATGAAGCCAATATCATCTTGGTACCAAACCCAGGAAAGGGCACAACAACAAAAAAACTATAGACCAATATCCCTTAGGAACATAGATGTAAACATCCTCAACAAAATACTAACAAACCAAATTCAGTGCCACAGCAAAAAATAATTCACCATGGTCAAGTGGGTTTCATCCCAGAGAAGCAAGCATGGTTTAACATATGCGAGTCAATAAACACGATTCACCACACAAAGTGAAGCAAAAAAAACACCATATTATGATCTCAATAGATGCAGAAAAGGTATTTGATAAAATCCAGCACCCTTTCATGAGAAAAACCCTCAACAAACCAGGCATAGAAAAAGCGTACCTCAAAATAATAAAAGCCATATATGACAAACCCAAAGCCAACATCATATTGAATGGGGAAAAATTGAAAGCATTGCCCCGAGAACTTGAAAAAGACAAGGGTGCCCACTGTCACCACTTCTATTTAACATAGTACTGGAAGTTCTTGCCAGAGATATCAGGCAAGAGAAACAAAAAGAGGGTATCCAAATTGGTAAATAGTAGGTCAAACTATCCCTGTTCACTGTTGATTTAATGTAGTACCTAGAAAACCCTAAAGACTCCACCAAAAGACACCTAGATTTGATAAATAAATTCAGCAAAGTCTCAGGTTACAAAATCAATGTACCCAAATCAGTATCATTTCTGTATAATAATAACAATCAAGCTGAGAGTAAAATCAAGGACTCAATGTCATTTACAATATTTACAAAGAAAATAAAATACCCAGGACGTGAATGATCTCTATAGTGAGAACTACCAAACGCTGATGAAATAATTCATAGATGACACAGACAAATGGAAAAACATCCTTTGCTCATCAATATCAATAAAAAGTGATTTACAGGGTTGTTTTTTTTTTTTTTTTTTT
>NW_012148886.1:1785885-1787861 GCF_000956105.1 Propithecus coquereli | reverse complement strand
ATTCTTCAATCTAGTTAATGAAAATTAAAACTTTGGGATTGTAAGTCATAGATGTCTTTAAAACCCCCAGGCATGACTACTGTTGTTAAGAAATAATGTCTCAAATACATTTACAGTGTTCTTGATGTTTTCACTACCATTTTTATTATAAAAGAAATCCCATTTGTCCGTGAATTATCAACAATCAGAGCACCTACTCCTCAACCTTACATTCATTCTGCCAAGGACAGGGAGCCTGTATGGTCTAGTCTAGTGTATGCTGCATTGAATCTGTTTCTTTCTTGGAGTCTTTGGGGAACAAATGCAGTGTGGATGGGGATGGATGTTCACTCTCTAGGCTCCTACCTGCTGTTCTCTTCTAACATGTTAGGTGTGCTATGAGGAGGCTAAGAGCTAATGCAGGGAGAGCTCATCCTCACACTTCAAGTTCGCACCTACCTCTAAGGTGGCCCCAGGGCTTTCAGCTACTTGTGTTTTGGAGTTTGGCCTTCATCTCTGTTTTTCTTATTGCCTGTCCATGTGTTAAAATTTTGAAAACACACACAGATATTCAGAAAAGATATATATGTATACAAAGATGTGTATATGTATATATATGCATATATATTTATTTATATGCTTTGAGAATTTATAGTGAAACCATTTACATTTCTGGGTTCATTAATGCCATTTAAGCAACTACACTACTTCACAGACTTATACAACCACTTTTACAGACAGCTTGGAATGTAATGAGTTAGAAAATGTTTTCAAAACTTAAATTATTAAATTTTCTTTGTACTAAATAGAGATCTCTTTTTAATAGCTACCACTTACTGAAGGCTTGCTATATCAGAGGCTCAATAATTTTTTCATATGCTTTGAGAATTTATAGTGAAACCATTTACATTTCTGGGTTCATTAATGCCATTTAAGCAACTACACTACTTCACAGACTTATACAACCACTTTTACAGACAGCTTGGAATGTAATGAGTTAGAAAATGTTTTCAAAACTTAAATTATTAAATTTTCTTTGCATTTACTAAATAGAGATCTCTTTTTAATAGCTACCACTTACTGAAGGCTTGCTATATCAGAGGCTCAATAATTTTTTCATCTCTGAAATTTCAAAACATTGGTACAAGATTGGTACTATTATTCCAATATTAAAGTTTAAGGAAATTGAGGCTCAGTAAGGTTATTAACTAAAATTACAAAGTTATTTAGAGAGGTAGGACTCACATCCAGATTTCCTCAGTCTAAAGCCTAAAATTATTCCTAAATTCCACTGAAAACAATAGAAAACAAAATAGTATTTAGAGATTTTAGTCTCTATTGTCAGAATCCACAGTCCTATAATTCTGCATTAACAAATTAGGAAATTTAGAGAATATATGTTACAAGAAAGGGACAATAAACTATTACTCATTTTAAGAATATCTGTGTTTAATTTAAGAAAGAAACCAACATTAATATGTTCAATATTTCCTTTTAAGGTATGGTCTCCATATGATTGTAGATAAGAGGACCGTCCATGAATCAAACATGAATCCCAGAAGGCATGAAAACTAGTTTGCATGTGCATTTTACCCTTCCATAGTTTCCCATGGGGTGGCAGCTGCCACTTCAGAATAAATGGCCATACCCCTTGGATATAAAATTTGTCTGCCTCATTAAAATGCTTGCTGCTCATGTGACCTTGTCTACTGAATGGAATTGTAGTTTTTTGTTATTGTTGCTTTTCCAGGAGAGATGGAGGATGAGTGATAATTAGAGTCTATGCTTAACCTGCATTTGGCCTAAAATTATATTTTCAATGAAATTGGACTTTGGCTCCAAAAGTATAAAGAGTCAATAGCATAAAGCATAAAATATATCCAATTTTAATCAATGTAAATCGCACTGGTAGAAAGATGTGTATATGCAATCAACCACCATATAATTTTACTAAAGGAATTCTTTGAATAAATTCTTACAGCCATAATTTAATAAAT
>NW_012148886.1:1785115-1785835 GCF_000956105.1 Propithecus coquereli | reverse complement strand
ATACTCTCCTCCCTCCTCCCACTTGCTTGATTTCCATTGAATTTTACTACCATATGTACACATGAGTGTTGGCCATTTCATTCCAATTGAATGGTGAGTACATGTGATGTTTGTTTTTCCTTTCTTGTGATACTTCACTTAGGAGGATAGTCTCCAGTTCCGTCCAGGTTGTTATAAAAGGTATTAGTTCACCATTTTTTATGGCTAATACTTCATGGTATACATATACCACATTTTATTAATCCAATAATGTATTGATGGGCATTTCGGTTGTTTCTACATTTTTATGATTGGGAATTGTGCTGCTATAAACATTTCAACCTCTAACTCTTGGGCCCAAGCCATGATCCTGCCTCAGCCTCCTGAGTAGCTATGACTATAGCTGCACAACACCACCTCCAGCTAATTGTTTTTCCATTTTTTGTAGAGACATGGTCTCACTGTTTCTCAGGCTAGTCTCGAACTCTTGGCCTTAAGCCATTCTCTTGCCTCAGCTTCCTAAAATGTTAGTATTATGAGTGTGAACCATTGCACCTAGCCTAAATTCATTCTTAAAATGTCCCCTGCCCACACAACCAGCACCTTTTATTTTGACCTTTCATGTCACATAAGCACTACCCACATAGAGTCTCTTCAGCTTCACTCTTTCTTCCCTTTTCTTTTTGCACCGGAATCAAGTAGTACCTTTTTTTGCCCCTCAGATGAAGTAACAAAAATCCA
>NW_012148886.1:1770488-1782401 GCF_000956105.1 Propithecus coquereli | reverse complement strand
CTTTATGTTTTATTTAATTGAATGACAGACCTGTTATTTTCATTTCATTTTCCCTTGGCAGATTCCAGGGATATTGCTATCGTTGCCTATTTTATGCCCTGTGAATAAATTTTTAAATCATAAAAAAAACAGTGTTAAAACTTAATGTGCACTAGTGATCATGGTAAAAAGAGAACTCGTAAATATGACAAAATTTAACCTTTGACAATGTTACTGCTAGTCATTGTTGATACATAATAATTATTTTATTCATTATATTGTCAGTATATTATTCTTCATTCCAAAATAGTACTAATTAATACATTTTAATCATCGTTTTATCACTGTCACTAATTTTCCCTGAATTAATAATAAAACAAATAAATGTCATAATTTTGATTTGGTATAATGTACTGAAAATAAAACTGCCTAAATTCAGTTATGATGCTCAATCCTATTAATTGAATCTCCTAAATAGAGAGGAAAGTCTCCTTCACCTAATAGTCTGCACATGAAAAGATATTCCTATATTTTACTTTGGCACAATCACTAAACCTTTTCCCAGTGTAATAAAAACTATATCAGGATCCTGTATTTTTTTTTAATTTTGCTTTTGCAATGTGGATTACGTTCATCCTAATCTTATAAACTCTTCGGCATTCCGAAGAACTAATGCTAATATCTAGTTCATGCCATCTCAAAGAAAATGGTCTATAGATTTTTTTATCCTCACATGCCAATCTAATTACACATTTACCATAGAAAATGAAAGTGGCATATGCAACAGAGCATAGACATGTTTACACAGCAGTTTTCAGGCGTATAACAACACTGATTAAAGTGCTAGATTGTTTATTTACTCATTCTAAAGCAACCAGGCTCAGCTCAATGTAAAGCAAAGATAGAATTTTTGTTCAAATTATTCTTACAGGAGTTAAGTATCATTCAATAATGAGCGATGGAAGGAGCAACTAAAACAATCCAGTTGCAAATTAAACAATTCAATTATCCTATATAACGGCTGGGACAAGATCGAGTGCTAATGTGATCTAAGAAGGTGTTGTTTTAGAGATCTCTTATTATATGTGGAAACTCTTGTATTTTCCCAATCTTTGGGAGAGCAGAATTATGCCCCATTTTATATGATTTATTTTAAACAACAAAAAAACCCTCTTTTTTAAGTTGGTTTATAAAGAAGCATTGATGTAGAAGTGGTTCTTATTATATTTTATTTGCCTGCATATCTAAAGGAGATAGATGTATCTTTTCTTCAATATTTGTATCCATTCCTTTTCATTTAATCTAAATGTCACTCACTAGACCAAATAAATCAAGAAGGAATTAAAAATGTACAAATTGGCTAACAACGGAGTAATTCTAAAATTCAGATTAACTAGACTTTTTCAAAATTTACTAGGAAGGAGATAAGGCACAATATGCTGTTATGAATCCATATTTACATATAAGGTACCTAATGGATGTCCAATAAATGTTTATTGGTGGTGATGAATAAGGCAATCTGGCCATCCAGGGAGAAGGAAGCCAGCAAGAACACTGGGTGTACCTATTGTATTGCATTACTAGATCGTCAATCTCTTTTTTATGATATGTTAGCAAAATTTCATGCTTCTGCTTCCCCGTTTCTTTTGGATGTGCACTTAAACATTATACTTTTATGGTCTAAGCACCACCTCTAGCCTTTGCACCTTTTTCTGACATTTAATTCATACTGATACTATTTGAATACAAATTTGAAATGAGTAGAAACTTTATATAACAAAGGAATGAACTAGACTGTGACAAGCACACTTGAGAGAGAATTAAAGGCACTCTTGTAAAAGTGGTATCTAAACTTCCCTAAGTTTGCACATTAGTTCTTTAGTACTGGTGCTACCCGAAGTGTTCCCATGGTTACCATGTGGTTGTTTTAGAAATACTAAATAAGCAGAGGAAAGTATAACCTAGAAGGTCTATCCAAAAAAGAAGGGATGCATATTCATCTTAAATAATGTAAATGGTTTTTCCCTTTACACTAGTATGTGCCTGTGATAACAAGAGCTTGTGTAGCATATCAATATGCTTCATCTTCTTAATCAATCAGTCAGTCAGCAACTGTTTCTTCTCTGTATACCAGACACTCTACTGCAGTGATCCCCAACCTTTTTGGCACCGAGGATGAGTTTCATGGAAGACAATTTTTCCATGGGCCGGGGGGCAGGGTGGGAGATGGTTTCAGGATGATTCAAGCACGTTACATTTATTGTGCACTTGATTTCTATTATTACATTGTAATATACAATGAATTAATTATACAACTCACAATAATGCAGAATCGGTGTGAGCTTGAGCTTGTTTTCCTACAAGTAGACAGTCCCATCTGGGGGTAATGGGACACAGTGACTGTCAATACAGGTGGAGTTTAGCTTACTTGCCCACCATTCACCTCCTGCTGTGCAGCCCTGTTCCTAACAGGCCACAGACTGGTACTGGTCTGTGGCCCAAGGCTTGGGGACCACAGCTCTGCTGGGCCCTCTGGGGATACAAAGTAACATAAAATCTAATCTCTATCTTTTGGACTGAGGAGATAAGCTATTTAAAGCTGGGAAAAAGTAATATCATTACTAGGTAACGCGTAACAGAAATGAGAGAAATAGAGAAAAGAGACTTTATCATTTGAATAAATGCCCATGAAAAATGGAAGTACAGAGTAACAAACCAAAAACTTAAGACAAATGTCTCTTACCAAACTTTTGAGTTGTTTAAGGAAACACTGTTTAAAAAAAAATGTCAAAAATGTGAAGTGGGCAAAATTCCATAGCTTTTCTCTTGTCTCACTTGTTTCATTTTTCTTCAGTGTTCATCAAAATTCATACAATCCAGGTGTAGTCAAGATGCCTTGACAAGATTTCTGAGGAGAGTGACTTTGATAATCAAGTTCAAGAGTATTTCAAGACTGGAAACATTCCTACAGAAATGCTACTGGTGCAGCTGCTCTTTATTTAGCTGCCTGCAGTGTCTCTTGTACCTATCCTGGGTCTCCTTGGGCCTCCAGTTAATCAGCAATTCTGTATCGTGCCTTTGGTCTTTCTCTCCCAAGGGTAATGGTGTGGCTGTGGTATTTCTGAAACAGAAACAGAAAAAAATGTGGAGAGTGTATTCACAGCCTGCCCCTAGCACTTCAAGGTTACACCTGTGTTTCAGCAAATTCTTTGTTTTCAGTGGAGTACTGTCTATTGCTCTGTGAGCTACTTGAAACAATCAAGCATGAAGATATCTTGCCTGACACCTGCCTGGAGCGTCATTTAATGGATACCTTCAGTTTTCAGATGCCCGGACTGCATTAAAATGTATACTTTGGGTGAAAACTTTCTGAACATTTATTTTTTTTCTTCCAAATTAGTTGATTATAAAAACATAGTTTAGAGTAAGAATGTAAAGTGACAAGAGAAGAAAATCGTAAAAGTGAAGGAGGAGGAAAAAAAACTCTGAAAGTTTCATGTGGCAGTAAGTTAGGGATGTCCCAGGCTTGGTATTTTGAGTGGGAAATCTTTTTGCTAAAACTGTTAGGCAAAACACATATTCTTCCAAAATATCCTTTACACAGTCAAGCTAACCTAAGTACCAACGAGCTTTGATTGAATAGGAAAAGGAATAAGTAGATTGACCTTTAAAGAAAATTGCTTTACATCCATTATAAATTTGCTAATGTAAATTCTTTATTTTTAACTATGAGCTCATCATTTAAAAAGAATAACATCTGTTTATGTGTGGGTCTCTTTTGGACTATAAAATTATCCAGTTTATTCAGCTTTTATATTGTAGAAAATTGGGAAAAATATAACTGAAATGCCAATAAATCCATCATATTAAGATAATTAATGTATAAGACTGTTATATTTCATACACACACACATAAAATGATTGTGCTGTGTGTGTGTGTAAAATTATATACATATAATAATTTTTCTCTATCCTTATGATGTTTTGAAAATTTAACCCATGGGACATCAAGAGCTCATTGCATATTCAAAGTATTTTCTCTCCGGCACATGTCACATATGCATGAGCTTTTGTTTGGTTTATAATAAAGTATTTTTTGATATTCAGACACATAAAAATTTTTGTGCTATTTAGTCTATCACTAGTTTCCTTAGTCTTTTCTTTTTTATTTCAATTGTATTATTATGTTATTGTTTCTGCCATAATTTGCTTTGTTTCTTCCATAGGTACATGTAACTTCCAAAACTATGCATTTTCATATTGCACCAAACATAGTTCATCATTGCTCACATTTCTCTATGTGTTAAATTAGTCTCAACATTATTGAAGATGATCTTAACTTCTGATTTGATTTTGTAAGATCAAATCTTGTTCTTAATACTTCCAATATGGGCTCACTTCTTACCTCTTTAGTTTTCCTAAAACTTTCTTACACCCGATAGCTCTCCATTCATATCAGTCAATTTAATTCTTATGATTTTTAATTTCCTATTTTTTTAATTTTCTTGAGGATGCTAAGCAATTTTCTGTTGTTAACTTCTTCAGCCGTAAGTAGACTGTTTTTAATAGTATAACCTTCTTCAGAAACACTTAGGTATTGTTCTCATCCTCTTATTTCACAATAATTGTGTAGACACCAAGAGGATCTAAAATTGTTTTGCTTGTACTCCTATCAATCAAGATATAAAATTAAATGCTGTATTTTCTAACATACAGGTCCACAAATTATTTTTAACTCACTTTTCACCTAGGAGATAGTTCAGATCTTTCAGATATTCAGGTCCAGGACATGTCAAAGTACATATCTCTTAGCCATGAGAAAAGTCTTGAAAAAATTTTCTTCCATTCAATTCAATAAACCATATTGCTGGCAGTCATTCCTTCAAGATTCTGATGTAGGCCTGGCGCGGTGGCTCACGCCTGTAATTCTAGCACTCTGGGAGGCCGAGGCAGGTGGATCGCTCAAGGTCAGGAGTTCGAGACCAGCCTGAGCAAGAGCGAGACCCCGTCTCTACCAAAAAATAGAAAGAAATGATCTGGACAACTAAATATATATATATATATATATGTAGAAAAAATTAGCCGGGCGTGGTGGCGCATGCCTGTAGTCCCAGCTACTCGGGAGGCTGAGGCAGAAGGATTGCTTGAGCCCAGGAGTTAGAGGTTGCTGTGAGCTAGGCTGATGCCACAGCACTCACTCTGGCCAAGGGCAACAAAGCGAGACCCTGTCTCAAAAAAAAAAAAAAAAAAGATTCTGGTGTAAATAAAAAAAGAGAGAAGCTGAATTTCAACTGGAGATTTCTTGCAGCCTATCTAAGAGTTTTCAGAAGTACTTGAAATGCCTGCTAATCAGTTGGATCTCAGTTATATTCTGTTCCTGCAGCACCCAAGAATAGTGAGATAGCAGGGAAAGAATTTTACAACAGAATGTAAATTAGAAATTAAGGTAGAGGGGCACTTTGCAAAGCAACATTGATTCTCTTTCCTATAATAACAGACTGGGATTTGCAAACAAGTTTTTACAATAGAAAAAAAATCATTTTTGTCTTAGAAGTATCTTTTTCTCCTATCATTAACATCACGGGGGAAACAGTGATCAAAGGAAGATCATCAAAGAGAATATCTTTAGCTATCTTATAATTACATAATAGAAAAGAAAGAAATAATTTAGGAAAAAAATATATGAGTAGATTAGCCATAGGATGTGGAAAATTCCAAACTGATACGATTTTATCTGAGAAATTTGCTCCAGTCCCCTATTTCCCTGTTAAGAGAATGAGAACTTAACTGAAAATATATAAAAAGAATATTAATTTATATTCTTAAAGTGCTTAGCAGATATAACAATAGTACCCTGTAAGTAAAAATCATGTTCTTCAATGTGCATATGAAATTTAAAATACTTTTTTCCTAATAGAGAAATGTGTTAAAAGTTATTGAAGCTTAAAACTTTAGATTTCAAATATGGCAGCTTTCTATGAGCAACAGGATGTCTATGAATACAAAATGGAACTATTAATGACTAAAAAATAGCCCTTGAGTCAAGCACTGACTCCAATCAAATCTAGATTTTAAAGTTTTATTTCTTATGGTTGATTGATCTAAATTTCATAATTTGACTCACATCTTAACTGAGATATCTATATCTCCAACTCTTTTTCAACACTTTTGCCAAATCAAATCATTGAAAGGTTCATAGACATTACATGTAATAATAATTCTCCAAGACATTTTAAAAACATGAAGGCTACAATTAGATATTGTAGCTGGTAGTGTTATTGTGGGAGACATTCTTATTCGATCTACTCCTTGCCACCCTTGATGTGAAGCAGGGTTGCTTAAATGTTGCAGGTTTACTCAATACTTTTATTCACAGAAGCTATGCCCAAGAATTTAAGAAGCAATGCATAACTGACTCAATTTTATATGCTGACTGGGGAACTCTTCCAACTCAATCTATGATTCTGACCGAATGCCCAGTATTAGGAATTAGTATATGCCAATGGTAATCACCCTGAAAGTTATGATGTCAGGAATGCTAAATTTAAAAGAAAAATTATATATATATGTACACACACACACATATATACATCACCTCTAAATTCTTTTATTAATTTGCATATTTTGAGCCATATGTGTATATGGACAAGGCAAAAGTGTGTTTACTATCAAGTCAAAAGCAGAGATCATTTCAAAATGATAAGAAAGTCCAATCACTGGGATGTCTATAACCTTAGCTGGGAAGTAATGTCATCTGTGAAAACTCAACAACATTTTATTACTAACAGTGTCAAGAATCACAATGTCTCATATTATAGTTACAACAAAATTTTGTACACTATACTAATATTTAAAGTGACATTGATTTTGCTATAATCCCCAATTCATGGATCATTATATGAGACTCAGAAAGACAAATGACTTAACAAAAGTCACATCATCTTTGCCACCATCACATCTGAAGGAGCTGTCTCTCAAAACCAGCTTTGACCTTAAATTCATGTATACTTTTTATTCTCATATGCCTTCTACTCAATAGGAAAGATCATGGAGTTGAGAATCAGTTAACTAGGTTGTAGTTCTGTATCTGGCAATGTGTTTGGAACAAGCTATTTTAATGGTCTGAGTATTAAAATGACTAAAGAAACTCATAGATACTTTCTCACTATTATCCTTTAGTCTTCTTAATGTATAGTAGTAACTCACCTATGCTTAATGCCACACAATTCTTCCCAGGTCAGAGATAGAAGAGCTAATTTTAGATAAATGAGTCCACAAGTATAGAAAATAAAATGAGGCTGGATCGAGGGTAAATGTAATCTTTTATTAGCTATGGTTTTGTAGAATAAGAGCAATCCAAGCAGATGTGGAAAAATGAGGGAAGGCCTTTTGGAGAATTTATACCAGATAGAGATAAACTATTAGAATGTAAGCTGCAGCAATGCTGGAACATAGTTGGTGCTAAACAAATATATATGGAATACATGAATATCCCAAAAGAAAACTGCAGACTTAGTTAACACTTTATTCATTCTGGAAAAAAAAAAGCAAGTAATTTTCTGGATTTTGTGCTATTTTTTATAGCATAATAGCATTGTCAGTTCTAGGTATACACATATGCATAAACACACATGCACACATTCACAAACATAAACCCATATACACATACACAGGTTATGTTTAATTCTTTGGAAGACTAGGATTGCATCAAAAACAAGTAGGCAGAAACAAAAAAATATGAATTATTCAAATAATTTTTCAATCCTAATTTTTGCTCCTTCTTCTTTCTCTTAAAGCATTTCTCTAATAGAAACTTTCACTGGAAAAGGGAGATTGTTGAATCCACACTAGGGTTCATAAAATATGAAGTAAAATAAAATTTATAGAATCATGAAAACATGTCATTTCCTCTCACACTCATAAATTTCCAACTTTACTTCTTAAAAATTTCACATGTCTTTCTGCCAGCCTTGTACAATTCTTGCTGAGGGCCTGTTGCGTAGAGCATTTCAAAATCCTCTGAGCTAATAACTGCATCTGGCTTGATAAACAGAGCTGTATTTTTTTTTTCAGAGAGTATTATGCATTTTCCCGATTTTGCATTTTTAATGAAGTGCCTAAGGCCTATTATTGCAGAAAAAAGGTAAATTCACTTTCTTATAACAAAAATATTTTTTTAAAATCCATCTTCATAGTTTCTTATTGTTGCAACCTGAAAATCCTTTATACATACATTAATACACAAAGGTAATAGTATATAGGAAGAACATTGTTCTTTCAAGTACTGTTTCTCATCTGATTAGTTAACAATTTGTAGAATGACACGTAAATGGATTCAATGCTGATATCACTATTTTATTATAGAAGTAAAACAGATACAGTGCTATCTGCCCTGCTTTTTATAATATTACTCATAAACAATTTTGTATACACTCTATTTAAATTTACCAACTTGATTAGCCAACAATCTGAACTAAAACATTTAAGGTAAAATGGAAAGCTAATTGCATAGAGATTTTTAAGCTCATTTACACACAACAGGATTTGTTAGTGCCAATGAAGGTAAAAAACAGTATGACTTCTTTAGTATGTTAACTAATTCCCTCTGCTAATTCAAAATGTCTGCAGAGAAACTAAATGGGGTAGAACATAGAAATGGTATTTTTGGTAAGGACAGTATTTGGAGAGAAGAAAATGTTCCTTGACTATATGTACTGGTTATGAATTGCTTTTATTCTGGAATATTGCTTCAATTTTAGAATGCTGCATCTAATGATGTAGAGAACAATAAAGGTTCTTTATATTGTAGGGATGATTTCCATTCATTTCATTCTCTTACAATTTTCTATCGGATGTCTCTCTCTTACTCCTAGTAACTGAATGATATCAATTATGGGATATCAAAGAAGGAACCCTAGTGATAAAGTCTCAAAATATATAACACAGAGTAGTGGTTTAAAAATTTGTTCTCCTAGAATGGAAAATAGAAGTTTATACTGAAATTTTCTTAAAGAATATAAAACCAGGCCAAAGTGGAATTCTCTTAAACTTTGAAAGTATCTCAAAAATGATTATAAAATATGATATTTTAGCATGGCTAAAGTACAGTTGAATTACAAAATTTGAAAGATAGCTATCGCAAATATTTATGGATTTGGATGTCAATAAGTTCAATTAACAATTCCTTTGTTTTTAAAATGAATATTTTTCTTCAGGTTATTAGTACACATGACTTTTAATTTACCCTGCTTATTTGGGTAGGGACAACAATTTTCCCCTCACCACTGCCCCTGCATCCCTTTCCTCTGAATTCATTTTTCCCCTTCCCTGGAACAAATCTCAGTTTCTCATCATTTTTAGGAAATAAATGAATTGCCTCCTTCTAGATATATCTGAAAAGATCCAGCCCAGTATACCATCAAACCTGGAGACTTTTCTTCAATTTAAGACTTCTCTGGGCCCCAGCTCTAATTCTCTTTAGTTTCGCATGCCTGTAGGTGGGATGAGTGCTATGAGCTCTTTCTTGTTCCTTCAATCTTCTCTGCTACTCAAGTACTGCAATATTGGTCCCTCCAAGGCTACAGCATTATTTAGAGGGTACAAAGGTAAGAAGCCAGAGGTTTTATTTAAATTGTAGATATATAATCTGTGTTTGTAATCCTCTCCATGTAAAAGATCCCAGTGCATAATTCTGTCCCTTCTTGGAGGAGCAGGCGTTCCTTAGGTGACCTTTCTTTCTATTCCTGAATTGCTCTCTCTCTCATCTACGTTTCTTTGAAGCAAACCACGCCTCCTCTGACCACTTACGCTTTTTCTCTCTGCTGCCTGGTTCCTGAAGTCCCTCTTTAGTTAATTCACCTTGTCCCTTGTACTGTCCCTTTTGGGCAGAACTCCATTCAAGGTAGCCTCATTCAGCTGCCTTCCCGGGAAATACATCATATTCACGTTCTTTATGCATGCAGCCTTGCATTGTCTTTTACTCTGAAAGCAAAGGAATTCACGAACAGCCCTCTTTTCTTTTCTATCTCAGGTGGCTTGTTAAGTGCTGACACTAAATTTCAGACTTTTCAGGATGTCAGATACCAGCCCCTCACACTTCAGGAAATATGTATCAAGTTTCCCAGGTGATCCCTTTGGACTCCTGAGGTGAGGGAGAATTATTCACACACACCCCTCACCCACACTATGGGAAGGTTTGGAAATTCAGCCCCCAAATTTTTTCATCCAAAGAAAGAACTGCTCTAGCCTTTTTAATTCGTCAACCAGTACTTTGCCTTCTCTTACACAGCTTCCAGGTCATTGATGGACTGATGCTAACTATACCAACTTCATAATCTTCTGTCAAGACATGGCTATACATTCTAGTATGTAATATCAGGATTGGGAGTACCTGGCTTCTACTGTATTACTCCTGACCTTCAGAAATTCAGCCATGACCATGAGATGACATAAGAAGGGTTACATTGTTGCATTTAGCGTGGTGCTCTCTCTCTCTCTCTCTCTCTTTCTCTCTCTCTCTCACACACACACACACACACACACATTCACGAAGTAGAGCCAATTTATTAATCACCCACTTCTTGTGCATTTGTAAGTTTACACAGAAAGACAATAGGGGAAGAGTCTCCATCTACTACCATTGAAGCCATTTATATTTTTAAATCATTGAAAGATTTTGCAATTTAGCTTAAAATGTCTTATAAAGTAGCATTCACGAAGTAGAGCCAATTTATTAATCACCCACTTCTTGTGCATTTGTAAGTTTACACAGAAAGACAATAGGGGAAGAGTCGCCATCTACTACCATTGAAGCCATTTATATTTTTAAATCATTAAAAGATTTTGCAATTTAGCTTAAAATGTCTTATAAAGTAGCATTATTCTGCATTATTTGTTCTTTAAAGGGCTGAAAACCCTAGCACCTCTTAATTTATCCCAACACAACACACATAAAATATGCCTATTTAAAATATAAGACATAAGTTATTTACACATTAGCAAATCACACAATTGTCCTCTCTGAATAGTTATTAATTGTCTAGTGTTAGAAGTGAAGATGGATCTTGAAGGCATTAGATGATTTTTCATACACATACATAGAATATAAAATTCCTATCCTGACAATCACTTCTCATCTTTCTATGACTTTCTAAAGAAGTCATCTCCAAGAAATAAAAACCTTAACGGGAAGTGAAGACTACTTCAATAAGTGCTGCACAAGTTAAACTTCACAATACCATATTGATATCCATATTTGGCTTGGGTTAAACTTCTACTGGGCCCTAATCTAAATCTTGAAAATAATGTGTAGGTACACCTATGGAGGATAGGAGGCAGGGAGAGATAAGACCACACTCGTGCATCCCTGTGTACACACACACTGTGACATACTAATTAGTTTGTATAGGATAGGTTATTCTACCATAAAAAACATCCACACAGTCTTAGTGTACTCAGTATAAGAGATTTACTTCTTGTTCACACTACATTTCCAATGTGCATTACCATGGTCATTGTCAACACTCAGGGATTCAAGGTAGAAAATACAAAATGCAACAAAATACATCGTCTCCTGAGCTTCCCCAGAACACAACATACACTACTCAATTTTATTAGCTAAAGCAAAACATATATTTAGACTTTACTTCAAAGAAGACAGTAACATACTATTCTGTGTCTAAATGGAGATGAGAATCAAAATATTTGGAAACATCCCTAATGAATTACACAAGTCCATTAAATCAACCAGCTGCAGAAATGAAAAGAGATAGACTAATGTGATCATTTTCATAAAGAATAACAACAATAGCAACTATTCTCATCATTAGAGCATGGTCTATTTTAGCAGCTCCCAGTGTATGGTCCATGGACTATGGGGTGTCTCCAAAATTCAAAATATTTTCATAATAATACTGGGATGTCTCTTATATTTTT
>NW_012148886.1:1757006-1757953 GCF_000956105.1 Propithecus coquereli | reverse complement strand
TGTGTGTGTGTGTGTGTATATATGTAACAGAGGGAACGACTTACAAAAGTGTAAAATGTTTTATGAGCTGTCTCTTTAAAACAACCCCCACTCTTTTGGGGAATTTAAATCTACATCCCTGCCCCAGGCTAATAATGAGAAGGGCAGAGGAGTGTCCTTTGTTCTTTATACTAAAAGAGATGGCTCAAAGGAATTGTCCAGGTGGAGGTCATGAGATTGTCTTCACAGGAGATGTGGTTAATCAGGACCATCAACTATAGTTAAAGAGAAATAGCCCAAGCTGAAAGCTGCTTTTCAAAGCTCTGTATTTCTGCTTGTAGGAAAGACTGTGGTACTTTAAGATGTGAGTCTGTCATATTCTTCATTGGCCAGCAAATTAATAAACTTCCTTCCTTTCTCTTCAAACCAGTTGTCCTCAATCTTCGGATGTAGCCTTGGGGACAAGTGCTGAACTTTCAGTAACAGAATTTAGCATCTTTGCATGGGCTTATTGGCACCCCAGTGGAAGGGCACTCTGTAACTGCTAGAAAGGGCGAGGAGCAGCCCCAGATCAAGCCATGGTTAGGAACACCGCCTTTTTAGGCAAGAGAATTAGGAACCATCCCAGCAACTGACAGAGCCTGATTAGCTCTAGAGAACTCCCATCTATTTTCACCAAATTAGACATAGCTCCAACCAACTTTAACTTTGTTGAGGAAAAGGAGGATTAATAAAATGTTGTATATGTATACCATGGAGTACTATTCAGCTTTAAGAAACAATGGTGATATAGCGCCTCTTGTATACTCCTGGATAGAGCTGGAATGCATTCCACTAAGTCAGGTATCCTAAGAATGGAAAGACAAACACCACATGTACTCATCATCAAATTGGTATTAACTGATGAACACATAAGTGCACATACAAGAATAACATCTATTGGATGTTGGGCAGGGGAGAGGGGGGAG
>NW_012148886.1:1756439-1756956 GCF_000956105.1 Propithecus coquereli | reverse complement strand
TGAATTTAGGAACTGAGGCTAGACTGAATGAATTGTTCAGCAAAGAAAGGGGTGTGGTGGGGAGAATAAATTAGAGTTCCCTAAAGCCATTAAATCGGGAGAGGGGCAGTGAAAAGAGAAGGATAATGATGGAGAATAAAAACGGTTATAGAGGTCTAGACTGGTTCTAAAAATATTAAAACTCATTGCAAATGATAGCCCCAGCCCCAGGGCTAAGGTAGCCAAAAATACTTTAAAGAAAACTTTTAAAAAACTTTAAGAAATTTAAAAAAAACTAAAAGAAATATATGATATGTGTGGTGTGTATGTGGTTTGCTCTTTATTATGAAGACTAGTAAGTATAAGTCTTTACCCATGATCCTATATTTTTATATACAATTAATGTTCTCATGGTATTGCAGTCCTGGTTTAGAGGTACTTATGTTGGCGGTGTGAGAAATCTATTAGACCCATACAGGAGAAGAGGGTGTTGTCATTGTTCGAGTTTAATCTAAGGCTGCAGTCCTTAACTCCCAAC
>NW_012148886.1:1745906-1754737 GCF_000956105.1 Propithecus coquereli | reverse complement strand
TGTATTAGTGTTTGCTGGTAGTGTTAGTTAGGTGTATCTGTTGTTAGTAGCTGAACATGGTAATAGGCCCTGACCAAAAACTTGGAAATAAATTTGCCCTTTGAATGTCACATTCCAAAATTAAAAGAAATACAGTAATATGTTAAAGTTATAGAATAAATTCTTACCTGATTAAAAAAAAAAAAAAAAACAAGAAATGAGCCTTTGAGTCTTAGTAGAGATGCTGGGAGACATCCCATGGCCAGTGGCATACTTGTCAAAGCCAGTGGAAAATATTGTGAGAGGGTGGCCTCCTTGCCTTTGGGCAGTAGAGGCTACCTGTGAGTTATTAGACTGTGTCTACTCTCAATCCTGGCACCCTGTTACCAGCCAAAGAGAATGAGCCTTTGGAGCACGACTAGAGGTTCTGGAGGCTGTCTATTATAGCAGGATGAATTTGTCAGATCAGCCGATGCCAGAGCCAGATTGGGATCTTTTCACTGATGGAAGCAACTTTACGGATGATGTACAACAAAGGGCTGGACATGCTGTGGTCATGAAATGATGGGTACTGGAAACAATGGCATTGCTACCTGGGACTTCAGCCTAGAAAGCTGAGCCAATTGCTTTGACTAGAGCTCTTCAGTTATCCAGAGGAAAAAAAAAAGGTAAACATTTATACAGACTCTAAATGTGCTTTTATGATTGTGCATGCTCATGATGCCATTTGGAAGGAAAAGTGGCTCCTACTGGCAGGAAATAAGGATATTAAGTATGCCACTGAAATAATGGCCCTGATACGGGCTGTGGCTGAGCCCAAATGGGTGGCCATCAACATTGTCCTGGTCACCAAAAAATGGAGACACTCATGTTGCAAAAAGAAATCAGGCCACTGGCAGAGCTACTAAGGAGGCCACTGAAGGTGATCTGTTTCTCAGGGCCTTGAAACCCCAGATAGATTTAGATACCCTTTAAAACTAAAGACTAGTGCTCTAACATTTGGGCTGGCACAGCTAAATGGAGACAGAATTCTCATGGACTTGTTCTCCTACCCAAAGCTTTAATTCAGCCTCTTATGAGGCACCTGCATGAATGCACACATTAGGGGAATGATGCCTTAATAAATTTGGTAGGACCTCATTTAAGAGGACCCCATTTGAAACAAACTATGTGCTCAAAACAATCCAAAGACAGAAAGGCATTCTGCTGCACAAGGAATCCAAGATGTGGGCACCCACCCTTTCAATGATAGGCAATTCCATTCAGATGCCTAAACTTGTACTAGTAGGTACATTTTCAGGCTGGGTAGAGGCTTATCCTATCCAAATGGAGAAAGTGAAGTTACCAGAATATTTCTGAAGGAACTCACTCCGAGATGGGCTCCTACCAGGAGCTGCTGGTCCAGGGCAGGGCCTTTGCCAAGTTCCTGTGTGTGTACACCAGCACAGAATAGGAACAGACCTTGGAGGATGATGGGATGATGGATATCAGCAGATCAAGGAAAGAGGGCAAGCAGATGGAGAATGGCTTGCTGATGATGGATGCCATGGGCAGGCAGCTGAAGCAGCTCCTCCTCCTCCAGCCAGGGCATCAGCTGTCACCAAAACAGCACGGCCAAGCTGTAGAAAGCCAGGGCCAAGAAGGAAGAGACCTGGAAGCTGATGGAAGAAGCCAAGGCTCAGACTGGGAAGATCAAGCTGTCCATGTCCTGGGACTACATGGAGGTCATGATCAGACAGTTCATCTCCTTCCTGACCATCTTTCTTTTCTTGTGTCACCATGTTGCTGTCCTGGCTTCTAATGGTCCAGATTCAATCTCTGGACCGATAACTCCATTGTCAACAGGACCCAGGAGCACACTAAAGTCCATCTGACTGTCTACAGAGCCCTGGGCATTTTTCAAGGGTGCTAATGGACCCTCCTTTGTATTGGAGATAACCCAGCAAGTAAGCAAAGCCCTACTTTTAGCAAAGCCCTAAATTGCATAGATCCTAGAATTGACGCAGGAAACCCATCTAAAGTGAGATAAGGTGTTGCCTATTGCTCTCCTCTGGATAAGGGTAGCCACTAGAAGTGGGCTTAAGTTAAATCCTTAATAAAGAGTTTATGGGAGATCCTTCCTAACACCCCAAGGTAAGTATGGCAATATAAACATGAGTAAAATAAAGCAGAGTAAAGCAATATATCAAATGAGTGGGTCAGATGCTAACCACTATACATGACTTTAACTCTTTCAGGTCCTCACCACAGTTGGAGCACCCCTCCACTCCTTTAAACCAGGGGAATGGATGTCACTTAAAGCCCAGAGAGAACAAGGACCCAAACAACAAGTGGCAGAGAAATATAAGGGACCCTATGAAGTGCTTCTAACAAACTTACATCTCATTGAAATTGTCAGGAGAAAAGCCTTGGGTCCATCATAGGAGAGTAGAAGGATGTAGAAGTAGAGGAGAGGGACAGAAGTAGAGAAGAGTAGAAGAAGAGTAGAGAAGTAGAAGTAGAGTAGAAGGACATGGAAGTAGAGGACCCAAGCCCTCAGTGAATGGGCCAGCCCTTATGTGGTCTAAAGTATCTGTTTAAAAAGAAGGGAAAAATGAAAATGTGGATATTTTTGCTAACCTTTATTTGGTTATTTGCTCTGTCTATGAGATAGAGAGATAACTCCTTAGTGAGGATTTCCCCAGACTATTATCTCTTCTGATGACCTGTCTCACTGCCGGGTTTGTCATCCTAAACCTTGTTTGGTACAAGCATTCCTGTATATGATTTCTGAATTTGAAGAATCTGCTCTCTTGGCTACCTACAGGGTGCAGCTAATAGCTCTGCACTCAGAGCTCCCTCATTTCTTTCTTGCTCAGCACTGTATCAGACATTACGTACAAGGTTACAATAAGGACCTGAAGTCCTACTGGTGTCTTAGATACTAAGTGGGGTAAAATTTCTCCTATCAGGTATCTTCCATTTCACCTTGTTTATGGTTATAGTTGTTTCTTATGCTCTTTTCACATAGTAATCTGTTGCATTCTATATTTTTGTAAATCTGCTAAAGCTTTGCAATAGCATAAATGAGTATAAACATTCCATCTAAAACATTGCCCCAATGCAGCAGGAAGTAGCTCAATGACAATGTCACTCCTCCTCCCATAGATATGGAAGGATAAAATTGACAGTGGGAGATATGTAATAGAGGGAATGGCCTGAAAAAGGGTAAAATGCTTTATGAGCTGTCTCCTTAAACACCTCCTCCAACTTTTTTTGGGAATTAAAACATGCCTCCAGGCTCCAGGCCAATAATGAGAGGGGAAAAGGAGTGTTCTGTGTTCTTTGTGCTATAGGAGATGGCTCAAAGGAATTGTCTAGGTGTGGGTCATGAGATTGTCTTCACAGAAGATGTGGTTAATCAGGACCATCAACTATAGTTAAATAGCAATAGCCCCAAGCTGAAAACTGCTTTCAAAAGTTTGCATTTCTGCTTATATGGAGGACTGTGGTACTTTAAGATGCAAGTCTGTCATACTCCTCATTTGCCGGTAAATTAATAAACTTTCCTTTCTTTCTCCTCAAACTGACTTGTCCTTGTTCTTCTGATGTGGCCTCAGGAACAAGTGCCAAACTTTTGGTAACATGTGTGTATATATATATATACAGTTGATCCTTGAACAATGTGGAGGTTAAGAGTGCCAACCCCTCACACAGATTTAAATCCACATTTAACTTTTGATTTCCCCAAAATTTAACGAATAGCCCATTGTTGACCGGAAGATTTTACCAATGACATAAACTGTCAATTAACACATACCTTATATGTTATATGTATTACATAGTGTATTCTTAGAATAAAGTAAGCTAGAATAATAATAAAATGTTATTATGAAAATTATAAGGAAGATAAAATATATTTAGTATTTATTAAATGAAAGTGGATCATCATGATGTTTTTCATCCTCCTAGTCTTCATGTTCACTAGGCTGAGGAGAACGAGGGGGAAAAGGAGGGTTGATATTTCTATCTCAGGGGTGGCAGAGGCATAAGAAAACTGGATTTAAGTGGACCTGCACATTCAAGTCCATGTTATTCAAGGTTCAACTGTAGAGATACACACACATACACACACACACACATATACATATTCGTATGTATGTATATATATTTATTTATGATGTATGTACCCTTTGTCTTATATTTTTTGTCTATAATATTTGTACCTTTATATTTTTCTGTCTTGATAGTTTCTTTTCCATTAAAGATTTTAAGACACAAAAGGAAATCTAGGTCATTACAAATAAGGCCTTATTAACAGAAAAAAAAAAAAAAAAACACAAACTCTGTAAAATCATTTAAAAAGAATATTCTAAGCCAAATGTGAGTTACTGCCTGGAACAAATGGCCTCATGAAATGTCCTGAGAAGATGTGCCCATAGTAGGAGGCTTATAGTTTGGTTTTATACATTCACATAGACAGGAATTATATGTAAGACACTAAGTCAACACACGGAGGGTGTACATTGGTTTGGCCTGAAAAGGCGAGACATGGAGTGGGAGGTGGAGTTAAAGAAATGAAGGTATATCTAAATACTTGAAATGTTTTAACTTAAGATAAGGATGTCTGTTAATTAGAGACAAACCACTGGACATTTGCCCAAACTCCAGTAATCTGTTAAGGAAATTGATGGCCTGCAGGTGTGGTTTCAGCTTTGTCTCTTATAGCCTTAGACCTGTTAATGAGTTACAAAGGGTATCTCCAAAAAGGGAGGGCGGCATGATGAGGCATGTCTGACCTCACTTCTCCTGGCCAGCAACTCAGCTTTAGAGTATTTCTGGGTTCCTATGGGACGAGAAGGGGTCCATTCAGTTCGCTAGGGGCTTAATATCTAAGTTAATTCACAGCCTTTTACCTACTTCTTAGTTAAAACAAAACCAAAAAAACAAAAAACATATTATACCTGATAAGAATATTGAAGTAAAGGATTTCTTGGGCCTCTTATCAGGTCTAGTATTATCCTTCTTCGGGACAGTGACCTTGCCCCCAGATACTTTTTAAATCCCAGTTAGAATGTCATCTCCAAAGCCTTGCAAAATATGTTGATTCTTAGCCTCATTCATGACAAAACAAACCTTCTATAGCCTTTGCGATGTGGCTCCTTCACAGATAACTCAAGTTTTCTGAAAAGAGACATTCTCTTTTTCTTTCTACTTTTAGTCCAATAGAGATTTTGTGCTTTGGTCTTTAAAACAATGCTTTTATCTCCTTGAGTTTCTGCTGGGCTGCAGTTGCTTTATTAGTCCTCAGATGATTTATGTATTTTCAATGTACAAGTGCCTTGAGGGTAAGATAAATAGAGTTATTTTTATAGTAAAATTTGAAAAATAGTTCAAGGCTGGAAAAAGCAAAGCTTATTAGGTGCTCAAAATTAAAATGAATGCTTTCTCTGCCATGCTACTTTTGCAAGGGACAAAACAAGACATGTAAAGAGAAGATTTCTGATAAATATTCTATTTTTTGTTCTCTATTCATAGCACTCCAATATCTAATATAAATACTAAGTAATTTACTATGAGATACTTGTATATTCTTGAAAAGAATAATTCTGAAAATTATAACCCTCTAGCTGGGGTGTATGAATTCCAGGACATCTCAGCCTCTACTCTTTAAGAGGTGAAGATAAATGCCAGCTAAAATACTAATGTAACTAATACACACAGAATTTCTTACAATATTTCTTCTTTATGCAGAAGGTCACCTTCTCATGAGTCAGATATATTAACCCACTTTGATATGATTATTATCATTATGTTAAAAATAAATCTCTATACGTTTGTGTACTTCTGCACTTTTATCAATAATAAGGAGATTTGATATTCTAATTCTCCAGTGGGGCATGTTACAGCCTGTGGTGGGTGAAGACAGCATTACTACGTGCCACATTACTAGTACCAAGAGTAGATAACACCCATTTTTCCTCAGACTTGTTTCTGAATACATTATAAGATGATAAAGTGTTACCAATATTTCCAACCTTATCAGTTTTGTAGCTATAATATTAATCTTCTATAAAGCTTAAATAACTCCTCAAAAGTTCCTGATGTTGATTATGCTCATAACGATTAATTATTACTTATGTAATGCTATCTACATTTTACTCAAGTATATACAAATTAGATCTGGTATAAAAATCAAAGTAAAAAGAATTCGAGGATACAGTATTCTTATTTGGAACAGGCTAAAGCTAATTACTACACTCTATTGTCTAAACTGTTAATAGGTGAAGTCTCTGACAAAATGAGTGCCGAATAGCACTGAGTAGTGGAGAAGTGTTCTGGAAAAGACTAAGGTCAAACACGAGTTGCTGATGCACCTTATTACTCTCAGTAATAGATACGACTTCTAATAGTAGTTCATAACCTGCATGAAGGTGATTAAAATAAGCATTCGGGCAATCAGCACTGAGTTTTGATGAGGTGAGCAGGGGCAATGAAGAGAAGGGGAAGAGGACAGAGTTATAGTTGGGCCCTGGTGAACATGGATATGAAAGAGGTGAGTAGAAACAAAATCCAGTGAAAGTGCCTGAATAGAAGCCAGAGTTACAAGAGGAAATCAGAAGAAACTGTTTTAAGAGAATTAATAATGGGAGATTTTAGAGATGATAAAGGCCATGCTGGGGAGGGCAGTTTTTATAGAATGGTGAGGGCAGAATAAAGAACATAGAACATAGTGGGCTAAAGTATAAATGGGAGGCGATGAAGGGAATACAGGGCCGTTTAATCATTTCAAAAGCTTGTCTTATGAAAACACAGAAATCACCAAAGAGAAGGGAGTATAAGTCAGGAAAAAATTGTTTTGTTGTGTTTTTAATACCGAACAGACTTTGTTGTAGACATATTTGGGGGATAAAAATCCAGTAAAAAGACAAAGGCTGCTGATGTAAAAATAAGAAGGTTTGATTGATAGAGCAAGGTATTTGGGATGTGGAAATGTGCAGGGGTTTACTATGTATCAGAGAAGGCACACTGCTTCCACCAATAAGGAAAGAGAGTTGGAAAGAGAATAGCTTGCAGGGTAGGGGGCTTGAAAGAAACTTTCAAAGTCTGAAAGTTTGCATAAGGCAATAAAGGGAGACTCTGGCTAAGGGACTTTTTGGAGGATCTGTGGCTAATGTTGGGGTTGCAAGTATGATTAGAGAGCAGGAATTTATATTGACGTCAATATGCAGTGGGAGTCCATTTTCTAGGCACACTCTGAACCAGGTGAAGGAGTGACTAAGTCATGCGGTTGCATTAATTCGAAGCAGTTATAATGGAGCAAAAATGAGTTTAGAATGTTTAGGATACTAGAGACAAAGGGGTTTGATGTTTCATAGTTGAGTGACAGTGTAATTTATCATCCAAACTGGACATATTTGAAAGTAAAGAAGAAAATGACCAAAAAGGATACTGGGAAACAGGAATAAACTTGTCTGTCACTAGGCAAGCCAGGATAAATGGCCATGATGTTCAGAGTAATTAAAAAAAAAAAAATGAACAGATCATATAGATAGGGAGAAAATGTCTCATACATGGTATAAATCTAGTTAATACTGGAGAAAAGCTAGATTATAAGTAAGAGAGTAAAAACCCTGGGCTGTAGGAGTTTAGATCTCACAAGTTTAATATAATAGATACTGTGACTTTGGTTAATGAAACGATTTAGTGTTACTGGAGTGGAGAAGGTGAGAAATTCATTGAGGTTCAAATAGTCGCAGTGGTCTATGGTTAAAATGGGGGTGTTTATTTTCCCGCACACTTTAACATTGACCAGGAATATAGTGGAATTAATGGTGGAGAGAAAGTTCATAAGCCAGAGGCCACAGTCCTCAAAGAATGTGAAGGAATAAGTTTGAGCGAGGTCAGCCTATAACAAGGGTGAGGTCTGGGTGACATGAGCCTCAGTGAAGCTAGTTTTATCAGAGGGCACAAGAGGTTTGGTAATGGCTATTAAGGAAATGAATACATTTGGCTGTCATTGCTTCGTGTCATTAAGTATTCAAATCACCCTTGATCCATGCTTATCCCACAAGTTTGATTATAATTTCACTTCCAGTGCCTAAGAGGAGAGAATTCACTCTTTGTGCTAATAGTATCATCAAGTTCCACACATCCCCCTCATTTTAAATCACTAAGTTGGACTTCTTGTTCATGTCTCGATTTTGATTAACAAGAGTTCATCCACAGAGGACAATCTATTCTTGCTCTGCCAGTTTAAACAAGATATGATACCTACAAAACAGTCAGACTTTAGACTTGGGAGAATATATCAAGGTAATAGCCAAGTTTTGAGGCTTCTTTGAGGCTCTTGATCATGAGCCTTTGACTGCTTTTAGATACTAATTTTAAATATCAATAGAAGTTAAAAATTGAGGGCAAAATGCATTCACATCTTCTTTGTTGACATTATAAATAGCTGATATCTTCACTCTTTGGCTCTGATTTTAAAACAGACAAAATTTGATTGCACATAAACCTAAATTTTCCATTATATTCCATCCTACCATTATTGAAATAAATACTAGCATTTATAAAATATCTTAGCATATCCCTGATATGATAAGGTCTTAGCAATAAAAAACTAGATGTGAAAATATTACTCTCATCTTTCCATTTATAGTACATTTTATTATGCTAAAATCATAGCATGCAGCAGGTAGCAGCCTTTTTTAAAACCTTGGAGAATTTTGCTTGCACCAAAATGTCATAAATCAATGACCTGTGAGTAAATTGAATGATTATATAATAATTCATTAGTAAAACCGAGATTTTAAATTAGGTTGATTATATAAGATTGTTGAAATTATAGCAAGTTAAAGAAGACCAAAAGT
>NW_012148886.1:1735725-1745856 GCF_000956105.1 Propithecus coquereli | reverse complement strand
AGAGACAAACCACTGGACATTTGCCCAAACTCCAGTAATCTGTTAAGGAAATTGATGGCCTGCAGGTGTGGTTTCAGCTTTGTCTCTTATAGCCTTAGACCTGTTAATGAGTTACAAAGGGTATCTCCAAAAAGGGAGGGGGGCATGATGAGGCATGTCTGACCTCACTTCTCCTGGCCAGCAACTCAGCTTTAGAGTATTTCTGGGTTCCTATGGGACGAGAAGGGGTCCATTCAGTTCGCTAGGGGCTTAATATCTAAGTTAATTCACAGCCTTTTACCTACTTCTTAGTTAAAACAAAACCAAAAAAACAAAAAACATATTATACCTGATAAGAATATTGAAGTAAAGGATTTCTTGGGCCTCTTATCAGGTCTAGTATTATCCTTCTTCGGGACAGTGACCTTGCCCCCAGATACTTTTTAAATCCCAGTTAGAATGTCATCTCCAAAGCCTTGCAAAATATGTTGATTCTTAGCCTCATTCATGACAAAACAAACCTTCTATAGCCTTTGCGATGTGGCTCCTTCACAGATAACTCAAGTTTTCTGAAAAGAGACATTCTCTTTTTCTTTCTACTTTTGGTCCAATAGAGATTTTGTGCTTTGGTCTTTAAAACAATGCTTTTATCTCCTTGAGTTTCTGCTGGGCTGCAGTTGCTTTATTAGTCCTCAGATGATTTATGTATTTTCAATGTACAAGTGCCTTGAGGGTAAGATAAATAGAGTTATTTTTATAGTAAAATTTGAAAAATAGTTCAAGGCTGGAAAAAGCAAAGCTTATTAGGTGCTCAAAATTAAAATGAATGCTTTCTCTGCCATGCTACTTTTGCAAGGGACAAAACAAGACATGTAAAGAGAAGATTTCTGATAAATATTCTATTTTTTGCTCTCTATTCATAGCACTCCAATATCTAATATAAATACTAAGTAATTTACTATGAGATACTTGTATATTCTTGAAAAGAATAATTCTGAAAATTATAACCCTCTAGCTGGGGTGTATGAATTCCAGGACATCTCAGCCTCTACTCTTTAAGAGGTGAAGATAAATGCCAGCTAAAATACTAATGTAACTAATACACACAGAATTTCTTACAATATTTCTTCTTTATGCAGAAGGTCACCTTCTCATGAGTCAGATATATTAACCCACTTTGATATGATTATTATCATTATGTTAAAAATAAATCTCTATACGTTTGTGTACTTCTGCACTTTTATCAATAATAAGGAGATTTGATATTCTAATTCTCCAGTGGGGCATGTTACAGCCTGTGGTGGGTGAAGACAGCATTACTACGTGCCACATTACTAGTACCAAGAGTAGATAACACCCATTTTTCCTCAGACTTGTTTCTGAATACATTATAAGATGATAAAGTGTTACCAATATTTCCAACCTTATCAGTTTTGTAGCTATAATATTAATCTTCTATAAAGCTTAAATAACTCCTCAAAAGTTCCTGATGTTGATTATGCTCATAACGATTAATTATTACTTATGTAATGCTATCTACATTTTACTCAAGTATATACAAATTAGATCTGGTATAAAAATCAAAGTAAAAAGAATTCGAGGATACAGTATTCTTATTTGGAACAGGCTAAAGCTAATTACTACACTCTATTGTCTAAACTGTTAATAGGTGAAGTCTCTGACAAAATGAGTGCCGAATAGCACTGAGTAGTGGAGAAGTGTTCTGGAAAAGACTAAGGTCAAACACGAGTTGCTGATGCACCTTATTACTCTCAGTAATAGATACGACTTCTAATAGTAGTTCATAACCTGCATGAAGGTGATTAAAATAAGCATTCGGGCAATCAGCACTGAGTTTTGATGAGGTGAGCAGGGGCAATGAAGAGAAGGGGAAGAGGACAGAGTTATAGTTGGGCCCTGGTGAACATGGATATGAAAGAGGTGAGTAGAAACAAAATCCAGTGAAAGTGCCTGAATAGAAGCCAGAGTTACAAGAGGAAATCAGAAGAAACTGTTTTAAGAGAATTAATAATGGGAGATTTTAGAGATGATAAAGGCCATGCTGGGGAGGGCAGTTTTTATAGAATGGTGAGGGCAGAATAAAGAACATAGAACATAGTGGGCTAAAGTATAAATGGGAGGCGATGAAGGGAATACAGGGCCGTTTAATCATTTCAAAAGCTTGTCTTATGAAAACACAGAAATCACCAAAGAGAAGGGAGTATAAGTCAGGAAAAAATTGTTTTGTTGTGTTTTTAATACCGAACAGACTTTGTTGTAGACATATTTGGGGGATAAAAATCCAGTAAAAAGACAAAGGCTGCTGATGTAAAAATAAGAAGGTTTGATTGATAGAGCAAGGTATTTGGGATGTGGAAATGTGCAGGGGTTTACTATGTATCAGAGAAGGCACACTGCTTCCACCAATAAGGAAAGAGAGTTGGAAAGAGAATAGCTTGCAGGGTAGGGGGCTTGAAAGAAACTTTCAAAGTCTGAAAGTTTGCATAAGGCAATAAAGGGAGACTCTGGCTAAGGGACTTTTTGGAGGATCTGTGGCTAATGTTGGGGTTGCAAGTATGATTAGAGAGCAGGAATTTATATTGACGTCAATATGCAGTGGGAGTCCATTTTCTAGGCACACTCTGAACCAGGTGAAGGAGTGACTAAGTCATGCGGTTGCATTAATTCGAAGCAGTTATAATGGAGCAAAAATGAGTTTAGAATGTTTAGGATACTAGAGACAAAGGGGTTTGATGTTTCATAGTTGAGTGACAGTGTAATTTATCATCCAAACTGGACATATTTGAAAGTAAAGAAGAAAATGACCAAAAAGGATACTGGGAAACAGGAATAAACTTGTCTGTCACTAGGCAAGCCAGGATAAATGGCCATGATGTTCAGAGTAATTAAAAAAAAAAAAATGAACAGATCATATAGATAGGGAGAAAATGTCTCATACATGGTATAAATCTAGTTAATACTGGAGAAAAGCTAGATTATAAGTAAGAGAGTAAAAACCCTGGGCTGTAGGAGTTTAGATCTCACAAGTTTAATATAATAGATACTGTGACTTTGGTTAATGAAACGATTTAGTGTTACTGGAGTGGAGAAGGTGAGAAATTCATTGAGGTTCAAATAGTCGCAGTGGTCTATGGTTAAAATGGGGGTGTTTATTTTCCCGCACACTTTAACATTGACCAGGAATATAGTGGAATTAATGGTGGAGAGAAAGTTCATAAGCCAGAGGCCACAGTCCTCAAAGAATGTGAAGGAATAAGTTTGAGCGAGGTCAGCCTATAACAAGGGTGAGGTCTGGGTGACATGAGCCTCAGTGAAGCTAGTTTTATCAGAGGGCACAAGAGGTTTGGTAATGGCTATTAAGGAAATGAATACATTTGGCTGTCATTGCTTCGTGTCATTAAGTATTCAAATCACCCTTGATCCATGCTTATCCCACAAGTTTGATTATAATTTCACTTCCAGTGCCTAAGAGGAGAGAATTCACTCTTTGTGCTAATAGTATCATCAAGTTCCACACATCCCCCTCATTTTAAATCACTAAGTTGGACTTCTTGTTCATGTCTCGATTTTGATTAACAAGAGTTCATCCACAGAGGACAATCTATTCTTGCTCTGCCAGTTTAAACAAGATATGATACCTACAAAACAGTCAGACTTTAGACTTGGGAGAATATATCAAGGTAATAGCCAAGTTTTGAGGCTTCTTTGAGGCTCTTGATCATGAGCCTTTGACTGCTTTTAGATACTAATTTTAAATATCAATAGAAGTTAAAAATTGAGAGCAAAATGCATTCACATCTTCTTTGTTGACATTATAAATAGCTGATATCTTCACTCTTTGGCTCTGATTTTAAAACAGACAAAATTTGATTGCACATAAACCTAAATTTTCCATTATATTCCATCCTACCATTATTGAAATAAATACTAGCATTTATAAAATATCTTAGCATATCCCTGATATGATAAGGTCTTAGCAATAAAAAACTAGATGTGAAAATATTACTCTCATCTTTCCATTTATAGTACATTTTATTATGCTAAAATCATAGCATGCAGCAGGTAGCAGCCTTTTTTAAAACCTTGGAGAATTTTGCTTGCACCAAAATGTCATAAATCAATGACCTGTGAGTAAATTGAATGATTATATAATAATTCATTAGTAAAACCGAGATTTTAAATTAGGTTGATTATATAAGATTGTTGAAATTATAGCAAGTTAAAGAAGACCAAAAGTAACAAAAATATTATTTTAACCTTTAATAAACATATAAATTATTTAAATTATTGCTATAGTAATTATTGAATTAATATCATTTTAATTATATAAAATGTGTTAATACTTAATATGCTAGCAGAGTAAATCTCCCTTTGGAACTTATCTTTTCTCTTGAGGTAGTCTTATTCATGAGAATTTTAGCTTTCTTCTTTCTCCTCTCTTCACTCTGAGACCTCTCAGCAGAGTTGAAAATTAATTTAACTTTTTAAACTCCTCTTCTGGGAATGACATCAAGCTTCCAAATTTCATTACATTTACATAGCCCCTCTAAACTCATTTCACAAACCCAGGCAATCTGTAAGATTCTTCAAATGCAGTCAACCACATGATTAGCAAATTATGAGGATGATATTGTATAATCTTAAAGATAAAAGCAAGCTAGTTTTAAGTTGTATCTTCACCAAATTTTGCTAAATATGTATTTACAATCACATTACACAAGTCTATTATAAAGGATTTTACCTATATGAACACAGAATATTACAGGGAGCTTTAAAACATTCCAGGTAATAGAGTCTAATTATATAGGTTTTAGATGAAAATGTTTAGAGAGCTTTCTTAATCATAGAAAAATACAGAACCAAATACACACTTCAGGAATCATAGGATCAAACCAGTCTGTTCTTTTATGTTAATGAGAAGTTGCAGCTGTCTGTTTGCTGATACTTTAAATTACTGTGCTTAATTTAAAAGAGGAGAGCATAACCTTCCCTGTAAAAGCAAGCTTGCTCAATTTTTGATAGTACAGAAATTTATAATAGAGACAGAAAAGACTTTGATATAAATGGTAGCCCCTCAAAAGACCCAGTCCAGAGGAGAAGGAGAACTTTGACACATATTCCATGATGTAATTTAGATATACTTTGTATTTTATCTTGCTCCCCTCAGCTCCTACCAGCTTCAGACCCTACAAGGCTTTCAGTCTTAATTTTCTCCTGTTTCTTTTAAACACTCTTTCCCATCAAACTCTGGATACTTCTGTGTTGCATTGAAATGATATGATATGTCTGAAGCAAAAGGCAAAGCGGTGTTCATTTTATTAACTCTTTGGTAAATTGTGTTAAGTAGTGGTTCTCAAAGTGTGATCTCTGGACTAGTAGCATTGACATCACCTGGGAAATAAAAATTCTACGTACCCTCCCAGACATACTGAATTGGAAACTCTGTGTATGGGGCCCAGCAGTCTTAAGTTTTAACCAGCCTTCCAAGTGATTCTGGTGTGTGCTGAGATTTGAAAACATCTGAATATTCTTCTCTTAACTCAGGGCTAACAGGTTTGCAGCACACCTGTTTTCCTTTGCTGGGAACTCTCCTACTTAGTGAGCAGAAGGAGAGATCTCTAGATGGCGCTTTAGGATTCTACTCTGGAAGACAGGCCTGTCAGGGGAGTGGTGGGTGCACTGAGAGACTATAATACAGCTGTTCCGTTTTGTCCTCTTTCCCTGTGATTGTCATAGTTCAAGCTGGTGCTAGATGATCTTTGTGCACAGTGGTGGGTTGTTCCCCCAAGTCACTGTTGGAAGCTCGGGCTGGAGGCTTTGAAAGACCCTCTCCATGGAGGCTAGCATTGTGGGGGTTGGCTCTGCCAAGGTTTCCTCACAGAAGTGACAGTGGCAGCAGGGTGAGGCTATTGATGTAGTGGTTATGGGTGTCTGGGCTGTGGGGTTTGCTTCAACAGGGTCCAGGTGCTATGGCAGCTCCAGGCTGGCAGGTCCCTGGTGAAGCATTGGGCCACAGAGGTGGTTCCCACCAGGCAGCCAGGGGGAGCCTTGGGGATGGGGCCGTGGGGCTTGATGGAAGCAGGGAGCCTTGGAGCCAGGTATAGCGCCTGGTAACAGTGGTGGAGCCTCAGGGGCAGAGCCTCAGGTCACTGTGGTAGTGCTATAGCTTCAGGGGTAAAGTCACAGGCCCAGCAGCAGTGGTAGAGCCTAGCGGGAAGAGCCTTGGAGTCTAGGGGTAGTACTGGAGCCTTGGAGGCAGAGGCATGGGGCCTTGAAGCAGCAGTGGAGCCTCAGGGCTCAGGGACAGCACCAAAGACTCTGGGATGAATCTGAGAGCCTGACAGAAGTTGTGTAGCCTCGGGGGTGGAGCCTTGGGACCAGTAGTAGTGCTGGAGCCTCAAAGGTGGAACTGCAGGCCTGGTAGCAGGGGCAAACCCTCAGAAACAGACTCTCCAGAACCAGCAGGACCTCTGGAGCCTTGGGGATCACAATGGATTTACAACATGGACTCTAACAAAAAGGAAATTGTTGAAATGTCAGAAATGGGGTTCAGAATATGGATGGCAAGATGAATGGAATTAAAGAGAAAGATGAAAATCAACAAACAGAAGACAAAAAAATTTTCAGGACATCAATAAAAAATGAAAAAGTTGCTAAAGAGCTAGACAGTACAATAAAGGATATAATAGAACTTAGAGAAAAGAAAGAGTCATTTAGGATATTTCAAAAATATAGTAGAAAGCTTCAACAACAGGCTAAACCATGCAGAAGAAAGAATCTCAGAGCTTCAAGACAAGGCTCTTGAAGTAACCCAGTCAGTAAAAGAATCCGAAAAGAGAACAAAGAAAAATGAGCAATCACTCAGAGGAATATTGGACTATGTGAAGTGAACTAATATATGAATTATAGATATCCCTGAGGGAGAAGAGGAAAGAGCAAAAGGCATAGAAAACCTGTTCAAGGGAATTATTGAGGAAAACTCCCCTGGTATTGCCAGAGATTCAGATATCCAGATACAAGATGGTTATTGAACACAGGGAAGATTCATAACAAATAGGACATCTCCAAGGCATGTAAACAGAACAACTGACAGTCAACAATTTTGTATCCTGCAAAACTGAGTTCCATAAATGATGAAGAAATAAAGACCTCTCCAGACAAACACACACTAAGGGAATTTGTCACAACTATACCTGCCCTACAGGAAATACTCAGAATTGCATTATACATGAAACAGCACAGTAGATACCCACCAGTTGAAAAAGAACTAAATATAAAGCTTACAGGTGTTAAAAAACAATAGCACAAGAGAGAAAACAAAACAAGGTATCATACAACATGGATACAGAACAGTATCCCAGATATTAATACTAACACTGAACATGAACAGCCTTAAAGTCCCACTTAAAAGACACAGACTGGCTAAATGTGTGAAAAAACACACCCTCAGAATATGCTATCTTCAAGAAATATAACTAAACTACAAGGACTCACACAGAATCAAGGTAAAGGAATTGAAAAATAATATTCCATGTAAATGGAAACCAAAAGCTAGCAGATGTAGCCATTCTCATATTATATAAAATGGACTTTAAATCAACAGTGGTAAAAAAAAAGACAAAGATGGTCATTATATAATGGTAAAGGAAGCAATTTAACAAGAAGACATAACAATCCTAAATATATTTGTACCTAAAACAGAAGCTCCTATATTCCTAAAGCAAATTCTACTAGATCTAAGCAAAGAAATAAAGAGTTGCATCATAATTTCTGGGGAATTCAATACCCCACAGACAAGGTTGGACAGATTATTGAAGTGGAAAATGAATAAAGAAACACTGAACATAAAATGGACCTAACCAATATTTACAGAACATTCTACCTTAAACCTACTGAATATACATTGTTCTCATCAGCACATGGGACATGCTCCAAGTTAGATCATGTCTTAGATCACAAAAAATGTCTCAGCATATTCAAAAAAATAAAAATCAAAATATATATCTTCTTAGACCACAATGGAAAAAAAGTAGAAATAAATGCTATGAGAAACACTCAAATCTACACAAAATCATGGAAATTAAACAACCCATTGCTGAACGATCCTTGGATCAATGACTAAAGTAAGAGAGAAACCAAAGCTTCCTCAGAATAAATGTCAAAGGGGACACAAGATATCAAAATTTATGGGATACAGAAAAAGCAGTACTGAGGGGAAACTTCATAACCTTAAATGCCTACATCGGAAAGACAGAAAGAAGACAAATTAACAAACTAATTTCTCATCTCAAGAAACTAGAAAAGGAAGGACAGACCAAACCCAGAGCCAACAGAAGAAAAGAAATAACAAAGCTCGGAGTACAAGTAAATGAAAGGGAAACAAACAAACAAACAAACAAACAAAAATAATACGAAGGATAAAAATCCCAAGAGATGATTCTTTGAAAAAACAAAACAAATCGATAGACCACTAGCAAGAAGAAAACGAACAACCTCAGCAAAAGACATCAACAGAAGTTTTTCAAAAGAAGATAGACAAATGGCCAACAAATATATGAAAAAATACTCAACCTCACTAATCATCAGGGAATTGCAAATTAAAACTACAATGAGATACTGCCTTACCCCTATCAGAATGGCCATTGTTAAAAAGTCAAAAACCAGTAGATGCTGGCACGGATACAGAGAGAAAGGAATGCTCATGCATTGTTGGTGGGACTGCACATTAGTACAACCTCTATAGAAAACAGTATGGAAAGTCCTCAAAGAAATAAATGTAGACCTATCATTCAATCCAGCAATTCCACTACTGGGTATCTACCCAAAGGAAAAGGAGTCATTTTATCAAAAAGACACCTGCACTCAAATGTTTATTGCAGCACAATTCACAATTGCAAAGATGTGGTATCAACCTAAGTGCCCATCGATTCATGAATGGATTAAGAAAATGTGGTATATATATACCATGGAATACTACTCAGCCATAAAATGAAATGAAATAGTGTCTTTTGCAGCAACTTGGATAGAACTGGAGACCATTATTCTAAGCAAAGTATCTCAGGAATAGAAAAACAAACACCACATATACTCTCTAAAAATTGGGACACGGACACGAAGAGGTGTAAGGGTAGTGGAAATCAAGAAGGGCAGGGGGAACAGGAGAGAGGTAGAACTTTCCTATTGGGTGCAATGAACACTATTCATTTAGCTACTTAGCAAAATAAAAGCACCAATTTAAGCATTATAAAAGGTATTGATGGAGCAAAACCATTTGAACCCCTTAAATTTTGAAATTAAAAAAAATTAATATGTGAACTGATATCAAATTAAAGTTAAAAAGCTATGATAGCCAAAGAAATATTTTGAAAACAATTGTGTAAAGGAATATAACTAGTTATTGGTATTTTAGTATACAAATTTTTTATTTGAAATCACAAGAAGTTTTTAACAGCTGTTATCTTTGTAGACAGGCATGTCAAAAGGAAGAATTATTCTCCTTTTTTATTGTTTGAATTTTGTAACAGGTTCAATTAGTATTTTTTCTTTATTCAATTAGGACTTATCTATACGGAACAATTGCCCATTTTATTTTTTCTTTTTTATAGTTCCTTACATATATAAAATTACAAGTAATAAATGCTATCTTTTAAATACATGAATTGAATTATAGCTGTTCTTGGAGCATTTATTGATTCTAGCAATCAATCAATCTTGCTAAATTTATAAATGTTTATTTTGTGCCAAGGACTGTGCTGATTCCTTAGGTCAAAAAAAAAAAAAAAAGATGAATAAGATATCATTTTTTTGCCCAAACACTCCAATATCTATATGAGGAGAAAAATGTGGAAACAAGCATACTTACCCAGAGTTGGCAAGCACAGGTTCTAGTCTTAGACTCTTTGTTCCTTAAAAAATTTACATTAAAATTTTAATTTGTTTAATCCAACATTTTTCCCAAGACTATTTGAGTTATGTAGACATAAACAATATTAACAAAATAGAATGAGAAGACCATACAAAGGAAAATAAACAAAGATGTTAACCATGTAGGCTCATTTTTTAGTCTTTTGAGAAACATTTCTTAAATATTTACTTTATGCCAGTACTATGTTATGCACCGAAGATTCATAA
>NW_012148886.1:1723583-1725955 GCF_000956105.1 Propithecus coquereli | reverse complement strand
TGCAATGCTGCGAGGAGAGGTTAGCATACTGGAGGGCTTGCCTGGAGATGAGTAAGAAAGGCCAGGTGGGCACATTTAAAGAAACATTTCACAGGGTGAATCTGAGACACTCTGCTCCAGACTATGCCACAGGCTGAACCAGCTTCCACAGGTTCCTGCTCAATGATCAGATTCTACTCAGGGTCGGGGCTGGAGGTGAACTATGCTGGAACAGTATGATTTAGGCACAAGAACAGTGGTCAGAATTATTTATGTACTCTAGGAATTCCAAGGGAAGACGCACTGCAGTTAGCAGGAAATTGTTACTGCCACAATACAGAAGTAAGAAAAACCCTGAGGGAAGTTGGGAAATAGAAACAGAGAATCAGTGTGGAACTTCCATGACATTTTTGTTCCAAAATGAGAAATATGGACAGGCAAAGGAAAAAAATAACACTGAGCCATTAATTTGCAACTGAGCTACAAGAATCAAATCCTGGCCAAGTACTAAAGATGAGGACCAATTCTAATTTATATTTATCCCTTTGCAGTAAGTCCACCAACTCCTTTACTTTCTTAATGAAGTTGGACTCCTTCACATCACATTTTTGAGACCGTAACGTAGCCCATCAGGGGAAGACGCACTTTCTTTCAGTCTCCACATAGCATCATGGTCACCTGCTGAAACAATCCATCGCATGGCCCCTGTCTCCACCCCTGCTGCATCATTCCTTGTGTCAGAGCCTTTCTTGTGTATGTTCATCTTCCATCTCTCTCCTCTGACTGAAAGTTCCTATCCTCCATCCTCTTTGACCACCACTAGGTTTAGGGACTGGCCCTGTTGTTATGAGACCATCCTTGACAAGATCTCACTGGTTCCACTGGTTTGCCCTGAAACTCCACTAAAAGAGGATAATTCCCCCCTGACTTAAACACCCTGGAGTCTCAGGTCCTGGAACTCTCCTATTTCAATCATCTCATCCTTCATCCTACCACAGACATACACTCACATAATCATATTTTATACCAGAGGTTGGCAAACTACAGTCTATGGGCCAAATCCTGGATGCAACCTGGTTTTGTACAGCTCATGAGCTAAGGATGAATTTTCCATTTCTAAGTGGCTACATTTAAAATGGTTGTGTAAGTACCCTCATTATATTTTCAGTTTTGCATCTTGGCCCACAAAGCCTAAAATATTTACTACTTGGCCCTTCAGGAAAAAGTTGGTGACTCTACCACAGATCTTATAATTTCCAATAACTATAGTTTCATCATAGTGTCTCTCAACTGCAAACAAGTCATGCTGTGAAGACCACTTTCAACATCTCTAGTTTACTTTCTCTAGAGTCCTGATTTCCCAAATCCTTTCATTTCACCAGTACCACCACTACACTGATGCTACCATCATTCCATCATTTCAAAGTATCTCATTATCTGCTACAAGTTACACGCTTAATAAATATTTGTCAAATGAATGAACTGAGTGAGTATATTCTGCCTACTTCCAAAGCTGCAAATCTCAGGAACCCTGTTGTCTGGGGTCTAACTGACTGAACCATTCACTGAGTGACCTTTCTCATTGGCCCCTTTCCTCACCTCAAAGAAACATGCCTGGTACTATTTTCTCTTCTAGGTACAGGTAATCCAGATGTAGAGTATAAAAGCTGAAAAACAAACCTACGCTACAAATAGCAGCTATCAATTTTTGAATAACTATTATGTAACAGGCACTTGAAAACATAATCTTATTTAATCCTCTGAACAACTCCCCAAGTTAAGTACTATTTTTTTTTTTAGAGATGAAGATACTAAGTCTGCAAGAGCTTCATTGCTCAAATTCACACAACGTGTAAGTGTCAGAGTTCCAGCTCAGACCTTTAGAGATCCAAATCCCATATTCTTTCCACTATGATGTGTGCTGTAAATGTCAAAAAATGGCTCAAGGGCTGGTCATATCAGTAAATGATGGGGGTAGAAATAGAGGCCACTTTAAGCTTGGGAAGGAGGTTTACATATCAGTAGGTAAAAGAGTTAACAGAGTGTTGCTCTGTCCCTGGAATCATAGCATCTAACAAACCTGTGAATTAGTAAACAATCCAGACTCATTCACCTGGCTTTTTTGTGCCACAGCCACAAGAGTTCTTTTAAACACAATAAATGTGCAGGCAATTTAAATTTTCTCAAATATTACTGTATACTAAGAAGCTCAGCTGTGTTCCATAACCTTCTAATTTTCTAGCTGGGAAAGCATGAAGGTTTGATGGGAAGATCTTCCCACTGAACCATGGAAGGGCTTTTTCTTACTTTCTTCCAAAAAATAGTGAGGGTTGAGCTTATAGAGAAAAAGTCACTTAGCATTATAATTCCACTGAGGTTAAAATTATTTTTAA
>NW_012148886.1:1716737-1720463 GCF_000956105.1 Propithecus coquereli | reverse complement strand
CCTTTTAAAATAACAGAAGTGAATCTATATAGGTCTGTAGGATCATGGGGTCCACTTTCTTTGGCTCATTGATAATGACCTGAAATACAAAATTGTATGACTTCTTTATAGGTGCATTTGAAGAAGATCGTGTCTGTCCATCTGTCTGTCTATCTCTATCATGTACCTATCTATTTCAAATTTTCAAAAGGTTCTATGACCCAACATATTAAAAAGCCATTCTAACTAGTGGGTAGACAACTATTAGGGCAAGGACTGTATTTTATTCTCTTGTATATCATTATATATCCTTGGCCTAAGTGCCAAGTGAATATTTATTGAAGGCAAGGGGGAGAAAGAAAGGGAGAGAGAAAGGAAGGAGGTAGTGAAGAATGGGAAGGAGAGTGGAAATAGGGGAGAAAGAAATGTGTTAACTATTGTTCTTTTCCTAGATGACTTATCAGTAGACAACATAAAATGGCTTCTACAGGTCAGGAACAAAGAGTGTCTACATCAGACATCACGAAGTTTTTCAGTTTGTGTACTCCAGGACGCAAACACTGAGACAGAGTTGAATGTACAACTTCTGTTGGGAAGTATCGCCAATGAAAGGAAAAAGAAAAAGGAAGGAATGGTTAGATATGACAAAGAATCTATCCCTGACAAGGAGCTCTAAAGTAAATGTTGCCTGTGAGAGGAGTCCCATCTCAGACCAAGCCCTTGGACCATAACCTTGTTCAGTCACTGACTTACAGCCACTCCCAGGAGGATATTACTTAGCTTGAAATCTGAGGCTGAACCTAAAGAAACTAATAGCTGCAGGCTGTTGAATAACCATAGTCCTTAACGTTAGCATGTCCTTTCTTGAAGGGGGATCTGGAAGGCTTATCTCTATATCTCCTACGCAGGTAAGAACTTGTTTATTTCATTATAGATAGCACTCTAAAAAATATCAACTTCTTCCTATCAAATCACTGGCTCCAAATTAAAAGAGAATATAATTCTTTCTGTATAAAAGGAGACTCTAGAAGAGGGGTTTATGAGTTCATGTATACACGCTACATTTCTGTATGTCTCTACCTTGCTTATTAGGGGGTTTCACAACAAATGCATCTCTGATTTTTTAGGATAGAGAACGTAACATTGATCAAAATTAAAGAAAACCCATATCTCTTACTCATAAAGAATAAGAAATTAAAGTATTCAAATGAATATCATTTGGTAAACCTAAAAGTAGTTAATATCTTTGTTTCTCTTTTTGCCTTCCTTTTTATAGGTTTCCATGGGAATCTTTGTGGAGCAACTGAATACAGCTAAGTCTATATGTGCTCTAACAGGATCGGTTTCAATTAAAGATTTGATGCATCTGCTCCTTGTGGCTTATAAAAAAATTAGCGTGCATTTATTGAATGATTAATATATATCCAGGATTATGCAAAATCTCTACGAGAAATTCAAAACCCAAAGAAACGTTTGCCTGTGTTCCCTTATGGCAATGAGAAATGAAACTAGACACATGTTCGTCAAGATGATGCAGGAGACAAAAGATTTTTTATTCGTCATAAGGTTAATAGCTGAGGCCCCTATAACAAAAGACAGATTAATAAGAGAAAAGTATAACCAAGTTTATTTAATGTAAGTTTTATGTGGCACAAATGCTTTAAAAATGAACACTCAAAGACACAGGAAAACTATATTTTTATATAGAGTCATGCAGAAATATGATTGGAAAACAAATGGGTATGATCTATTGGTAATAAACTATCCCCAACAAGAAGCTCTAGATTAGGGGGGAGCATAGCAAGGACTGTTTGTTCAGATTCTTTTTACCCTCTCTCTGTTATAGTCCTTCCTTCAAGGACAGAGCAGGACACCTGTTATATGAGACTCTTCAGGAGAGAAGGGAAGGAGAAGGTCAGAAAGATCTTCTTATTTCTATAGTTTTCTCAATTTTCTTCAGCTTAAAGTACTCAATATTCCATATTTTGGGGGTAGCATTTCCTGCACCCATTGATGACAAATATGAGTATCTTAGTTTATCTTCTCCATACCTCTATTCTCACACTCTCCACTCCCAAACCAACTGAAATGGATTTCTTTAATCCTAGGAAACTGCTAGGCATGAGGCAGGTGAAAATATAAGTTAAAATAATAGCACTGTTGACAGTCAGCCAGCAAGTCATTCAGTATCTCAATCAGTCAATGAATATAAATTGAGTATCTACAAATTGCCAGTCACTGTGAATCCCAGGGCACACAAATTAACAAGATAGACAATATCATTCTCTTCCATAAACTTATGCATGACCAAAATAATAATTATAATAATAATTTCAAAGACTAATAAGAGTTAAAAATGAAAAGAAATAAATATTTTAAAGAGTAAATATAGCGGAGTTGGGGAGCTGGTAAAATTTATGTAGGCTGATCAAGCAGGGACACTCTGGGGAGGTGTAACTTGAACTGAGATCTGAGAGGTGATAAAACAATAAAGTGAACTTCTATTGGGAGAATATTAAAAGAAAATATAGCTAGAAAGAAAAACCACAAAGTTACTGAGATGGAAGTAAGTTTAGTCTGTTCTAGAAATATGTTTTCCTCTAGAAATATAATGCAAGAAGCATTTTAAGTTCCTAGGAGACACATTTAAAAAGTAAAAATAAAGTGGTTAAATTACATTAATATTTAATTTTATTTATATTATCTAATATACACAAAATAATTGCATTTCTACATGTAATCAATTTAAAAGTAATGAAATGTTTGACATTAATTTTTACACTAAGTCTTTGAAGTATGGTATGTACTTTACACTTAAAGAACAAATGA
Organism: Propithecus coquereli; assembly: GCF_000956105.1. Lineage (NCBI taxonomy): Eukaryota > Metazoa > Chordata > Mammalia > Primates > Indriidae > Propithecus > Propithecus coquereli. Next base: position 1,717,655 of record NW_012148886.1, on the reverse strand, counting down.
ATTTAGATTAGAATATTTAAATGTGGTGATCGTAATTTAAGTGCTCAATGGTCATTTGTAATTAGTAGCTACCATATTGGACAGCATAGTTACAGGGCCTGAAATAAGGCCACTCTCTCTTGGAAGGTGCTTAACGAAAAAAGTGTATCAAGGTGAATTTGGAGCTAAAGATAACGTATAGTTCAGGCAGGACTTCCTAGGCAGCGGCAATACATTTGTACCATATTTGAATTACAAGAGGAATTCATAGAGGATTTTAAGCAGGAGATTGTCATGATATGATCACTGTTGATAGTCTCTCTGTGTGCTGTATAGAGAATGGGCTGGAGAGGGTGCAAAAGTAGATGCAGGAAAACCAGCTGGGAGACTGTTGCAGTCTTCTTTGTGATGCATTGTAGGCATGGACAGGGTTGTAGCAGTGGACCTAAGTGAGGAAAATATGGATATTTGTTTTTATGGTAAAAGCCTATCAGATTGAATTCTATCAGAAAGTCCCAACATAGGGTAGGTATAAAGATAGGAATTAAGAATGACTTTTGTTTTTGTTTGTTTTGTTGTTGATTTTATTTATTTATTTTTTGCTTGGGAAAGTAAGTGGATAATAGTAACATACATTGAAATGGGAAAAACTTGAGGTTTCAGAGGATAGAAATAAAGATTCTCATTCAGTTATGCAAAGTCTGAAAAGACAGAACTGAAAATGATGAATACACAATTTGTGTCATTAACATGGAATCCAGATTTTGAAGGTGTCAGTGTATAGATATTATTTAAAGTTAAGAGACAAATGAGATGACCTAGAGAAGGGAAAGGAAGGGACAGGCGGGGAGAGAGGAGGGGAAAACAAAAAAGGAAAGGGGAGAAGGCAGGGCGGAGAGGGATTAACATTGACTATGATAAAACTGATCAGGAGGATAA
>NW_012148886.1:1715296-1716642 GCF_000956105.1 Propithecus coquereli | reverse complement strand
AGAATTGAGAGGAAGTTCATTTCCCACAGCAATAAGTAAATAAATAAATGTTTGCTCAATATTTAGTTAAATATCACAGGCTTTATGCATATTGCCTTATATAAGAAAATGTGGTTTTTGCAAGTTAGAAATGTTTCAAAATCTTGACATTGTTAATTGGCTAAAATTTGAATCTTATATTTTTGGAACAAAGAAGACTTTCACTCCAATGCAACCGTCTTCTAAAAACAAGTAAGGTAATCATCACTTTCCTCCATTCGTTCAAGTCTTCCAAAGTTCCTCATCTTTTTTGGCTGGGTGGTGTCTGTATTCCTTAGTCCTCATTATTGAGGAAAAAAGAAAATACTACAAAGTGGATGTTTCTGTGAATCAGACTGAGTTCAGGGTACACACACACACATACACACAAACACACAGAACCTTGGGGAATTGTTTTTATTTTGTGGAAAACATACTTAATTGTAATGTTGTTTGCTTTGCCAAGTGCCATGTCCAATCATCCTCAAAGAAATTTTTCAGCTGCTGCTGGAAAGAGGACTGGCTTATATAGGTGCTCCTTTATTGCTGCTAGAAATAAACCCAATTTACCTTGTCATCACATAACTCCTATGCCTATACTTGAAATTTCTTATGAGACAGACCTATCCCTCATTTCTTTGTGAGTGGTGTCTTTGTGCTTGTTTGTGTTTGTATCTGTGTTTCCTTGACCTACTTTAACTCTTAGGGAAATCAACAACCACTTAAAACATCCAAACATTTTTTTCTCTCCAACTTGTCTTTCTTAGAGAGAAAATTCAGTTGCAGCTGCTTTAAATCTGCAAAGCTCTATTACACTTAAAGTGCATGGTTGAATAAGCAATGCATCTCTAGAAAGAGTTAATTTGTTTTCTAGAATTTTTGTGCAATACCAGTACACTGAAATATTATTCTTTTGCTGTATGCATGCATATCTATAAGGGAAAATATTTCATAGTTTAAATGTTTATGCTTTCATATTTTTAACCACATGGAGGAACTGGAGCTACAATTACAACATGCTGTGTCTAAGTAATAGTAGTTGTCTTTATTATATGGCCTATATTAATGATTCCCAACTTCATAAAATCCCAAAAGCATTTTTTTGCCCAGATTAATTCCTCTGACTTAAAAAAACCAAGACTTACACACACAGACACACATATATACACACACATGTACACAAATTCACACTCATATATGTGTGTATAGAGTGTCTGGTCCTAAGACAGACATTTGGAAACATCAAAACCAAGCCACCAGACTTAAGTAAATTCATATAAGAAGCAACTTATTTCCAAGGGTTCTTTAAAATATCTAAACTTAAGTGA
>NW_012148886.1:1709894-1712286 GCF_000956105.1 Propithecus coquereli | reverse complement strand
ACACATTTAAAAAGTAAAAATAAAGTGGTTAAATTACATTAATATTTAATTTTATTTATATTATCTAATATACACAAAATAATTGCATTTCTACATGTAATCAATTTAAAAGTAATGAAATGTTTGACATTAATTTTTACACTAAGTCTTTGAAGTATGGTATGTACTTTACACTTAAAGAACAAATGAATTTAGATTAGAATATTTAAATGTGGTGATCGTAATTTAAGTGCTCAATGGTCATTTGTAATTAGTAGCTACCATATTGGACAGCATAGTTACAGGGCCTGAAATAAGGCCACTCTCTCTTGGAAGGTGCTTAACGAAAAAAGTGTATCAAGGTGAATTTGGAGCTAAAGATAACGTATAGTTCAGGCAGGACTTCCTAGGCAGCGGCAATACATTTGTACCATATTTGAATTACAAGAGGAATTCATAGAGGATTTTAAGCAGGAGATTGTCATGATATGATCACTGTTGATAGTCTCTCTGTGTGCTGTATAGAGAATGGGCTGGAGAGGGTGCAAAAGTAGATGCAGGAAAACCAGCTGGGAGACTGTTGCAGTCTTCTTTGTGATGCATTGTAGGCATGGACAGGGTTGTAGCAGTGGACCTAAGTGAGGAAAATATGGATATTTGTTTTTATGGTAAAAGCCTATCAGATTGAATTCTATCAGAAAGTCCCAACATAGGGTAGGTATAAAGATAGGAATTAAGAATGACTTTTGTTTTTGTTTGTTTTGTTGTTGATTTTATTTATTTATTTTTTGCTTGGGAAAGTAAGTGGATAATAGTAACATACATTGAAATGGGAAAAACTTGAGGTTTCAGAGGATAGAAATAAAGATTCTCATTCAGTTATGCAAAGTCTGAAAAGACAGAACTGAAAATGATGAATACACAATTTGTGTCATTAACATGGAATCCAGATTTTGAAGGTGTCAGTGTATAGATATTATTTAAAGTTAAGAGACAAATGAGATGACCTAGAGAAGGGAAAGGAAGGGACAGGCGGGGAGAGAGGAGGGGAAAACAAAAAAGGAAAGGGGAGAAGGCAGGGCGGAGAGGGATTAACATTGACTATGATAAAACTGATCAGGAGGATAAATGCAGTTTTCACAGACAGACAGCGAGTGGCAAGACCCTAGCTGGCACACTATAGAGAGAAATGAGAAGTGAAGAAACAGCAAGTGCAAATAACATTTTCAAGGAATCACCACAAAAAAAAAGCAGAGAAATGACTCAGAAACTGGAGGACAGATGTGAGATCAAGGGAGAAGATTTTTCCTTTATTAATTTATTTCATTTAGGTTGAAGGTATTAAAGTCCGTTTTTATACAAATGAATGATCTGTTGCCCAAGAACTTATGATTCGAGAGAAGATGTTAATTACAAGAGGTAAACTCAGGAAGAATCTGAGACTAAGCCAGGTTAATCAATTTACCCCAATTCCCACAGCACATAGTAAAACCGTGACACAAACGCAGATATTCCTGACATCAAGGACCAGGCCCTGGTGTATGTTATACTGACGTTATAGTGCCTCTCGGGTTGGAAAGCTCAATTTTGGAAAGCCAATCTCTTTTAAATGCAGTGGTATCAAGTAAGAGGTACTTGATTAGTCTAGACATGAACTGATAAGAAGCCAAACTAAGACTGGAATTGTGAGAAAAAGTAGAAAAGGACAGATGAAAAAGGTATTAACAACCAAACAAGTCCGCAACTAAGGCAAAGCTGGGGCTCATTAACATGGAAATAAGAAAGAGCCAAAGATGACTCAGGGGTGATAAATTTCTGTACATATGAGAATATGGTGGTCTGCATCTATCAGGAATTTGACTTTCACATGATGCTCAGTTTAATACATTCCATCACCAATTCTCTTCTGTTTTTTGGTTCTGAACTGTTTTTTGCACCTCAGCTGACTAAATATGATTTGAGCTATCACTTGGCAGCACTGCCCCCTAGTTGTTTCAGTATTTTTTTGTAAAAATGTGCTTGACCATCTAAGGTATTTTTCAGAAATTCCTTATATATGAAAGTAAGTTGATCCCTTTAAGTAAAATACTGCCAAACACAATGATGAGAAAAAACGCCAGGTTCAGGGAAAAAAAAAAAAGATAATAAGCTTAGTTTTGAACAATTGTATTCTGAAAAGACAGCAGAAAATTTAATTTGAAATTTATAGTCATCTTCATGTAGCACTATGAGTAATTTTCCATCTTCCCTTTGCAACCTGAGTAATGATTTCTGCCTGCTGACTGAGCTCAGGAGCCAGCCTTGCTGGGATTTTCCAAAGGATCTGGAGTGTCTGTGTCCAGCCAGTTAGCAACACACCTCTCAAGATGGCCAGGAGAGCACAGATAAGTCAGGACCTTGAATACTAGCCAGT
>NW_012148886.1:1688624-1708275 GCF_000956105.1 Propithecus coquereli | reverse complement strand
TATATTTTCCAGTATCTGCAAACATGGGTGATAGTCAAAAATTTAATTGAACCAGCATGGATGCTGACTAATAAGAATAGATATCAGCTGCAAACAATCGATATTAGTACACTAATGGGCATTGCTTAAATGTTAGATACACTGGATCAAATTGCTTTTCTACCCATATATTTCCAAAATTATTACATAAATGCTGAGCAATGCAATAAAGTCAGTGTACCTAATCTATTGGCACAACTTTAAAGATCAATTATTGAATACTTTCTCTTTCCATCAACTTGGAAGTAAAGATTATTAATGTTCAAGATAATCCATATGTGATTTGCCTAAGCAGTTAAGGCAAGGTCACATTTTCTAGGCCTTAATGCTGAGAGTTGAGTAAAACAGAGGGTGCAGGATTGAAATTGCGAATATCCATAAAAACAAAACAAAAAATAAGAAAACAATAATGCAGGCACAGACATATAACTGGCTTGTGGCATTGGTAGGGTCCTTCATAACATAGCACTTATAGATCTCTTCATATTTTATTTTCTATCCTGAAGCAAAATTTTATATTTTGAAATTGGTAAAAAGAGCATGAAACAAATTTGAGTTCATGCATTTTGAATGGTCATACAATATTTCCCAATTCATGTTCATCCTGCCTTACCCACCACACACTCGAGGAACTAGCACCATCGTTATACTGGCTATGTAACATCGAGGCATTCGTTTAGGGGGTGTTTCCCAACACTAAGCTTGTGTAGGAAAAAGGTAAAAGTTAAAAGGCTTAAAGATCCTCAAATAGTTAATATTTGGGAAGGTAAAATCTGTGTCTCACTATCACACATTTGAGATGTAACAGTGAAGGGGTAGGTGGGTGTTGTAAAACAGGGGCAATACTAAGGGAATTTATGTTTCTTTACTTCTATCTTCAGTAGAGATGAAAAAAATACACTCTGCTAATTTTTCCTCTCTTTTAGGGGTTTAAAGTCAGATGATTCTGTCTTCCCCACAATCAAATTCCATAGAACCCCAGCCAATTGTGAGTTTAATGGGGGAAATAGTCATGGCCTTTATATTTCTCTAAGTATTTTCATACCTATACAATTTGTGGTTTGCACTATTCTCCTAACCCTGATGTCCTTCAGAGTTACTGTCTCTGCTTCATCCCATTAGAGTTGGCATGGTACATTTTAATCAGACAAGAAAATAAAAAGTTGGAATGTTGTTGGAAAAAACTAGTGGGTTCCCAACTGATAAAAAAAAATTACTTTAAATAGTAAATGCCATGTAAATAAACGTGCTATCCTAAGTTATTAAAAAAATTCACATGAAGTTATTAACAATATATGTGAAATACTTGATTTAATCAAAAAAGTAATGGAGATGATTTTGTTTCATTATTGGGCATGTATCAAACAGTGGACCAGAATTTAAAATGCACATATATAGCTTGTACATGACAGTATTTAATGGGCATGGAAAGACCCAAAAAATCAAAATTATCTTTCACACACCTGCTAGGTCACTTGAAACATCTCCTATCAGATTTATTTCTTTAGAATAAGATATTGCTCACTGAAGTTGAGGGTGAAAATAAAATTTCTTATCCAGGAAAGTTATACATCCAAACAGCTGCTCGGTTATAGCAGTTTTGCCCAAATAGCTCTATATCTGAGATGTGGCAAGAACCTTTAGGGAACAGGATAAGTGACAGATAAGGGTTAATAACAGGCCAAGATTGAGATATGGGGCATTGCCTAGAGGGGCTGCTGTGAGAAAAGTTCTGAATTGGAAGGTCTTGAGATGAGATAGGGAGCAAAAATGCTTTATTATGATACGTCGGTATCGTAATAAAGGGGATAAGGGGAAAGGGGATAAAGGGGATAAAGGGGAAAGGAAGTTGAACATCCATTTCGAGCTACGCTAGGGCACATCATCCATCTACTGCTCTCAATTACTCCATGAGTCAGAAACTATCATCTCCATGGTCTAGGTTAGGACAGTGAGATGCAGGGAAATTAAATTAATGAAGCAAATAAGTAACAGATGCAATAATAGAGATAGTGATGACAAACTTCCCTTGGGAAAACGTGCATGTCTACTTAAGATATGTAAGAATAACCCTGATTTTTAATAAGAGAAAGAAAAAAAGAAAAAGAGAAAGAGGATAGAGGGAAGGAGAGAGAAAGGAAAGGGGGAAACAAAGAAAGGAAGGGAGAAAAAAGAAGTAAGGGAAAAAGACTTTTTAAAGAAGCAGATGAAGCAAGAAACAAATTATTGGTTATGTACACCCAGCCTTACAAAATTTGTAGATTGCCCATGAATGCTTCCAAAGTCATCTGTAAACATGATGATTATAATCATAATAATAAGCAAAGGGCATCAAAACCAGACTTGACATAGTAAATTTGAATAGTAAGCTGGCCTATGATTCACCTAATATTTCTTGAAATTAGGAAATGTGTTATTTGCCATCCTCTAAACCTTCTTGTGAGAAAATAAATAATTTTCCCCAGTGGTGCTTAAACTGTCTCAAATCTTTATTTTTAGTCTTAACTAAATTCATGGAATCTACTAATTTTCAATTATGTTTCTGGAGCCAAACTTTTTAAAGTGAATTTTCATATTTTTTGGTCTCAATAATGCCCTAAAGTTTGCTTCTTCATTGGAAGTAGTTATAAATGATTGACAGGTATGGAAACACTACACCAATTCCCACAGAATCATTTCTTTTTATAGGAAATACAATAAATGCCAGCTTATATAACATGGTTAGGAATTGGAATGGCTTAGTTAATTGCATGCTCTAGTTAGCTGAGGAGTTGTATGGCCAGAGAGAATTAACAGATGGTTATAAAACTGTACTGTGTGCATTAAATCTACTAGTCTGGGACATACCACTTTTTCATTCATTCTTATTATATTCATGGAAATATTTCTTGATATTGTATAAAGTATCTAGCATCAGAAATTGTTTATAAAGTAGACAAGATGGACGGCACAGCTTATACCTGATTGCATTTCTGAGACTGTTAACTTTTTAAGATTTTCATGTTTATTAAGGTGCTATGATTACTGATTTCTTATCTGTGAAATAAATCAGTTGCTATTGTGTACATTGACCAAAGCTGTGATTTATTCAGAAGATTTGAGGCAATGACATTCAGGGTAAGTCTACAGGAGCCACTTTCACTTTTAATAATATCATATAATTTGCCTCCCAAATACTGTATCTAACCACATCTATAATGAAGCTGTGAACAAATTCTGTATGTCATTTTCTTTACTTCAGCAACAATTATGCGGAACTGCATGTCAAATACAATCAGCATTCTGTGAGGCTTTCATTTCATTATTTGACTGTATAATACACATATATACAGAGTGAGTAATGTTCAGTTACCTGGGGTCATTTTCATTCATGGGTATTTCACAGACCAACCATCTTTAAATGCCTGAGGTCCTTGGAAACTCAAGTATAAACTGTTCATTAAAATTTCAATCATTTCACACCTAGTAGCATATACCATATGCTAGATATCCAGTGAAGAAATTGCATAACACTCTAAAATTCCAATGTAGTCAGCTCTGGGCAACTCTTTGAGCAGAAGCTAACCTACTCTGCCTGCTCTCCTTCAGGGATTAGGGAGAACGCAACTATGAGCCTATTCATTTCCTACTCCTGTGAAGGAGGGGAAGTACCACAGTGTAGCTTTTGAGGTAAATGAGAGCTGGAATCTCTTCAACAGCCATGTCCCTTCACAGTGTTATGCAAAGTATACTCAAGAGACTGGAGAATTATCACAATATTACACTATTGAAATTTGGGCTTATTTCTTACAATAGGGGATTTATGGATAAGAAGATATCCACTTCCCAATCACAACACTCTAAAGGTAGGTATAGAAATGGTATAGTAGACTGAGGAGTATTATCTTGTGAAGAAATTTAGGTATGGGTTTCTCACATTTTTATCTGATGCCTTAAACAGTAGGAACTCAAGCATCTTTCCTAATGTGTTATATAAACATCTTTTCAGAACAGGTTTCCTCTAAACGAGTCGTTCTTATTCTGTCTTGGATTCATTCCAGAATATTCCGTAACATTGCATAAGTCCTTTCATGAGAGAAATGTGCATACAAACATATATGCATAATATTACTTCCATTTCAAGGGTTCCAGAAACAAATAGATTCCTTGACATGTGTCCATGAACTCGGGGTTTACAATCGCTCAAAGGGGAAAAGAAGGTGTTGGCATCAAGGAAGAATTAAAGCTAGATTCACCCATGAAGGAGTTATGCGTTGAAAAGCCCCTAAGATAATTTAACTTTCAAGTGACTTCTCTCCTCTCCCCAGTTTAAGATAGGGCATTCCTCCGTTGTGTTTCTGAAACCCAGGGAAGAAACAGTCCTCCCTTGAGCTGTATGGGGGAGTAAGATGCCTTATATGCCCTTGAGACAGCTTGTTCCCCCCACATACAGAAGGAGAAGAGGCCAGCTTATGTAACCACTTCTTAAACATTTGCTTTATTTTCGTACTAAATGTACTCATACATGTTGAAGGAATTTAAAGTACTCAAGTGAAATCTGCTAAAGAATATCCATTTAAAACAGTTTTATTCAGTGCCAGGAATTTTCCCTAGCTAATGATTCAAAATTACTGATTTATATTATTTGTGAACAGAGTATTTTGAACAGCAAGATTATTAAAATTTTTAAGGTAATACGAAGAACACATCAGAGGTCATTGTACTTGATCAATGAAAAACTGTAGAGAACAATTTAGTCTGTAAAAACATATCTGCATAATGCATTTCACTGTGTGCCCTGTCTCCTAATTACGGCACAGGAGGGGAGAGAAGCTTCTTTAATGCATTGTCCTCTCCTCTCTCCTCAACACAAATAGCACACATTTCACACACTCTATTGGGACTGTTTAACTGCAGGAAGAAAATTGCCATCCTAAAAAAGGAAGACCTGGAATATCTTTGAGCTGAGCCAACCAAGGTGGGGAAAAGGATATTCTGAGAGATCACGTCTTTTTTTTTTTTTTTTTTTTTGCCTCAAGGAAGACCAGAGCATCTGATCACCCTCAGCCCTCCTCCCCCAGAGCTTTGAAATGTAACCCTATTGTCTCTCCCCTCCCAGAGCATAGGGGTCACATTAAACTATATCACTCTTCATCTCCTCTGCTTTCCATCTTTTGAGGAACCACCCCTTCATCACTTCATAGTAATCCTACACAGTCATCGTGTTTGTAGCAGGACAAATTCACACTCCCTGATCATGAGTGAGTATGTGACCAAAACCTTCCAATTAGAGTACAGTGTTTTCTTGGTCATAACAATCATTTTACAGAAGAGAACATGACCCAAGCCATGTTAAGCAGAGTATCTCCCATAATTTTGTCACTATTGGAGGAAAAGCTTTCTGTTCAGTAGGATCTGAATATACATAGATGGTATAAACTACAACGGTGGACAATTTACCACCATAGAATAATAACTTGCTGGGAATGTATGTGGTCAAGCAGATTAGAATATGCTGAGAAAGAGACCTTATGGTATTGTTTGAAAATATGGATCTAGCTGTGCCTAAAGCAGTCCTCTCTCCTTCCCTAGCTGTTTTAGTCCATTTTATTGCATAATTACTTTGAATTTATTCTTTGACACCTTTAACTTAGAGAGTTCTGACTAACACAAAAATTGCTACATGAAAGTGGAATATTACACAAGAGGACAATTCGAATATGGATTTAGCTAGGTCAGAACTAGCAGTAGTACAGAAGTGATTTCTCATCTCTTACTGGGAAGGATATCAACCTGTTTATGTGATAGTAAAGGATATGGTTAAGTTCTTACCTATTGTTATCTTGGGAATCAGACAATGTAAATAAAATATCTGGAGCTTTAGGATGAATTTAAAAAGAAACAAACAAACAAAACAAAACAAAACAAAAATACCTGTTGGAATGTTGGAGTTTGCTGACTGCTTCCTGCACCCTTTAGTAAGGTCATAAAATAAAGATATCGGCATTGGCTCATATTAACTCTTCTCAAAGCAGAGAGTGACAGCCTTTACTCCCTTGCTAAGGTGACATTTCAGAAATGAAGGTAGCCGAGATTTATATGAGCAGCATCCCTTACAGCCTGAAAAAACCAAATTATGTCACTCCAAGCCAATTAGAGAAAGCAAAGACAAGAATGTAGGGAAATCAGCAAATTTTGTATTAGAACTCAGCAGCCAGACACCAAGAGGAAGCTTCATCCTGCAGGGCCAAGATTAGTATGAGATGATTGAGGAACTAATTTCAGGCACAGAATTTAAGGAGGCAGTAAAAAACCTTGGTAATCAAGAAAAGTATTTTGAGGTGATATTTTTAAAAATCAAAATTAATGTACAAATCCATGCTGAACAAAGTATCAAAATTGTAAATCAAGATAGGGCTGAACTCAAGCAACCACCGTACATTTCCTGTCCTTCCCCTCCATTTATTAAGCCTTCATAAAAAATCATGTATTGTAATGCAGACAAAAGTAAGGGACAGATTAGTGTTCTCCCTGCCCCAGGCAGAAACATTGGGATGGGTTGCTAAGAGACAGAAACTACCAGAATGAAATTGAGATTTAAGACTAGAGTCATCAAGCTTGGGCACTGGTTACCAGTCTAGGGAGGAAGCAAGCAGAAAACAAAAGTCGGCTGAGGTTTTAAGAGCATTATTTTGTCAGAAAAACTTCAACCCTGGCAACTCTTCAATGCCTAAAACAATTCACAAGTCTCTGAGTTTATACAAAAATGAAGCTGTGTACCAGAGCAGTGTTGCTCCACAAATGGAACCCCTCCAATAATCTCAGATACAGCCATGAAGGAAAATGCCAAAGGACTTTCTACAAGAGGGCACAGGGAGGCAGGCTGATCAAGACATTGACTCATCGGCCACTAAGCAATGGCCTCTGATTCCTGCCCAGCAGAAGTGACGTGTGCTCTAGTTCAAAGGCCATCATGTTCTATTTACTCTTCTCTACTTTGTCATGTGAAAATGTTTATTCTATGTGTTTATCCTATTTTATCTGCTTAATTTTGGATTTGATATTTTGAGGCTGTTTAGATTTATCATGTAGCTGCAAATTACACATTTATTTAGGGCAACATTAAAACCGAAAAAGAGTGACTTACATCATCCAAGGATTCTAATCTTGGAACTATATGCGGAAAATAAATAAGATTTTGGATTACCATCCTTTGGGGAGAAGTTACATGCATTTTCAGTGTTATATGGAAGTAGTCATGTTATGGTAGAACTGATATTTTTTTTTAAATAATATATGTAAGAGAAGTAAATTGTTTATGGACTACTATGGGGTAAACATAGTGGACATTTATGTTTTTCTATTTAGATTCTCTTTCATTAGGAATGAATTGTCCTCATTTGCATAATAAGTCAATTCAACCCAGGTGTTCTTGTGAGCCCAACCTTACTACCCCTTATCCCTCTTTATTCTACTCCTCTCCCAGAACTGACCCTGGGACCCAGACCTGGAAAATCAAAATACTCCCTCCCTTTGTTATGTTCCCCTTTCTCCCAAAACTCCAGTGTAAGCTATGTTTCAGTCCTGACTAGCAATTCATATTACATTATCTTCCATATTCTTTGGCCTCCTCATGAGACAACTGACTGATTTAATACATTCAACTCTTAAAAAAAAAAAAAAAACTAAAGAGAGGAATTTTCTGTGCTCATTCTATTTCTACAAGATATCTTCAGTGACCAGAAAGATAATTTTCTATTTTTTTCCAAATAAAAAAATTAATTTATTAGAATACAGATTAACCATACAAAGAAATAGAGAAAAGCAGCCTCAATGGTTTCTTACACATAGGACAAATAGCTCATAACTATTGCATGTTTACTTTGTTTTGGAAACTATAATATTTTAAGTGTTTTACAAGTATTTCATCATTTTATAGGAGCTATTATAATCGTTATTTTATAGATGACAATAATGAAACATGGAGTATTTATGTTATTTGTTCAACATAATTTAACACTTAAATGACAGATAGCCTAGATATAGAGTCCAGGCACATAACTCCTTCATAAACACCACCTATTTATAGTAGAGGTGAGTAAAACATCGTGGAATGGATGTGTGGACTGATTCAAGCCCATTTCAGGCCAGACTAAAGGCAAACGATGTACTTGGATATATAAGGAATGGAGTTCTTAGTGGAAGGGCCTAATGCCATATTGTAAGTCATGCTACGCAGAGAAGCATATTGTTTGCACCTAGAAGATCCCTGTCCCCATATAGGTGAATGAGCACTGCTCATGTTTAAACAAGTTCTACATCCATATCAAAAAGAGTGGAATTATCCCTAGTCCCTGTTTTACCATCCTTCCTCCTTCCCATACCCTACCCCAAACATGCACACAAATACTCCCCTCAGCACATTTAGGCAAATATTGCCTCTGACTCACCTCTGCTGCCATTTGCTATTTGAATATTCAACAATGTGCTTATTTTATAGACCTTGTTTTTTTGTTACTTGCCACATGAAAACTACTTACCATAAGTGCTTTATTTTCACTATGCTCCCAGCTAAATCCTGCATAGTAAAACAAATTAAGCAGATGGCAGACTTAAATGTTAAAGACTGGGGAAAAAAATGTATGAAGAAATTTTAGGATAAATTAGAATATAGGATAGAATATATTGAAGTGAGATGAATCAGAGGTTAAAGTAGCAGAGAATTTTAAACCATTTAGCTTCACTGAAGATATATGAATGATTCAGGACAATAACTGAAAGTGCCCTCCCATGACAAGTGTGCCTTCATAATGCTTAGCTCCCCAATTAGTCAAATGCCTTATTATGTGGCTTTGTTGCCTCACGAGGACATGCACAAATAAATATGGCATGCCACTGCCACATTTCTTTCTTTTCAGAGTGAAATGTTCACAGCCTCAATCAGCAAGGATTATAAACAGGGGTTTATGAGTGATGCTTATGGAGAGTCCAGATTAAAAAGAAAATAAATTCTCATCATCTGTTATCCATTACAAGTTTTCCTGAATTCTACTACTAGGGAACATATACTTACTGTAAAATTTTGAACTCTGTTGAAATGCAAATTTCCCGGGAGCATTCAATCTCATGAGTCATTTTTAAATATGAGTAAATGAAACTAGCAAGTCATTTCATAAAAACAGGTTTGGGTACGGAGAAGGGAAGAGTAGACATAAGGCTGCCCAGGATCCAGATTAAGGAAGAAAAAGGGTCAAAACTCAAGTTCTCTGTATCGTTCCAATTTTAGTATATGTGCTGCCGAAGCGACCATCTAATTGGTATTAACTAATCAACACATAAAAGCACATATCAGGACAACATCTATTGGATGCTGGGGAAGGGGGAGGGCGGTGGGAGGAGGGGGGAGGAGGGAGGAGGGGACGGGTATTTGTATACACAAGGAGTGCGATGCGCACTACCCGAAGGATGGACATATTTGAAACACGGACTTGGGGGGAGGGGAACCAAGGGCAACACACGTAACCTAAACATCTGTACCCCATAATATCCTGAAATAAAAAAAAAAAAACTCAAGTTCTTAAGATGAGAAAGTTCTTACGTCAAAATATGTCCGTAAAACATTATCCCAGGGCTAGTCTTGATTTTTACCTATTTAAAGATGTTTTGTTTAAAGAGAAGTAGTGTTAATTCAACTCAATGTAAAGAGAAAAGATACAAAAGGAAGGTGAAAAAAAAAGAAAATTAAGATTGATTAAGTGTCTGTTATGGACCAGATATTTTATCATCTCTAACCATTGCAACTCTGTGAGATATTTTCATGAACCTCACTTTATGTATGAGGACAATGAGCCTCAGAAATATTATTTAACTTGACAAAAGTCACACATCTGTTACATAGCATTAAGGAAGGAGTCTGTTTCCAACCTCTCTGCAAAGCTTAGGTCCTCTCAACACACCAAATGGTAATGGCTTTCTGTTTTCAAATCACCTAACTGCATGCTAACATTTTAAAATCATTAAACAGAGAATGATACATAATTTCACTCCATAAGTAAAGGCACTAAACATATTAATGCCAATAAGATATAATTAATATCTTTGGCGGTGATTAGGAAGAAGGAATGAGAAAGATGGAAGGATACTGGAAGAAAGGAAAGAGGACATACCCAAGGGGACAAAGAGGCAATTTGAACTAACTCATAATAACTATTAGAATCCACTTGAGTGCTCATGTAATCTTCACAGACCCAAGACCCACTTATTTCTGACACAGCATATTAATCTAAAGACCTAAAATGAAAGGATTGAATGAAGATTTTCAAAACCCTCTCAAGACAATTTAATCCCATAAACAAAGAAAAAATATTCCTGTGAGGTACTTTAAGAAAATATCTGCTAGAAGTATTTCATTTTTATAATACTGAAATTCAGGCATGTCAAACCCAGTATTTGTTCTCCGTAATGTTTCCTGACATTCTATGAGCCAGAGCAAGTAACAACATACAATTAGACTGGTCGCCTTTTGTGCCTCAGACTTTTGGTAGAGGGAGAAGTATTATCTCTGAAGTATAAATTACAAAGCAAGTCTGCATGGGCATGCTCAGGTAAATGAAAGGCTACGTCTTAAGTGTTTATATTACAGAAAAAAAGACTCTAATAATTCAGATTAACTGCAAAAATGTCTCCAGAAGATTAGAATAAAATGAGTCATCTATAAGATCCAGGAGGGAAGAGCTATATGAATAGTTATGCAGAACAGAGACTATTTCCTTGGGGAATTTGTGGAGGAACACATTTTAAATAAACTTATGACGAAAATGTAATTTCTTAGTTTATGTGAGAATGTTTGAATAGTCAAAGTCATGAATACAGAGAAACTATGTTTTGTATATAATGGTACAAATTAACATATGTATCATATATAGCATTTGAAGTCATGGGCTTTCTTATAGAGTTTCTCATTATGTTACAGATTATATATTCTTAGTAATGGTAATATATTTCTTTTTGAAATACAATTATATTCCTGAATATTTTGTCTAATAAAATATTAAGCTTTTTATAAACAATTAAATTTCCTTCTCAGAAAGAACAGTAAATTTCCCGCAGACGTGTATTGGCTCTGTATTTCCAGAGCCAATTAAGAGGAGAAATCCCTTCTGTAGACAATGCTTCTCCAACTTCTTTAGTCTCCTCTAACTTCCTTCCCACCTCTCACCCACCCACTTTGGAACATGGCACATATGTACTCGGGATCAAATGTAGAAGTGTGCAGGTAAGACCACCTGTTCTAAAGCCCACTGTCTCTGCCAATTTACAATGTTTCCAATAACCCTCAGTGCATTTCCGAACAGAAATCAGGAGAGGCTGCTAAGTATACCGAAGAACGGACCCTTGCTCTTAAGGTCTGCCTCAGGCAGAGCCACAAACAGGACCAGGTGAGTGCAACTATTTGTGAATGGAGAATGGGTGTGTGAATTGTCTCTTTAAATTCTGCCAAACACCACTGGATACATCATGTAATTAAAAATGTGAAGATAGTTTAATTTTATTCTACTTATAATACAAGTTCAGTGTAATATTTCATATGTTATAGTTAATTAATTTTTAGCTTCCTCTGTTCATCATTTTTACCATTAGAACATAAAGAAAATAATAAAGGAATGACTTTAAATTTAATTCAGAGCAACAAGGAGGAACTAGTTGGTAAGTAGAAATAACAGGGAAGTTTAGAAAAAGTTCCAGTGTCCGCCCATAGTTAAATCTAGAATGTATTTCTCAAACAAATAACTTTGGCTATTTTAAATATTTATTTTCTTCTTGAAAAAGACAAAAACCTCAATATATTTTAACTCCTCACTGAATACCTAGTACTTCCTTTTCTATCTTTCCTCCTTTATTTGGAAATATATTTCTACATTTTTTAATAAAAGAGAAATGATTTTATTAATATTATGGCCAATATTTAATTCCATGTAATAACATTATTTGATCACCACACATTTGGTTTTGCTTTATTATTTCTTTAACAATCCAATTTATTTCTCTGTGTTCACATTTCTGATTGTTAAAATTCATCCCTTAGAAATTATTTTTGTTATGATCTGTAAATCATAAACTTTCTTATTTTTTGTCTAAAATTGCATTTATTTCTCCTAGCTCTTTGATGCTTTTAGCTAGGTATAGAACTATAAGTTGTTAATTACTGTGCCTCAGAATTGTCTTTGGGAATATATTGTTATTATTATAACAAGAAGATTTTTATAAATTTAATATTAATATTTTGAGGATAATAATATACTTTTATCCAATTTTTAAGATTTTCTTTTAGCAATGCTTAAAGTTTCTCTATAATACATATCCTTGTCTCCAATGTCAATAAATTCTGCACAAAATGATCTATCTAAAATGCGTTATCATAATATTGCTTTATATTATGACATTGCATTATATCATGATGTTGCTTAAGATCCTGCACCCAACTTCCACTATCTATAGAATAAAATCCAAATTTCTCAGGAAAGCATGATGGTGCCTGCCAGTCCATATGGCCTTATCTCTCACCATTGTGGGCCTCACACTTTATGTGTCAGACACATAAAAATACTTTTAATTCACTGAACATGCCATGGTGTTTTTAGGTTCTAAGCCTTTGTTCATTCTTAACTCTCTGCTGAAATGTCCACACTATCATTCCCAATTTTATTCTTAAATAATTAATTCTCTTTTAATATTTAAGATTTAATTAAAGTCTTGTCTTTGCCAAGAAGCCTGCCCTAACACCTCCAGTGTGATATAAATGTGCTTCCTCTGTGCTCCAAAATACTCCATTTATGTGCTTGACTTTCCCATTGGATTTTAAGTTCCTTGATAACAGGAGCTGTCTCTTACACATATCTAGTCCTTGTCATGTCATACAGTGCCTGGTACTTAGAAGATACTTAGTATGTGTTTGCTGAATGTTGGAAATAATTAAAATAAGGAAGGAAGACAATATGGAAGACAATATGGGAAGACAATATGGGAAGAATAATATTGTAATTTCATGGATCCATACATAGTATTTAACATTCAAACTTCAACTCTCTTCCATCCTCTCTTTTTAATTAATTTACCCATACTCTAGGATGTTCACAAGAGTCTAAATGTCTAAATATTTGATAAGGTCAATAATAAGGGATTAGTAAAAGGAAAAGCAATCCTCGTCCCTCCTCAGTTCTCAGAAAGGACTAGTGTGTGAATGTACACATTGAAATTTCTTTATTTCTGGATAGCAAGGGAACTCATTGTCAGCAAAGAATTTAAAATATCTAGTACTACTGAAATTCTCAAAAGCACAACAAGGTTAAGAAACTTTAAAAAGCTGTCCACATTACTTTTATCAATTTTTTAAAAATTTCTGGGTTTTAGACAAAATGCTTTAACTTGATCAGACTCAAAATATAATCATGAAAGTATGTATGTGAGTGAAATAAGTAAGTAAGTGACAGTAAATTAGCATAAAAATTGGCAGTGCTAATTTCAAATAAAATAGCTAAGTTGAAAGTTTGTGAGCCTTTTTTTGGAGTTGTTTATGTGGGCATCAATATATTTGTGTTTTAAAAATCATGTTTTAAAAATAGATATGATTCTTAACATTTCTATAATTAGGAAAATTTTAACATTGTCCCTAATCACTGTGGGACATAAATCTCTTTTTTATATTCATTTCATTCATTCATTTTTTACATTCATTTTTCAGAAAATATTTAATAATTGCTTATTAGATCCTAAGTCAATATTAGACACTGTAAATACAACAGTAAGCTAATGGGTCAACAAAACCCTGAAGATATAGTCTAGACATACGGATGAATATGCCATAAAAATAATGTCTAATGATCTAATAGAGAAGGGACAAGGGTTATGAGAAGAGTACTTCAACAGGAGTTTATTGTAAGTCTAATAAGGGCCAAATAAAATGATGAATACAAAAAAAGAAACACCTAACATCGTCTCATGGTTACGACGAATGAATTCTTTGAGAAATGTGAAAAATTGTTTAAAGATCAAGTATAAAATGCCCAGACAGAGGTTGAATGAGTGTTTCAGGAAGAGGGAGCAGCAAGGGCAGGCATAGGTGAGAGAGGGCATCATAAAGTCAAGAAACTGACTTCAGAAAGGCTGGAGTGCACATCGTGGGTGAGAAAGGGGATGCTTTGTAGAGGAGAAAGGGTAGAATGTAGCTACAGAAGGAGGAAATAAATCTACTTTCTGAGGACAATAAAAGAAAGCGAGGTTGAGAAACAAGTGACTTGCCCAAGGTCAAGGATGAGTTGATGGAGTGCCTATTATAATCTTAGTCCCCCGTCTCTCAGTCTAAATATATTAGACAGCCAAATAGGAGAGCAACTAAGGGTCATCATTTGTGGTTAGACTACACAGTTTTAAAACTGGCTTATACAATTACCACTGTTTAGCCCTAGAAAGGACAAACTCTCTATACCTCAGTTTTAGCACCTCTAAATTATATACTGACAGTAAGTACTATTACTATATATTAGAATTGTGGTAGCTAGTTTCCAAAGATGCCCCTTCCCCCGTCAATGAACTACCCTCCAGCTATTTATACACTCCCATAGCACCCACCTTTTGAATCTGGGATGGCCCTGTGATTTAATTTTTGGCCAATCAAATGTGGCAAAAGTAAGCTGCTTTATTTCATAAACAGATTATAAGAAACCTCGGGTTTCTGTTTGGGTACTTGAAATGCTCACTTTTAGGACACTCCCATTTTTCAATCTATTTGCCAGCCTGAGGGAAACCAGAGTTACATGGAGAAACCATATGTGGGCACTCTGGTCCAACAGCCACAGATGAGCCCCTGGCAGACAGCTGCATCGACAACCAGCCATGGGAGAGAGCCACCCTGGAAAACCAGTCCAGCCATGGAAGTCCCTAAGTGAGAACCTTCCAGCTGAATCTAGTTAGCTGAAAGGCGCATGAGAGATCTTAATTAATTGGTCATCCCTGCCAATTCTTAAAATATTTGTACATATGTCTTTCAGATAGTAAAACAAATCTTAGACTAAAATTTTTGTTGCTGTTATAAAGTAACTATTTGTTAACTCCCATTCATTATCCTTCCTTCTTAGGGAGTCACTTCTCTTAGGTTCCAATAAAAGTAGTTTCCATTTGGTGTTGCAACATTAAATAACTTAAGGCTATTTATTCCAGCCGTAAGAAGGTTTTATCCTTTCTAGCAGAAGGAAAATTACTGCATGTCCTATCTCATACTAAGTTAATTTATATTCATATTTTATTTATGATTTTCACCATAGCATTTTGACAATTCAAATACTAACTCATGCTCATTGTAGAAAAAGGAAAAAAAAAACTGACTCTACCATAAATACTATTTCATCAAGAAAAAAGTATTGACAATTTGTTATATGTCCTTTGGTTACATTTATGTAATTTTTTTTTACAAAATGTTACACTGTACTGTTTTGTAGCTTGCTTTATTTGACCTTATAACGTGTAATGAACTGTTATTATGCTATTTTTACCTCTTTCATAATATCATTTTCTTGACATAGAATCGTTGCCTCAATAATTCATATTCTTAGACATTTAGTTACTTCCAAAACATGATATTTGTAATGTCTTTGTTTTACATTGGTAAATAATCTTACATTTATGATAGTATTATATGAAGCAACCATTGTCCTAAATCTTCACAAACACTAAGGCAATATTTTAAATTACTAGTGCGTGAAACCTCTTACTATGATTATTGGCCCCTTTAGTTTAAACATCTTTCCATGTCCTTGCTCATTATTTCTATAGGTATGTTCCTATCTTTCTGGATAATTTTTAAAGTTCTAACAAATCGGTGATGTTACTTTTTTGTCATAAATGTTTTAATTTTTTCAGTATTTGCTTTTATTTTTGATTATGATCATTTTTGACATACACGTGTTCAATTTTAGGTAGTGAAACATATTCATCTTTAGTTAACCTTATTAATTTCTTACCTGTACAGCCAGTTTTAGCTACCTGAATTATAATTATTTTGATGGACCCAATTTTTATATAGAAGATAATAAAAGTACTAACCTTATGGATCCAGAGGAACTTGGATTTTCAGTATTTGGATAAGAATCCTATCCTTTCACATCCAAGTAAAATAATTCAAGTTTCCCATTTACAATGTCATACAAAGTGAGCCCCTTTTCAAGCTTTGATTAAAGTCTTCAAAAAATTTACACATCCTATTTGTGGCTTGTTCCATTTTGCATTGAAAACATGAAAAGTCTTTATTTTTATCTTTACTGTAGTCATCTTTTGTGTTAATTCATTCCAAAATATAGATAATAGTCCTTCTCTTTACTTGCCAAAGCAGTATTAAACAAGGCTGCTTTTTTAGAGAAACTTTAGTAAAATAGAACAGGGAAATTTAATATTGGTATCATTTACCTCATTGTCTATAGGCTAGTGTTTCTCTGGGAACTACTGAGAGCTGTCTCCCTTCCGAGCTCAAGATTGACACAATGTGACTAGAGAATCCTCCTTTCACAGATAAAATTCCTCTCTCCCTTTCTTTCTCCCTTGCTCTCTTTCCCCTAGGTTCAGAGATTCACTCACCCCCTGCTTTTAAAGAGTAGCCCAGATTTGTTAAACTCTGAATCATAAGCTCTGAAAAGATTTTGCCCTATTCTTAGTGAAGGTTAATTATGCATAATATTAAAGCCGTGTTTAACCTATCAGTAGGTATTTTTGGTTGCAAATAGCAGAAGCAAATATCTTATACTAGGTTTTTTAAAAAAAGGTAATTCGTACTAAAACTCATGTAACTATGGGAAGACTAAGGGTCTTTGGAGCAGCTGGACATCAGGAATGAAACACTGCTAAGATTCTCACTCCGCTCCATCTTCCTTTCCCAACACATGCAGACCACTTTATTTCTCCACTTCTTAACATGTTGGCTGCAGTTTTTCTTATAGTGGACCAGCCTTCTCTATGTAGTAGGCATAGAGCTACTAGGAGATTCTATGTTCCCACATCAAACTTTTGCCAACAGAAAGGAATGGAAACAGATTTCTACAATTCAGTTTGAATCCTCTCTCTATAGTTTGTAAATGACCATTTTGTCCCTGCTCAACAACCATGTGCTTAGACATATGAAGTAGATTCTTTGATCACAGATAAATCCATTGCAAAGAAAAATATATACATATAAGTTGTACAATTGGATCCATCAGAGAGAAAATTTTGAGAACTTAGGAGATCCTAAAGATCCTCCCAACTCTAATTTTCTAGGCACACCAGCGACATCTTCCATCTTAGACCTTCTTCAGAACTTCATTCCTATTCGTCTTAAGATTTTATAAACTTTTTTAAACTTAGATTTTATTTTACATGCCTAGAATGTACAATGAGTATCATAGTAATTTAGTACAAGAAGAGAGAACACATGCTAGTGGCTAAGAGTATAGACTTTGGAGGCAGTCTGCCTGGGTCCAAATCCTAGCTTCGCCACTTAGGAGCTGTGTGACTTGGGCAATTACTGAATTTCCGTAGCCTCAAATTTCTCATCTGTAGCATAGAATAATAGTATTTGGCATGAAATGTTCTTTCGATTCTTAAATACATTAAAATATGTAAATCACTTGGAAAATTGCCTGACATATATTAAGCATTTAAAAAACAAGTGCATTATTTTTAGTTATTAAATCTTACGGATATCAACAATATGAAGATATTTTTCTGTACAAATTTACAGATTTCAAACTGTAACACTTAAAATTTGATGATAGTTTGTTTTATTCCATTTGATTTTTTGAAGCATAAATTTAACATGTTTAACAATAAATCTTTATTCTAATATCTAATTGGAATAGTTTCAGAGCATATAAACAAAGAATTTCTGATAAATTTTTCCTTCAACTCCCACTCCCCAATCAAGCATAAAAATTGTCATAGGCATAAAAATTACTTCATTATGGGAAACCACTTAGAAATAATTTAAATTAGTGGTTTGCAAACTGACTGACTTGAATTTTGATATCTTTATCTCTGTATCATGGTGACTCTGATCCTTAAAATGACAAAAAACAATTTTAAGTATTCATGTAAGGATCATCAAATATTAAGAATCTATATGTTTACGACCATGGCCTAAACACTATGCTAATAACATGTATAGGAAGACACTGTGGGGGCATTTTAGAATTCTTAGACCTTGGACTGGGTTCTGTTCTCCAGTAGAGATGCTTGGATTGTTAGCATCAATACAGCCTGGGAGATTTTGAAAAGGTAAATTCATATGGCCCACTCAAACATGCAGATGCTGAATGTCTGAGGGTAGTCCCAAGAATTTGTGTTTCAGTATTTACATTAACAAGTTATCAGAACAGTTTATGGTCAAATAAACTTCATCTTCTCTCCCTCCCTTTTACCTGACACAATAATATTCTGGGACAATGATGTTAAGATACCTCAGCATTTGTGAGAATTAGAACAGTCTATTAAACTTCCTGGCAGGTTACTAACTAGAAACAAGCATATTATTCCTACTTTCACTTCTCATCAAGAAAACAGAGAGTAAGTACTGATTAGAAGTGGGCACCACCTGAGATGGCTATATTTTCTGAGAAGGCAGTTAAGGGTTGCACTGATTCATTGTAGCTAGCTCTGATTGGATACGGCACTAATGATTCTGGGCAGTGATATAAGAAAGAAATATGTATGAAGAGTCTGGCTCTATCTCTGTAGTGATGGTAGCAAAAAATAAACTGTTTAGCAAATCTCCTTTCCCTATCCTCAAGATACGATTCTCCAGTGTCTCTTTTAGAGAACCAATTTTCTCTTGTCTTCTGTCTGCTACGAATAGATTTAAGGAATACAATGTTTTTAGCTTAAATACTCTATTCAGTTTGACACAACGAATTTGCTGTATTATTTCCTATCTTAACTCACATTTGCTTACTCTTCCAAATCAGTTTCTTAACTTTGCACAGTCTAGGGAAGCTTTCTACCTAATACTTATGTTGCTCGTTGAATCATTTCATTAACTTCAATTCTGTGCACATCTTTCCTTGGTAGTTGCACCGATAATAACTTTAAATAAATAGTTTCAGCATTCCAGTGGGCATTGACTTTAATACAAACACAGATAATACAGCTTATCAATTAGTAATTTCCTCTTTAGGCTGCTCAAAAATTATGTCATTACAAAAATTGGAAATATGTCCAATAAAAAATATTTAATAACTTTGCTGTCAATAGCCTCGTTTAGATATCTTCATACTTCATTAAACTATCATACTTAGTATAAAAACTACAGGCAGAGACAGAGGAAACTGTATCTTCACATTTCTATTTTACCGATAAAACATGATACATTACAGCAAAATAAACAGCAGAGTGTGGATTTTATGTAAATTAACAATTGATATAACTTTTATTGAAAACCAAATACATATTTTGCACAAATTTCAAAACAGCCAATATATTATAAAGCAGACATGCTATCAAAGTTGTTGATGGAAAAAATAAAGAAAACATATAAATATTCTTACATACATTCTTAAAAATGCCTAGGAAAAACTGAATATATAAACAAGATTAGAAGATCTATAGTCTCATTATA
>NW_012148886.1:1670777-1671524 GCF_000956105.1 Propithecus coquereli | reverse complement strand
TGCTGTTGAACTGAAGTCACTATGACAAAGTCAGATTTAAAAGCTGAATTGGAATATTCCTCTACAGTATAAAATATTCATGGTTCCAAACAGTGTTGTTATGTACTGAATATTAATATAAATAAAATAGGTAAATGCTGTTGAACTGAAGTCACTGTGACAAAGTCAGATTTAAAAGCTGAATTGGAATATTCCTCTACAGTATAAAATATTCATGGTTCCAAACAGTGACAGAGAATGGGATGTTTTGAATAATGTTTTCTGTTCTCTTCAAAAAAATTTCTAATAGACCAGTCCATAACGTGTGGAGCCCACCAAAATGATCTGCACGAGTTGTATCTTTAGACAGAAGGAGCCCCATATGAACAAAGCAGACATAACTCTCACAGCAAAATCTACAACAAATAGATTATACTTATTAAGCAAATATAAGGTTAGAGAAAATTATTGAGGAGCTTCACTGTTTTACTATCTATCCTGTATGAAAGTATTTTCAGTTAAGTTATAAAAAATTTTACAACGACACCATTTTTACCTACCTGGACACCATGTGCCTGGCTTCTTCCTTTGGGCAATTGGCTAATTGAGTCAACAGGAAAGAACTGTGGTCACCCAAGATCAGTGCAGAAAAAAAGGCAAAGCATCTCCAAAGATTTAGAGAAGAGAAGAGGACATGTTATAGCAGCAGCATGGGTGAAGGCACCAGCAGTGTTTTCATATATCAGCAAATGGGTTGAGAGTTTCCGA
>NW_012148886.1:1667670-1670727 GCF_000956105.1 Propithecus coquereli | reverse complement strand
AAAACACTTTTGCTAGAAAAAGTCATGTGTTTCCACCTAATTATAAAAGAGCATGGAAATGTAATCTTTTCCCTTACCTAGAAGGAAAGAAGAATTGAATGTGCAAAAATATTAGAAGTCTCTACCCCAAGCTAGAAGACTTTAAATTAAAGCTCCATGCAGAATTTACAATATGCAGTGAGCCTAGTAACTATTCCATGTTGCCTAACTACAAGGTTTGAATTACTAAATGCTCCGTGTTTCATATTATTGTAAATACTACTTTGCAGTGATGGATGTGGTATTCTCTGTATCTGAAAAGCATCACATACAACAATTTTTGGAGTGATGTTAGACAATGTAAGGACAGCAATAACAAAAACAAAAACAAAAGCATACATCCCTGATATAAAATTTCCCTTATATTATTTTAATGTCTAATGAGAAAAATATTACTTTAAGACATCTGTAAATGTTAAGAACATAAATAAAACTCTAACTTTTGCCACATATGCCCAAAATTATAGAATAGGTTAACATTTCTGCTCAGTGTTAGCCCATGGTAATTCTACAGGGCTTTTTCTTTTCCCAAGGTAGTTTCCTCCAGAGAAAAAACCTCACAGTTGCTGCATCTGTTCCTGCTGAATGAGAATGTTATTATATTCATCGTAACAGATGTTGCACCTGGTGGTTGATTTTTTACTTTTAGGAAAATTTTACCCCAAAACAGGAAGTTTTATGAAACATCAATAATTTTACGCAATAAATATTCAATCCCGACTCAAACCATTTTGTAAGTAAACATGACATGCTTTAATTTCACAAAGTTAATGAGATTATTATAAGTTGGCCATCATTTCAAAAACTTTAAAATATCACTATCAGAAAATGCTAATTACTTATTTCAAATCTGGAATTATTTGCATGTAGCATTCCTTTTTTTCTTCTTCTTCTAATGAAGTATAACTTGATCTTGAGTTCTAATAGTAATCAAAACAGGGTTAATCATATTCTCATATTTAATCGTTATATTCCTGAGTGCGACTGAGGTGCTCACACTTTCCCACTTCATTATAATCAGGGGATAAATCTTTCTTTAGCTAAACCTTCGAAAGAAAAGAGAGCAGACATATATTGATTAAAATTAATCTTGTCACATCAGACTGTATCATCTATCTGAAATCTTTGATGAACTTTTAGGGAAAGTCAAAATTAAAATTATTCAGAGCCTGAAGACCACTCCATGTACAATACACATTCACTATACTTTATTAAGCAAATTTACTGAGCACCCAACATGTGCCTTTTCCTATTCTCGGTTCTGGGCATAGAGTGGTGTCACAGATCAACTTCACTGGAAAGCAGACTCTAAGAAGAAGTTAGACCTCTGACAGGCAAAGAGGCTTGACTTTATTATGCACTGTCCAGTCTTTAGATGCAGCAGCCCCTAGAAAGTAAGCACGCCATTGGGCAGGGCAGCCAGCCACTCTGAAGAAGCTAGGGGAATAAATAAGTGCTCCAGTCCTAGAGCTGGGAGCTGATCAGTACAGAGTTCATGCAATCCCTTCCCTCAGAGAGTGTAAGCATAATTATATAACATATATTACATACAAGCTTTCTGGTGGTTCTGATATTAATTTTTAATTCCTTTTAATGAAGGAACTGATATTCCTGAAAAATAAGTTTTAGATCCGGCGTGATTTGAATCACCTTTCTCATATATATTTCATTGTCAGGTAAGTATGAATAATATCTTTGCATATAAATTGTGAAAAATACAAATTTAGCTATGGCCTCAACACATTTTCTTCAATAGAAAAATAATGTGCTACTATATTTATTGCATCTTATTGGGGTACAGGAAAATTTATGTACATAATAGAGTATTCATAAAATTTTTGAGATGAGGAGTAAGTAATATTATAATGTTCCATTTAGAACTACGTTAATAAAAATGATTTAAATGTAATGTCGTAAAGAATGGTATTACACAAAGTTATCTGAAGCAGACACTTGATATTAATTTAAGGAGAATAGTGTGGATTTTCCTACATCAGTTACTACATGTAATTTTAAATGACCGTTAAACCTTTCTATGGATTCAACTACTTTTGGTCCAGGATGAGATTAAGGGTTGTTCAAATATGATCTAAATGGAGATATTTAAAACTGCCTGTAACTGCATTTGATTCTGCAGTTATCTTACAAAAAGTCACCCTTCAGGGGTCCTGACCTCCAGGATATGTTTCCATGCTCAAAAGAACAAGAGATGATAGAGGTTTTAATGTAGCTATTCAGAAACTAACAGAGCATTTTAGACCTCAGGAAATAAAAAAACGTTCTTTCTAAGAGACATATACCCAGGGACATAACTGAAGAGCATGGTTAACCTGTTGATTTTTTGGTTAACAGCCTGAGTAGCTAGTCTCATCAGATGACTTAAGGGCATAAAACTCATATTATGCTATTCAAATGAATACTGAGTTCATTTTCTGAGACAATCTCATAAGGAGATTAGTGGTTAAGGATTTTATTCCATTGGGTATATGTGACTCACTAAACCATAAAGGGAGTATACTAAAATATCTATACTCCTTTGTATGTTAAACAAATCAAAAAGCAAGAAAGCTAGAAAGCTTAGAAAAATTCTATCAACAATTTTAAGATTTTGAAGCCAATTTTATCGAACTTCTGCTATGAGGATTCTGGCAGTTGACTCAAGGATACTTGGCACCCAGAAATGCAAAGTGAGTCTTACATCCACAATATCTATTGACATCAGAAGATATTCATGTTGTTATGTACTGAATATTAATATAAATAAAATAGGTAAATGCTGTTGAACTGAAGTCACTATGACAAAGTCAGATTTAAAAGCTGAATTGGAATATTCCTCTACAGTATAAAATATTCATGGTTCCAAACAGTGACAAAGAATGGGATGTTTTGAATAATGTTTTCTGTTCTCTTCAAAAAAATTTCTAATAGACCAGTCCATAATGTGTGGAGCCCACCAAAATGATCTGCACGAGTTGTATCTTTAGACAGAAGGAGCCCCATATGAACAAAGCAGACATA
>NW_012148886.1:1664832-1666135 GCF_000956105.1 Propithecus coquereli | reverse complement strand
AAAGAAATTGTGGTATATTTACATATATATGTGTATACATTAATATAATGTATATATACACACAATGGAATATTATTCAGCTTTAAAAAAGGAGACTGCCATTTCCAACAACATGGATGAACCTGGAAGATATTATGCTAAGTGAAATAAGGCAGATACACAGAGAAATATACTACATGATCTCATTTGTATGCAAAATCTAAAAAAGTTGAATACTTACGTAGAAACAGCGGTTACCAGGAGAAAGGAAGGAGAGGTAAATGAGAAAGTGTTGGCCAGAGGGTATAGAGTTTCAGTTATGTAGGACAAATAAGTCTAGAGATCTAATGTATAGCATAACGACTATAGTTAAATATGTTGTATCATATACTGGAAATTTGCTAAGATAGTAGACTTTAGATACTCTTACCACACACGCGCACACACACACACACACACACACACACACACACAGAGTAACTATGTGAGGAGATGGATATGTTAATTTGTTTGACTGTAATAAACATTACACTATGTTTATCAAAACATTATGATGTATACCTTAAACATAGGAAAAAATTAAGTAAAAATGTCAAAAAGAATCAGAATTCTTTAGGTAATTTGACCAAAATATTGAGCATTGTTTGCCTTCAGCTTTTGTTGATCAAGCAGATGGATTTTGATTGACCCATAATGTTTATGATTGTTGTCTTTGCAGTATTTTTAAATTTAATTAGTTGTTTACATTTGAAAGTTGGAAAATTTCTTGTAACGTCTCATAAAAATTCAGATTTCTGATTTCGATGTAACAATACTGAATTAACCAACATCACCTCATTATATAATCAGTGGGTGTCATTTCTTCAGGAAGAACATATTTCTACAGGTTTTTTTGTTGTTGTTGTTCTCCCAAATTTTATTGATTTTCCTGAAACAGATTCACCACGGGTCAATTGTGATTGTCATGGCGATTACCCAATTTTCTTATTATTGTTTTAATCAGCCTTTTTTCTCATTTGTTACGTACCCACATCCTTTGCATATTTGAATCAACTCCAGGACTAGACTAAGAGAATCTGGCACAAATAATAATAATGTCAATCTTGAAATAAACAGAAATAGAAACATTGTTATGACCAAGACTAAAATACATTTTATAACTCAACCTTGGATTAAAATCAGAATGTTTTTAAAATCATGAGATAATAAAGTTTATTGGCATTTTAAGCAAGTCTACAAAACTAATGGTTGCAATTGTTTTATTTACAGTGGATTTTCCCCCTAAGAATGCTTTTTTGTAGTAAAAGAAATACATGGGGAGGGG
>NW_012148886.1:1662957-1663947 GCF_000956105.1 Propithecus coquereli | reverse complement strand
CAGATTTAAAATAGGAATTTCTAATCCATTTTCAGTTTTTGGTGAATGTTTCAAGCTAAATAAATTTTTACTTCCAGATTTTGCTATTTTCTAATAATATGACAGAATCATTGAAAACTTACAAATGCAAGAAAGGAGCAGGAAACTAATGGCCTGTTCATGCCAAAGCCACAAATCCTATGTCTGGAAACAAACTTTCTTGACAATAGGTTCACATTCACTGAATCGCTTTCCATTATGTCAGACTTGAATAACTCACAAACTAGAGATCAGCTTAAATGAAGAATTTGTAGAATGAGAAGAGCAAACTAATGTTAGTAGTATAGAAAATAAAAAATGCATATATTAGAATCTTTTTCAATGTCTTCTGCAACAACTTAAACAATAATAAATACTGTCCATGATAGTCTGGATCTAAGGGTATATTGAATCAGAAGGTCATCTATTGCAGCTTTTCCTAGATCAGATCTAGATCTATTCTTACTACCAAATCTTTGCAAACATTCTCTTTGGTCCCAGGATATTACAAATGTTTTCAGGAATAATCTTGAGAGCCATTCCTCATAAAAACTAAGTCCTATGGAACTACCTTGAAAATTGGTTTTCTAACTTCAGAGTTTGTCTTCTGCTACTATTAATATCTGTCCCTGTACTCCCATATTTATTAACATACAGTCTCAATCCCTTAAAAATACCCACAAAATTTTGGTAAGCTGTTGCTCCATTTTATTCTATAGAGTGAGATGCAAAATTTCTACTTCTCAACAGTGGGTAAATATAAGTAAGTAAACAAATAAAGAAATAACGAAGAGCTATATCTAAATTGAGAATTCCCGAGTGCTCTGGGCATCACAATTTCTTATTTATTACCTAAATTTGGTAGAGAAACTCTATAAGTCATACTGCTTGGCTCAAGATACTTTTGGCTCTGTCAGGAATTTTAACTGTAACTAACTGTGACAATCAATTGGATGCTCTCATGAATGGTAG
>NW_012148886.1:1660070-1662325 GCF_000956105.1 Propithecus coquereli | reverse complement strand
TTTTTAACTAAACTAGGATATTCCTGCAGTTAAAGAAAAATCACCCCTCCTCCCAGATGTGTGTGGTATAGTTGGCAAGAGGCTAGTCTGCTATCAACATTTCACAGATTTACTATTCATTTATAAAAATGTATTCAATGCCTCTGGGCATATCTAGAAAACAGCAAACAAAGAAAAATAAATGTTTATTTTTAGTCAAGAAAATATGTACTAAATTTTAGCTTTTTTGCATATTCGACTAAAAATAAGTCATCTTATTTTAAGCTGTCAACACAAGAGGAGGAAAGTGTCTGCACTCATACAAATGGATAGAATGAAAAACTTCAACTCAGTGCCTGGAAATTAGCTGGCATTTAATAAATGTAGGTTGAATAAATGAATGAGGAAAATATATAAATGAGTGATAATAAATATCTAGTGGAGGAAATTGTTTGTTATAAACATAATAAAGCTTTGCACTAATAGTAAATAATCTGACAAAACTTTGATTTGACCTAGTGAACATTTTATCTGTCAAACTGTAGAAAGAGGAGGAAGTAGAAGCAACACCCTCTGGTCTTAACTATCAAAGATAAGAAGGAACCAGCTAAGGAATGAAAGTGATAGGAACTCTGGAGAAAGTGCCTATGGTTTCTTAGAATGAATAGTAAGGAGATAGTGCTAGAACGTAAGAGAAAAATCATCTATGGGTAAAGAAAGAGAGAAAAGTACATTGCCAGAATTTATGAACAAACTCTGCTAACGACAGCTGAAAGTCTGAAAAAAATGTACTTTATAGGAGACAATAATGAAGAAGTGGGGAGATATACACAGAATATAGTGTGGTTGACCAGGAATCTCTCTGGTAAGTAAAAAGCTCTGGCAGTTTATGATTGACTTTTTTCATTGTTTTCTAGCTTTACTGAGGTGTAATGGACAATAAAATTATATATATTTAAAATGTACAACATGATATTTCAATACATGTATACATTGTGGAATGATTACCACAATTAAGTTAATTAACATAACCATCACATAACACAGTTAATTTTCTTTTTTGGGGGGCGGGGGCATTGAGAACATTTAAGATCTACTATTCTCTCAGCAAATTTCAAGCATACAGTATGATATCATTAACATGAGTCACCATGCTGTACATAGATCACCCAGAACTTACTCATTTTACAACTGAAAGTTTGTACCATTGATCAACATTGTCCCCGTCAACTCTCTTGTCTCCTAGCCTTTGGCAACTACCCTTCTATTCTCTGTTTCTATAAGTTTGACTATTTCAGATTCCAAGCATAAGTGAAATCATGCAGTATTTGTCTCTGTCTACCTGACTTACCTCACTTAGCATAATGCCTTTCAAGTTTCATCCATGTTGTCCCAAGTGGCAGGATTTCCTTACTTTTTATGTGGAGAAGAGGGGGGCGTTATGCACTACTGGTAGGAATGTAAATTGGTACAGCCATTACAGAACACAGTATGGAGGTTCCTCAAAAAATTAAAAATAGAGCTACCATATGACCTAGCAATCTCACTTCTGGGTATAAATGCAAAGAAAACCAAATCAATATCTCAAAGGGGTATCTGCACTTCCGTGTTCATGGCCGCATTATATACAATAGTAAGACACAGTTAATGATTCATATGCCTCCTCATATCCTCAGAGACCAGCACAACCTCAACGATATAGGTTTTTAATAATGTGTTTGAAGGGGAAATTAAGAGAAGGACAATGTTCCTCATCATTAATCATTGTTGACCTATCTTTCATGTGTCCTGGCTAATTTCCTACTTGGGCTTTGCCATTCTTTGACCATTTTTCAATTCAACAGTAAATCCACTAGATGAAAAGATAGGAAAAGGAAATCGGATGAATCTTAAATCATGCAACATGGCCAATGGTAAGCTTATCAAACATGTAGACAGAAAGAAGATTTTAAGACCAACTAAATATTAGAATGTATAAAGTCAAACTGACTCTAATTTATCTTTCCCATTTCTCACCACCATATAATGGTAATATTTGTAATTATGATCATAAAAGGAGAAAAATAATAGTCAAACCAAAAAAGCATTTGCAAGAAAAAAAAAGCCACCCCAATTTATACCTAGTAACCAAGATCAAACCATTTTTTGATAAAAATTCTGTTTTTTTTCCTGTCTATGGTATAATCTTATTTATTGACCTGCTACTCTCAAGGGCCAATGGGAGCACATAGTGTAATTAGGAATTGTTTCATTTACACAAACAGCATTATATAAAT
>NW_012148886.1:1654059-1656875 GCF_000956105.1 Propithecus coquereli | reverse complement strand
TTTTTTTTTTATGAAAGGGCAGAGGAGCTATTCCTTCATTTGATATTTTGATTTTCTAGTGACTATCACAAAGAAAATTCAAAGAATTGAAAAGGCCCAAAGGAAAGAGTAGCAAATAAAAGGAAAAATGTACAGTCTGAGTGTTGATTATTAAATATACCACAAGATCTAAAGAGATTATTCAAAAATGTAGGGCACTTAGAAGATTTACTTTTAAAAACAAGTAATAATTTGCAGAGACCTGTTAATATTTGTTAGAAAAATAGAGCATTTTGTGTTTCAGAGCTTGTTTTTAACAATTTGTTCATATTGCTTTCATAAATGTGAAAGATGAAAATTTACATTTATAGACAAGTGGATTGTGAATGCTTTGTGTTATAGTAAACTCCTGAAAGATTTTATAAAGAGCCCCTCCACTAGTATAGTTAAGTGTTTATGTATCAGTCAATACCTACTTGAATGAGAGTCTGAGCCTGATAAGAAGAGCCTAAACCTTAAATATTTGAA
This sequence comes from Propithecus coquereli, assembly GCF_000956105.1. NCBI lineage: Eukaryota > Metazoa > Chordata > Mammalia > Primates > Indriidae > Propithecus > Propithecus coquereli. The sequence continues at coordinate 1,656,368 of NW_012148886.1, read as the reverse complement.
ATCCCTACTTACTGAAATGATTTGAAGGTAGAAATACTGTTAAAATATTATAATGTATTTCAGTGAGAAATATTTAATTCCTATCCACTGGCAAAATTATAATATTTCTAGAAATGGACTCTGGTTATTTTATGAATCTTTCTGATGATGTTGATATTGTGCATTAAGAAAAATAGGCTACAGGAATGTAGCACTTAAAACATTACTGTTATAAGATAATAATTTCCTCTTATTTCTAATGCTATGTACAACTCAACTTGCATACCTATGCAGATACTCAAGTAAATTATTATACTTTAGAGAGTAGTATAAATAATTGAGGCTTATATTTGACTTTAACATATATATGGAAAGATACAACTGCCTCATATTAGTAAAAGATTAATTTAGCTTGATCGCTATGTTTAATCTGGAATCAATTTCTTAGTATTTACAATTAGTGTTTAACATTAGAAATATGCCTTACTTTAGAGATAATTTGTGTTCCAAATAATTGATTTGGGGACGCCAAATAGACATGGAATAAGAACTTTATCTGGGAGTTAAAATATAAATATGTATATATTGTACCTCTAACAGATATAAGTAAAATCACCTTAATATGATGTCTAAGTGAAACCTTCACAGTAACCTAAAAATTCTGATCTAAATATAAAAAATACTCTTGTTTATTTGATCTTGATTTGCTAGAAATACAAAGCTAGAAGTGGAGATCATGTAAGTAAATAATCACAATGTACTCCAGCCCTAAACACGGTAAAAGCTGCTCTGAACTACTGACATGGCTAGGAGTATGGGCATTGAAGTCAAAATACTTATATTCAGATTCTGATTCTTGCACTTAATCATAGTGTGGTAGGCAGACTTCTAAGATGGTATCTAAAGATTCCCATCTCATGCTAGTCACATCCTTGTATAGTCCCCTTCTCTGCATTGTAGACTGAACCTAGAGATTTGAATCTAACAATATAGTACAGCAAAGGTGATGGGATGCCACTTCCATGGTTAGATTACAGAAGATTAAACGTCTGTCTTGCTAGCCAACCATCTCTATTGCCTTCTTAACTTGCATGATTTGATGAAGCAAGCTGCCGTGGAGAGGCCTATGTGGAAATGAACTGAAGTTGACCTTGAGCCAACAGCAGTTTGCAAGAAAGTGTATATTGCCAATAACCACTGAATGAGCTTAGAAGCAGATCCTTCCCTAATTGAGCCTTCAGATGAGACTATATAGTCCTTTAGCCAACACCTTTATTACATCCTGTTGAAAAACACTAAAGCAGAGGACAACTAAGGCGTGGCCAGATTTCTGACCCACACAAACTATGCAGTTACAAAAAGTGTTGTGTTAAGCCACTGAATTTTCTAGTAATTTGTTACACAGCCATAGATAGCTAATGTATGTATTATGAGAATTAACGAATTTCTTTATTTCTTAAGACTTCAGTATTCACATCTATAAAATGGTGATAGCAAGAGTAGCTACTCCATCTATGAAAAGCACATTAGTATTTAGTAAGTATTTTATGAATAGTGATAAGTACTGGGGACTATAGCAGAGCTCCAAAATAATATATATCCTCTCTGATTGAATGCTGAAAAAATATAAGAATAAGGCAGAATAAGGCAGATGTAGAAATGATTGTCTTAATATGGAAAATCTGCACTTAGTCTGAAGCATTATGGATTATATTAATATATACAGACAGGTATAATTAAAAATACTGAGTTGTAGATTTAGGCAGAATTTTGCAACCAGTATCAGCAGCACCAATCTGAGGAAGCCCTCCCCACATGAGAGGCTTAACTTCTGTAAGATTTACAGAATGGAAAACAAAGAAGTATTTTTGTTGTCTGTGCACAGTTTCCAAGAGAAAGAGAGAAGAGAGGAAGAGGTTGATCTAGGCTTCCTGATATTTTTCCTTCAGGACTCTCCAATCAGATAAAATTCTTCCAGTATAGCCATAGAGTATATGAAAAGACAGAAGATATGGAGGGGACCCAAGACTTATGCTAATAAATATCCTTCCATGTGGGAAAAAAGTATAGCTAGTAAACATAGTAATAATAATGGCAGTAGTGGTAGGGGCAGTAGTAGTAATATTACTAAGTACCTAGGTGATGAGATTACTAAAAAAAATTAGTAGAAATTGGCATTTCAATCTTTTTGTGGACAAAATGTAATAAATGTAAGTATCATTTCATGATTTTCCTTAATAAATGCCACACATATTGAGAAACCTTATGAGTGTGATTTGAATTACCTAGTAGATCTGCCTATATACAAAGTATAATCAATGAACATCATC
>NW_012148886.1:1653357-1654009 GCF_000956105.1 Propithecus coquereli | reverse complement strand
TTTCAGCTGAGAATCTCTTCCTATTGGTTTTGTTTTTCAAATTATATGACTAAATTAGTCAATTTTTTTGTATAGCTCTGTTTTCTCTACTATAAAAATCCACAGGAAGAACTCACCAAGTATCTGATACTATAATAACAGTTACAAGGATCAATCCATCATGAGAAATAATTTCTGATCTTATATGAAAATATGTTATATTTTTATAATACCCAAATAAACCGTGCTGCATAACATTAATTCCTACTATCATAGGACTGAAATGGTTTCCAAAGCTAGCTGCATAACAAAATTACCAAGATATATTTAGAGATGCAGATGTTCTGATCCCATCTAAGACGTACTAAATCAGAATAGCTGGAGATGAACCTCTGATAATTTGTAAAATGATCAATTCTAATATCTAGCTAGGTATAAGAATCCTGCATTATTTTATGCAGATGAATTTTCAAATTAGATTTTCTGTCTTCCACAAACTTGTTTGATATTTTGCTGAATGTTACCATGTTTAGAGATTTTCCTTCTTCTTAATATATTGGTTTTGTATATTTCCAAATATGTTGTCTCACATTTATATTCAACAATACATGTTTTTTTGAATAACACTAGCACTCCTAAATCAAGTATCCAAACAAAAAAAAAAGAAGGATAA
>NW_012148886.1:1635465-1641976 GCF_000956105.1 Propithecus coquereli | reverse complement strand
AAATGTATGCACTTACCTGAGATGAAAAATATTTGGAATTAAACAGTCATTAAAATTCAATGGACTAATTTCACTTAAGAACCAGTGAACAGACTGTTATAATGTCTGTTATAATGTTTACACAGTGTTCCTTTAATTCTCGATAGCATCTGTTGGGTGATTATGTTACTTTTCAGCTCTTCCCTAAGACTTATAGCAAAAAATGTAATATATTTTATTTTTGTGGATGTATTTGGCAGTATATATCCATAGACAAGTATGCAGAAGGTACATTATAATCTTCTGCAAAGATGAATTTGTATGGCTATTAGTCAGTGTTCTTTCTTGGTTTCAAACAACAGAAACTGATGTAGGTTCCTGGGACCATAAAAGGAAATTATTGCAAGTCTACAAGAAGGAACTCAGAACATTCAGAAAACTGGAGAACTCTACTTGCACCAGGACCACCGCAGTATGAATATGACTACTCCAGCCATCTAATGTTGTAATAAATTTTAACCTACTCCTATTCTTATGTAACTGACATCAGAGTTAAAGTTCCAGATAGTGGCATAGAATTGGCTCAATTTAGCTAACTAGCCCACATTCCAGGGGCCAAAGGTTAAAGAGAGCCAGTATACATTCTTCCAGTCTACAGTGGAAGCAAGAACCCTGCCTGTCACCATACTTACAGTACAGCTTATTGCTCCACATTAGGAAGGGATATCAGATACTGCACCGGTCCCCAAATGAAATAAGGCTACTGAAGTACATAAGAAAAGTTGAAACTATTAAGAAACGTGAATTACAAAAATATGTACACTGAACATTTATAAATAAATAAATATTATTCTCCAACAATATCTCCCAATGAGGCTGCCTGTAAATAGACTTTTTTTTTGCAACCTATATATAGTTTTATAATAAAATATAGTAAAATGTATGTCTACCTCTATCTTTTGGTATTTTATATTGCACTGGCTTTAAGTCAAATACACACTTTTTGTTCTAGGATCATTTATTTGATAAATTATTGTGATCCCTTTAGTCCTGTTATTGCCTGTGTGCATTGTTTTAATAGTTATATTACATATAAAGTGGAAGAATATACAACAGATTGTTTTTAAATAGATTCTGTGCTATGATTTTGGTTTATGGTAGTATTAAATGATTAAAGTGTTTAAACCTTGAAAATTACCAGGCATTATCTAAAATAAATACTTTAAATAAGTAAAATTCTCTTTGGAGCTTGATTTACTGTTCAAATTACCCTCTGAATGATGTTATTTCTACCTGAGACCTATTTTCTGAGGGATAATGATAGACAGTATCTTGATAAAGGGATAACATTAGTTTTAAGAAATCATGCATAATAAGGCATTGCAAATTGACATTGGCATTGTATTTGCCAGTATAGCACTGTTATATTGTACTAACAAATTAACCTTTTCAATTCCTGTGGCTTATCAAAACAAACATTTATTTATTTATTTATTTATTTATTTTGAAACAGAGTCTTACTCTGTTGTCCAGGCTAGAGTGTCATGGCATCAGCCTGGCTCACAGCAACCTCAAACTCCTGGGCTCAGGCAATCCTCCTGCCTCAGCCTCCTGAGTAGCTGCGACTATAGGCATGCGCCACCATGCCTGGCTAATTTTTTCTATATGTTTTTTAGTTGTCCAGCTAATTTCTTTCTATTTTTCAGTAGAGATGGGATCTCGCTCTTGTTCAGGCTGGTTTCGAACTCCTGAGCTCAAAGGATCCGCCCACCTTGGCCTCCCAGAATGCTAGGATTACAGGTGTGAGCACAGCGCCCAGCCACAGACATTTATTTTTGCTTACAGTACATATTAATGTGGCGATTGTGTGGAGTTGTGGAAGAGGTTTGTACTTCCTATAGTTTCTTAAAGGTTCAAAGAAAGAGAATTACCAACGTCTATGACTGCATGTCCTGGAATATGTGACCTCTTTGATTGCCACAGAAGAAGAAATGAAGACTGGAGAATTGTACATGTGCTTTTGACTGCTTCAATCTGTACGTGACATGTGTCATTCTCCAATTTTATTGGTCAGAACAGTCACATGACTCTTCAAGGAGCAATGGGAAATACAGGGGAGTATTTGGACAATGGACTATTTGGTAAGTATCATTGTTTCTGCCACAGATGAATTTACATTAACTTTACATTTTCTTTATCATTTAACTTTATATTTTTAACTTTTAAAGCCAAAAATTTAATTTCCCCTCGACTGGGTATATTTAGGTTATATGTTTATTGCCATTAGAAGGAGGCATTTAGTAGCAAGTATTTTCTCCCACACCTGGATAAGTGGCATTAAATACAGGATTCTCTTAATAATTTGTTTTAATCTCAATATTTTTACTTGTGTGTATATGTATATATATTTATTTACAGATGTACATGGGAAAAACTGACAATTAGAAAAGACACAAAATAAATTAAATACAGAATGCAAACAAAATATCAAAAAGCAACAATTTAAAACAAAAGAACTTTGCTTAACGGTTCTTCTTCCTTACCCCTCATTTTCACACTATTTTATTCTAGTTACATACAGTATCTATAGTATATATATCAAAACTTAGATATATAAAAAAGGCATGATTTTTTAAATGGAAAACATAAATACCTGTTGAAAAGTGATCAAAGTGTTTCTTTTCCTCTATGGAAAAAGACACCCAAATAAGTAAGTCAATTAGATGTAAATAAATTGACTTTAGTTTCAAAACTACTCCCAAATGTAGACACATCATTGGCTAATTGTACTGTGTATTTATATATATTACGTATATGCATGTGTATGCATAGGTACACATATATACATATATGTAATACATATTTGGTGTGGGTGTATATATGTACATGTGTGTGTAACGGTGCATAATATGTATATACATGTATATATTAAAGTGAAGTGTGAGAAAATCAGAATGCATTATTTTTCAAGACTAAATAACTGGAAGTGTTGAGAACAACTGGCAGCATTAAGAAAGTGAAGCTTGTTGGGTGGGAATATGTGGAGAGAAGGAAAGAATGATGTAGGGGAGATGAAGCAATAGAGTTCAGATTTAAGTCAGTCTACCTAGTGAAAGCAGTTGATATAATATATTAATAATACAATAGAAGATGGTACTTTCAAAGAATAGAACCCAATGCAAAGAGAGAAGAAACTGCCATGGGAGCACAGGAAATATAAGGAATACAAAATACAAACAAAAGTCAGTAAAGAAGACACTTTGGAGCAAAGCGGTTATGGGATCACATTCAGATGTTTCCAATTACTGTGTTACCTTAGGGAACTTACATAAGGTCTCTGAACCTCATTTTCTTGATCAGTAAAAGTGAATAAATGCTAACCTGCAGGATTGTCATTAGGATTATATATAATAAAGATGTAGAGATTCGAGCAGAGTCACTAGCGCACAATGTATTGTAGATATTATTTTTATAAAAGAAACAAAATATGCTGTGGAAGAAGCCAAAAAACAAGAATGTTTCAAGAAAGCGCAGGGAAACATTTATACAAGTAAATTCAGAAAAATTGATGACCTCGTGAAGAACATTTTATAAAAGAAGTGGAAGTGGAAGCCAGATAGCAAGGTACTAAAAAGAAAGTGGTTTCTGAGACAGTGGATGCTGTGAGTATAGATTGTTCTTTCAAGTAACTTGGCAGTGAAGAAACAGATGGGATTGTTGTACAAGTATAGAATGATTGAAGGTAGTTTTTGTTGTGCTTTCTCTATGCAAGGGAAGAGTAAGTTTACCTTTAAAATAGTCACTTGAGAAAAGATTTGTAAATGTGGGCAGGAAAAGTAGTAACTGGACAAAATAGACCTTAGAGAAAGCAGAAAGAAAGGATCCAGCACACAGGTAGAAAGATGCTTAGCTTTGCTAAGAATAAGCTGTGCCTTTTGGAAAACAGCCTAGACATTGGCATTAGACAGACCTGAGCTAGAATCTGTACTCTTGTCGTTCACTAGAAGTGGGTGATCTTCAACTAGCCACTTGATTTCTTTAGGCCAGATATTCTCAGCCATAACGTGGGAGGATGATACTAATACCCATGGTTGTTTTGAGCATTATACAGGCAGACTTTCACCCAATGTTAATTTCTTCCCTTCCTTCACTAATCCTCCAGAAAAGTAGAATAATACAATGTATTTGGGAATCTGAGAAACAGCCTTCATCTGCTAATAAAGGTAAGTTTGGGTGTATTAGGTAAATGAGAAGGGCTTTGGATAGCTTTTGTGGGGAATGTGTTGGGGAAGGCAAAAAAGAGATAAATAAAATAATCGCCCAGATTTTGTCAGAGCTCATTTGAGGTTGAAAAACTTGTGAGTTCACAGAGACGGTCGCTTACTAAACACAACCCTGGATACTGTCTTATTAATGGCACTTTATGACTCTAAGTAGATATCTGGTTCCCCAAAGAGGTAATAACTTAATGTATAAAACCCAGGGGTAGCTTAGATCCTAGAATAAGCCTGCTCAAAGAGTGCATAACCAACAGTATATTGCTTTCTGTGAGCTGTTACAGATAAACCCTCCAATAACCCTTAGGGATCCAAGTTCTATTTCAGATCATGAGTTTTAAATCATTTATCATTTCTCGAAAGAGCATTGTGGCAGCTCCCTGACCAGTGAGTCACTTACACACTTACGGATGGTTGACAACATTTTGTGCCTGAACATGAGAAATGAATTGTACTTAGAAAGAAAAGATGACTTTTATTTTCCCTCTTTAATGCTTAAAAAGCTTAGATTGCCAAAGGAAAAAAAATATTATTTAGGCATCTGTAATTGAATGTGAGATGAAGCTTCCCCATGTTTAACGAGAAGATGTAGCACAGCCCATGAAAACAAGGTTTGTTCTCTGGGCTGCTTATGCCCCAGATCGTTTCATTAATATTAACCAAGGTTTGCAAAGCTCCTCAGGCAAGCATATGTTGTAACTCAGAGAACAGAAGCACATAATAACACACATAGTCTCCAAACCTACCTTTAGAAGTTAAAGGAATAATGGGGGCAGAGAAGCAGTGTTTGGCAGGTAAGGGAAAGGCTTTTCTGCCACTGGGAAAATGTTGTTTCCCTTCAGAGGAAAATGTTGCCTTATTTACAATTGTGTAACATTGACACAGATTAAATTTGTAGTATATATTTCTTGCCCTCGGGGCTTATTTTTTAAAGGTAAGTATTGTAACACATGGCTTTAGAAATTAAGCAAAATAAAACACTTCTTTTTAAATTTTATTTAATATGTTCTATCTAAATATTAATGACTTTGAATCAAATGCAGTGTTTAGCTGTATGCTGCCAATAGGCTGACAATGGACTAATGATAGAATCTATAAATATATAGCATTTATTTTCCTCCCATTTAAGTTATTTAACCGTTTGATTCTCATAACAACTCTATAAGGTAAATACATTAAGTCTCTGTATTTTAAAAATAAAGAGATTGAGGTTAGTAAGTCAATTAATTTTCTCACATCAAAATCAACAGAGAATAGGAAGAACCCAAATTCATACTCTTAACATATATTACATAGCAAATATATATATTTAATAACACAGTAATATTTATATCAAATACACCAAAACAAATATATATCAATTTTATACAATACTGTATAATACACTATCCTTTTGTTAATAACTAAATTGCATTTTATCCACTATGATTATACTTTTTCAAGTGGTGGGATGAAACAGACGTACTGTCAATATGAGAAACTTGCATTTTGGGCAAGCTATTTTAAACAACAGAATTATAAGTGTTTGGTATGTACAGTTGTAATGCTTTAGATTTGTTCCAGTGAATTTAAAGGATAGTAAAAGGTAAGCCTGTATTAACTAAAAAGAGTTTCACTTTTAAGGAATTATATTTAGCTTCATGTTTGTTTCCTCAAAACAAAAGTTGATCTTTCTTCATCATTAAATAGACTAGTAGATAGTTAGATCAGCTAGATTATGAAATTTCCATGTGAGCCAATTAGTCATTGCTTACCCAGAATTGTACTGATTTTATTCTTTATTTCCTAAGTGTATGTGTGTGTGCATATGTATGTGTGTCTGTGTTTACATATATACACATGCATATACATCTTATTGTATATGTATACACACATACATGTGGGTGTATGTATGCATGTATGCATATGTGTATTCTGTAGTCTAAACAGCCTCCAGACAGAGCTCCAAATGGAAAATCGCTTGGAACTACAGACAGAGGTCTGAGATGATGATATATCTTGCAAAAATGAAACACAAAGTCTGTTCCTCATATTTTTAGGTCAATAACTACATTAATGATAATGGATCAGAGATGATTAAAATTGAGGACTGACCCATACTAGCTAAAAGCTAATGCAGTATCAGGCACATCATTATTTTATAGTGATATTCATATTTAACTCAACTGTTGGGGGTTTATGCCAATTTGCCAATAATATCTATCTCCTGAAAGGCTACAGGGAAAATTAAATTTCTAATAAAAATACAAAAAGTG
>NW_012148886.1:1633184-1634749 GCF_000956105.1 Propithecus coquereli | reverse complement strand
TATACTTCCCAAGAGTCATCTCTTCTTATATCAACTAAACTGAAGTTTTCAATTAAAATGAGAGATGAGTTACATTAATGAGGAAAACAGTTAAGTCTCTGCCCCTGAAATATAAGTGACTGCTTTTGTCTTAGATTGGCAAAAAAATTCTATTTTCCTATGACAGTAATGAGTCACATCCTAATATAACCACCTTATATTTCTCTACACTCCCCTATTAACTTCTGCAGACAGTCTGCATTTTTTTTTAGCTCACCCAGGTTACTATCCAAATTTAGTCAAGGAATCTAAATCAAGATTTGAGGAAAACCTATTTTTGAGTTGAGTACTTCATATATAATTTCATTACTATACACTTTCGCTTCTAATTTTGCAAATGAAACTCTTTACAACAGTTCAAAAGAAATGATTGGAAATAACTTTATTTACTTTGGATTTATAAGATAGACAACCCCTTGAGCCACTCATAATTTTTTGATTAAATGAGCTACATGTCTGTTATATAGTTGTGTGATATGTGTTATATTTACCTCTGATTCATGCTGATTCACATAATTCTCCTAAAGACTATGGCTTCATCAATACTATGGTGTCCTCTGCTGGCTGCCGTATTGACCTCCAAATACATTTTATACTACAGTATTCTTCTGCTTTAAAAATATTCCTCCAAGCTTCCTACAAATCATCTCCTTCTGAATGCTCTATATAACCTCTAATTCAATATATTTAATAAACTCTTTCCTCTCTAAACTATGCTCCTCTGTTATCCCCTATACATCATTTATATAATTGCATGAGAAGCTTAGAAATAAAACCGAATTCTTTTTCTCCCTGAAATTAGTTTCTAAATATTACTGTATCTATGTTCTTTATATTTTAAAGGTTTATTGAGTTATAATTGATATACAGTACATATTTAAGAACTATCTTTTGATAATTTGATCTATGTATACACCTCTGAAACCATTATCACAGATAAGATAATCAACATTTCCATTACCCAAAAATTTTCTCATGGCATTTTATAAACTCTGTCTTGCTGCTTCTCACAGACCTAATGCTGTCCTCCTGTCACCAGGTGCCTACTGATCTACTTTCACTATATAGTGTGTCTGTGTGTCTGTGTGTGTGTGTGTGTGTGTGTGTGTGTGTGTAAAACTCCTTGATTTTTCTGATTTGGTCTTTTTTAGCATGATCTCAACCAAATCAAGGAACTTGATAATGAAATACAGAAATCACTATACAGTTGCTCTAATTCAAAAATATAACAATACTCCTTTTCTTCCCTCAAATAATAGTGATGACTTCAGAAGAGTTAATTACCTGTTGGTGATTTTCAGTATCTGTCTTACACTCAAATCACACTTCAAAGTCAGATAACTACAGTAAATTCGCCCTTTCCATTTTGCTCTTTATTTAGAGCATAAAAAATCTCTGAGTCACCCTGTGCATTCAGGCAATGGAATGAGGAATGAGGCATCTGTTATTAGCCTGTATTGGCATATTAAACATCCATAATAGCTATCTTCCTGAAAAGATGGATTTACACAATTCTGAACAATGAT
>NW_012148886.1:1629665-1633034 GCF_000956105.1 Propithecus coquereli | reverse complement strand
GCAAAAGAATTCTGAAGTCTCTGTGTAGCAGTCCATTTGGTAATTTTTTATATTTTTTTAAAGCCACATTTTCTTTAACAATGCTGTACCTATTATGATTACATGCTCTGCTAATTGATGCCATTTTATCTTGCCTTCATACATAATAATTTGAAACTTATGAATAGATAAAACACACTATTTTGCTGGAAAAAATGTTCAACAACAAACACCAATTATACGAGTGAGATATGCAAGGCAGTTGGTTGGAGTCATGTGGATGTAAACTGCACTCTAGGAGCAGTAGCATTGAGCTCCTTCCTGCCCTTCACGGCTGTATATAAGGTTCTGGGGATATAGCGGAATTCAGGAAAACCATAGGGATTACAGTCTCCCAGAGAGCCAGATAATAAGTTTTAAAGTCAATTAATTTCAAATCTGTCAGGACAATGAAGAAAATAAAAAGTAGAATAATGCGAATAGGTAATGACTTAGCACCTGTGGGCATGGTAAGTGTTGGTACAGTGGGGTTAAAAAGCATGACGAGCACACAGGCTTGTTATGTGGAGGGAACAAAAGGATAGTCAGTGTTGTTGGTAAACACACAAGTTGTATTAATAATCTACGCTACATAAAAAATTACCACAAACTGTATTAAAAAGCACACACTTATTATTTCTTAGTTTCTGTGAGTCAGAAGTCCTGGAAGAGTTTATATGGGTCCTTTGTGAGACCACAATAAGGGTTTTGACCAAGGCTGAGTCCATCTGAAGGCTCAATTGGAGAAGGGTGCACTTTCAAGCTCGCTCAGGGTATTGGCGGGATTCCTTTTCTTGCAGCTTTAGAGTTCATTGCAGCTTGCTTCTTCAAAATCACCAAAAATAAAAATATGTTAGACTGAGTGAGATGACAAGATTACACCTTATGGGTATAATATAGTCAAAGGAGTAATGTTCCATCACCTTTATCATATTCTATTGGTTAGAAGGAAGTCAGTGATTCTGTCAAAACTCATGGACAGGGATTATGTTAGGGTGGAAAGAATTAGATATATATGATACACCTGATGGAAAGTAATCTGATTTAATCATCATTCCAAAATAAAATGGCTTAAATGCGTTTGAAAAAATATACAAAACAATCTCTAGACAATATAATCTACATTTTTTTACCGTTGCAGAAAACAAAATATCGAATGTCCAATTTATAGGTATGCTATTTATAGCCACTTTGTAGGCCTATATATTATCAAATAATGCACAGGAATCACTTTTGCATGTGTATGTCTTTTCAACTTTTTCATACTCTTAAAATATTTTTAATATAAACACTACTAGCAGTTTCCAACATGTTAACAAAGCTTGCATCTTATACCTTGGGTATCTTCTTTCATTTTTATTTTCAGAAAGTGATGCCCTATTTTAATTTTTTTTAAATTAAGTGCCAAAATATAATTTAATTCAACATAATATGATTTAATTGTTTTTAATTCAATTTCTTTATTGAACTTTTACTACATCTAAAATTTCTGACACTAGACATCTTGAAATGACAGAATTTAATTTAAATTATTAAAATATGATAATCAATTCTTCTACCATTTATCTGAACCCAACAATTAAATGCTGTTGTTTTCTTCTGACCTCAATTAAGCACAATGTCAGACAGTCATAGAATTCCTGTCTAGTACTAGTTGTAACAATCTGAAAAGGAGACAAGTATATGTATAGATAAGAGCTCTCTAAATGTTTGGTTTTTTTTTTCCTATCCAACACAAGTGGTGCTACATACCAATAAGTTTTAATCAACAGAACAGATAGTTTGTCTTTAGACTTCATTTGCTATTTGAAGGAATAATCTTCGTTTCCAATATTTTCTTTCATTTTTACCTTTGCGGTAATGAAATCTCTCTGGTCAAAGAACTTGCTGCAAAAGGATGCCATTGCTTAGTGCCATGTGCCCTCATGTGCTTGGTTTATGAAATGCATGGCTCGAAGTCATCCAATCAAATGCATGACATGAAATCACATTCTAATACAAAACATTAACTACATATCTATGTGTATATAGATACATAAACTATACTTTATATACATGTATGTACATACACACATTCAAGTCAATACTTTCAGTAGTTCAGTTAAAGTAACATTTGAAAATATTTATAATTGATAAGTTCCAGGTGGGTAGAGTTAAGCCATTGGTTTCTATTTCTATGGACATGTTGTGTAAGTAATACACCAACCACAGTGCAGAGGGTTATGAAAAATCTTTCTTTTTAAAAACTCCTTGATTTTTCTGATTTGGTCTTTTTTAGCATGATCTCAACCAAATCAAGGAACTTGATAATGAAATACAGAAATCACTATACAGTTGCTCTAATTCAAAAATATAACAATACTCCTTTTCTTCCCTCAAATAATAGTGATGACTTCAGAAGAGTTAATTACCTGTTGGTGATTTTCAGTATCTGTCTTACACTCAAATCACACTTCAAAGTCAGATAACTACAGTAAATTTGCCCTTTCCATTTTGCTCTTTATTTAGAGCATAAAAAATCTCTGAGTCACCCTGTGCATTCAGGCAATGGAATGAGGAATGAGGCATCTGTTATTAGCCTGTATTGGCATATTAAACATCCATAATAGCTATCTTCCTGAAAAGATGGATTTACACAATTCTGAACAATGATGATAAGTGATGACAATGGTAACGATGATGATGTTGGTGATGGTGGTATTGGTAATGAAAAGATGAGTTATATTATTTCAGGTGTACTATATTCTAGTCACTTTATAAACCATTTCCCATGCATTTTCTCATAGAATCTTCACAATGAGATATGTAATATTATTATTTCCATTTTACAGATGAAAAATAAGGTTCAGAAAAGTTAAATTGCATAAGAGTCCTGAGATAAAATCCTGCTAAGAGCAATATTCCAAGTCTGGTCAACCCCAAAAGTTTAAAATTACTCTAACTACTTGCTTTTTATCACTAGCTATATAACAGCTTATAAAAGTTTGTGAAAGAGAAAATGATTGTTATCAGAGAATGCTTGTTTATGGCAAAAATCATCTTACAATGGAAATATCCACACTCAATTTTCACATGTGCAGGCTGGAGCTTATATGTGAGGGTAATGGTTGTTTATTTTCAATCCTGATCTCATAAAGTAAAAGGTATTACGTTATTTTTAAGAATATGTACTTAGCTAGGTACAAGTCTTACTTTTACTGCTTTTGCTCTGTGTGGTCTTGGATCAGCTATCTACTGATTTTCTATAACTTAGTCTATAATTTATAGATATTCATAATACTTAGTTTATAGACTGTCTTAATTATTAAATAGAAAGTGCTTAGCATAGCACTGGGAAAAGCCTAAGTGTTC
>NW_012148886.1:1616847-1619355 GCF_000956105.1 Propithecus coquereli | reverse complement strand
TGAAATAACAGATACCATCAAGTTATAGTGTCAGAGTTATAAAAGGCCTGTTATATTTTCCATATCTTAGATTATGGGCACATCTCTGCAGGAAACAGGCATAATTTTCGTTTAATTCTATCCTCTTCCCTCTCTCTCCCTGATGGCTTCTCCCTCACTTTCCTTGTAGCTTCTTTTTAAAGTCAATGTGATTGACAAAGCCACAGGTAGTCTGCCCTAGTTTGTTTGAAGTGGATGGTCCCTGGAAGATCACTTTAAAAGAGCTTAACCAGCAGAAACTGAGAAGAGCCACAAGGGAGAGCCCAGAAGAATTCTTTCTGCAAATATGGAAATGTTTCCGAAAATAACTCAAGTTTCTCATTCCCAGACCAATGTCATCAGTTCCTTTTGTTCAAGAAAAACAGGGAATCTCTGACTTAATAGACTTAGCCACAGTAGTAGACACCTCTTTATTGTCTAGCACTCATTTCCTCTCCTTCCTGGTAATAGCACTCTGAATTTATTTTGTGGAACCACCACATCTCCATTCCTAACAGTGTAATGTGGATGGATTAAAGCTCCCTCAGTACCAAAAGCAACCTTATCTAGTTTAAAACTATCTGCAAAGGGCTTTCCCTGCTTTTGGTTGAGAAATGGATTTTTACATAATTTGAGCCAAGGATACTCATAACAAAGGTACAGGAAGTTCAGGGAATGGCCAATAATGATCTAGAGGAACCCATCTTCTACCTACATTGTCAGGCAGATGTCAAGCTTGTTGGGAAGTATGTTTAAACCAGGCTGACAGGGTAGTGGTAGCAGAAGTGTAGCGGGAAAGCAAAACATGCTAATAGAGGACTAAACTTATAATTTCTTGGATATTCTATTGAAGTGAGACATTTGTTAAAAAGAATATACAGGAGACCAAACTTCAGTGCAATTTTCTTTTCCTTCTGACAGCATGGAAGGAAGTGATAAGTTAAATAAAGATCAATGACAAAATTTGAAAATCTACAATGTTTTTCACCTGAGTTACTTTGTGTTCTAATCTGTCTCTCTGTATAAAAGCAGTTGTCTGAGATTACTAATTAGTAAAAATATGTATGTTTTATATATCTGCCCCATGGGCTAATTACAAATGCCCAGACTAGAATAAGGAGCCAAATCATCTAAGGTCAGGATTATGATTCCATGAGAGGAAGAATATATAAAGTAAGTACAAGATAATCAGCAGGTAGAGGAAAATAAGAAGCATGGAAGCTACTTCATGGCTCACGGTAACATTCAAGACCAGAGGTAACGACTACTAAAACTTAGGAAATTATATGTTCATGCATATATGTGTGTATGCATGTATGCCTACACACTTATTATTATTGTAATTATTAACATTTTCAGAAAGTTACAGTACTTCACACATCTGAGTCAGAGAAGAAACCCAGTGGTAAGGTCATGTGAGATAAGACACTGAAGCATACTGGCCATGAGTAATTAGGGTTAATCAGTACCCTTTTCCCCTCAGTTCCAAGACTGGACTAGAGAGAAAAATGCAGTAGGAGGCCATAAAGGGTATATGTTGTCCATAAAAGAGATAGATTCTGATATATATCAAAAATATCCTACTTAAATAAAACATTCATCTTTAGATAAATGTAAGACAGTGTAAATGCTATGGAGATAACATAGCATAAAAAGTGGCCAGATTGTATTATGCTACTTAGATAGTTTCAACAGGGAAGTGTGTTTGAGAAGTCGATATTTGAACTGAGACTTGAATGATAAAAAAAAAATGGTAAATAAAAAATATCCAGCCAATTAAAAATGTGTGGGAGAGCATTTCAGGCAGAGAAGTTAATAAATATAAAGTATTCATGTGAGAAATTAGCCTGGCTTGCTGAATTGTACAACAAAGCCAGTACAGATAAGATATAATGAGCTTGGATGATAGAAATATGAGATAAATTTGAAGACATAGGCATTACTACATCATAGACGATGTTTTAAGCCATGACAAAGACTTTAGATTTTATTGTAAGTGCAACTGTAAACTGTTGTAAAATTTTAAGTAGGGAGTGACATTGTGTGTGTGTGTGTGTTTGTGTATGCATGCACACATCTACATGTATACAGGGTTATAAGTGCATACATGCATATAAAAATATATATGTTTAAACATGCCTGTATATTCTTGTGATTGGTTTAGATTTTATATTTTCAGGAAAGGGTTGGGATAAGGGAGGTAAATTAGTTCATAGGAGGCTATTGATGTTAACTGGGACTTGAATGTTAAAAGTGGAGACAATTTTATACAATCAGATTTTGGACATATAGTGAATATAGAACCAACATTTTGTACCACTGGACTTGGTGTGTGGGAAATCAGGGATGACCTCCAGATGTTGGACTGGAAACTTGGCAGAAGTGTTGCCATTGACTAAAATGTGAATGACTATACTTAAGAGTTTACGTTTCACAAATGCAGATGTACAAAGAGGACATCTCTTCATTTATTGAGGAAGTTTCAACATT
>NW_012148886.1:1614604-1616643 GCF_000956105.1 Propithecus coquereli | reverse complement strand
AAGAATATTATTTGTGTGTAGAGAATTATTTCAAATGACTCTTGCTCCCCTAATAATGAGTTAAGGGGGAAAAATGTTTTCTCATGTTATTCTTTTGAAAGCAATTGTTATTTAGTGCCTATTATATGCCCCCACATAATATCTATTTAACTAGCACCTAATAGCCAGCCCAGCAGTTTAATATTCTGAGACACACCAATGAGATAATGTAAGATAATCACATCCTCAACCAATCTCATGCTAGGAAAAAAACAATAGATGCACTTAACAGCATATTTACTATTGCACAGAATGACAAAATATGTAAAGTTTAATTTTACTACAACAAATATTTATTGAATCTAATATGAGCTTGTCATAGTGTTTTGTTTTGGGTTTTGCTCCTGTAGTATTTTTTGTTATTGTTGTTTTCTGTTTGTTTTTGTTTTTTTTATCACGATAAATAAGAAGTACTGGTCTGTTTCCTTACAGAACTTTCAGTCTGGTGAAGAAGATACATAAGCATTGGCCTTACAATATATTCTAATAAGCTCTAACACATGGGAAATAGGGGAGGTCCCAGAACATGGAGATAGTAGCCTTAATCATTATTGAGGGAAGAGGGCAGTGGATGGTTTCCTGAAAGAAGAGAACCCTGAGTGGGAAGCTGGAAGATACACAGGAGCAAACCTAGGGAGTCGGGGGCAGGAGCAGAGTGGAGAGATGTGAAAACATGTCTTGCATTAGGGGGCAAAATTTCACAGGCTGGCGAGGGCAGTCCAGTTCGAAGAAGAATACATACTTGGTATGTCAAGGAGTTAAGTGTCTGGAGTGGGGAATAGAGAGCTATGAGGCTTCATGGATGAGAAAGATTAGAATGAGAGGACTTTTGACTCCAGGTAGCAAGGGCAAGTCCCTGATGTTTTTTTGAAATAATAGAATATCATCATCAGATATGTATGGTAGTAACATTATATATATTATATGGATTGAGGGACAAGAGAGGAAGAAAGGGAACATGAACATTTAAAAGTTGTTGTGTTGCTGAAGGCCAGAGAGGCCAGTGACCTGGCTCAGAGCCCAAGGGTTATGTGGATGACAGAATGTAGATAAATAGGAAAAAAGTTTAAGAAGTTCATGTTTAAGAAGTTAAGTTTAAGAAGTTTAAGTTCTCTATTAAGAACTAGAGTCCATGGGACAAGGTAACTGAATAAGTGATCAGGCTCTAAAAAAGGGGGAAGAGTATTAAAATAAAGTTTTTTGCTCTGGTAGATATGAACGATTTTCCCAAGGATTGAAAATATAAAAGGACAAGTACTTTGGTGATGGTGGTGGTGGTGGTGGTGGTTATGATCATATCTGCCAGAGCAAAAAACCTTGTTAGTATGTGTGATGTTTGTTTTTCCATTCTTGAGATACTTCACTTAAGATAAAGATCTCCAGTCCATCCAAATTGCTGCAAAAGCCATTAATTCATCCTTTTTGATGGCTGAGTAGTACTCCATGGTACACATATACCATATTTTGTTAATTCACTAATGAATTGATGAACACTTGGGTTGATTCCACATTTTTACAACTGTAAATTGTGTTATAATAAACATTTGACTGTAGTTGACTTTTTGATAAAATGACTTTTTTTCCTTTGGGTAGATACCCAGTAATGGGATTTCTGGACCAAATGGTAGTTCTACTTTCAGTTCTTTGAGAATTCTCCATTCAGGTGATGGGCACATTTATATCCCTGACTCAAGCATTACAAAATCTACCCATGTAAGAAAAGCCTTTGTACCCCTTTAATATTTTGAAATTAAAAAATGAATTAAAATTTATTAAGTTCTTACATTCTCTTAAATTTCCAGAATTTTTTTTCTTTCAATGAAATAACAGATACCATCAAGTTATAGTGTCAGAGTTATAAAAGGCCTGTTATATTTTCCATATCTTAGATTATGGGCACATCTCTGCAGGAAAGAGGCATAATTTTCGTTTAATTCTATCCTCTTCCCTCTCTCTCCCTGATGGCTTCTCCCTCACTTTCCTTGTAGCTTCTTTTTAAA
>NW_012148886.1:1608996-1610219 GCF_000956105.1 Propithecus coquereli | reverse complement strand
AATTAAAGTATATATATTTTTAACCTATACCTTTACTTCAACAATTGTATCTGAAAGAAATAATTGTATAACTCTGTAAAGCCATCTCTACAAGGATTATCTCTCAGTAGTTTTTATAGTAGACCTTTTAGAAATAAACTGAAGATCCATCAAAACAAGAGTAACTGGATAAAATGGAATGTGATCCACCCATTAAACAAAAGGAAAATCTGTATAT
This sequence comes from Propithecus coquereli, assembly GCF_000956105.1. NCBI lineage: Eukaryota > Metazoa > Chordata > Mammalia > Primates > Indriidae > Propithecus > Propithecus coquereli. The sequence continues at coordinate 1,610,002 of NW_012148886.1, read as the reverse complement.
ATAGACAAAATAGCAGCCCATACTATATTGTGGACTTGAATAATGGCAGATCACATATGCTTTTTTTCTCAGTGAATATTACTTGATAAGAATTTCCTGGATAATTACTAACTTTTGAAAATATTTTTCAAGGCCAAGTAATGGAATATTTTCTAGTGTATCAATACATTGTAATTCAACTATTCTCCATTTTTTGGCCAATTAGAAGAAAACACACAAAGTCTCTAGGTATATAGTATCCATTCACCCTACGATAGAGTTGCATGAATAAAAAGGTGGATTATATAATTTTCCATTACCAAAAAAATAAACCAAAAACCACATTATTTGCCACAGGAAAAGGAAACCAGAAATTTATCACAGGAAATATAAAGAGTTTGCAACATGATTCTTTAACATAAGAAAAGAAGGCTTTTTGCTTATGCAGAAAATCTTTGTTTTAGTCTGCCATAGCAAAATATCATAGACTGGGTAGACTAGATGTCTGAGATCAACGTGCTGGTGTTTAAGTTCTGTTGAGTGCTTTCTTCCTGGCTTACAGATGGTCACCATCTTGCTTTTCTCACATGATCTCTTCTTTGTAAGGATGCTGAGAGAGAAGGACAGGGAGAGAACAAGCTCTCTGATCTCTTCTTATAAGGATACTAATTCCGTCATGAGTGCGCTGCCATCTTGACCTTATCTAAACATAGTTACCTCCAAAAGACCCCTTCTTTAAATAGGGGATTAGGACTTGAAAATATGAATTTGGGGGGAACATAATTCAGTTCATATTGGTCCTAAAATTTAAGTTGTTTCTTTATGCAATTGATTGTCTTGGATACAAACTCTTTCTTATACTTCAGCAGAATGTTTAGATATTGACCAAATAAAGGGAAATAGAATTCATGTTTTTACAAAATCATTAAAAATATTAATTATCCACTAAATATAGCATTCAAAAAGTGATATTCAAAATGTGTAAATTTTTTGGTGGATATATAGCTACATATCAGGTATAGAATGA
>NW_012148886.1:1603395-1605111 GCF_000956105.1 Propithecus coquereli | reverse complement strand
AGAGCAAGCATCAGATTGGCCATGTGCTGCTATAATTAATTTCTCAAAAGTGAAACTTCAGAGATCAAACAAGGACCAGAGATTGCATGAGCAGTGAATATCAGCCTCCAAATTAGTCCTACAGATTATTAAATTTCCAACACAGCTCTCTGTAATACTATTCTGGGGTTTGCTGAAGAGCATGAAGTACCAAGTGTATGTTACTCTGTTGATCGTCAGGGAAACTTCATACAACTGTTTGTGTTATGGGATTCACTCCCTTAGACAAGAACTGTTTTCTTGTTTTCCTGCTTCTAAAGGGCTATCTGCGAGAGGAGCCAAGATGGTGGATGAGACAAGCTGCCAGTCAGAAGGTCTCTGCAAAAAAGACGAATTTTAGAAGAAAGAGAAAAAAAATAAGCGAACAGAGAAACATAGATCGGGTGAGGGTCAGAAGGAAGGGTGCCTGAAACTACAGGAGACTCCATGGAAAGACGTTGCGGAGGAGAACTGGAAGGAGAAAGGTCCCGAGAGACTTGGAGACCAGCGACAAGGGTAGGTGGAGCGGTTAACTTCCCTCTCCCTTGCATCTCGGACTGCTGGTGGCTCCTGAGCGGCTGGAGAGACCTGTCGACAGCAGCCCAGAGACGGCTGCCGCCAGTGAGCAGTGGCCTCTTTTGGACTCAGCGCCGGGCTCCCAGCCCCTTCGGAGCACCTTCCCAGGCTCAGACCCGAGCCTAGCAGCAGACACCATAGTGCTAAATTCTCTCCTTCCCCTTCCCTACCCGTGAGTGCCCAGACAGACAATTTAGCCATCACACGGAGGCATCTCCAAGGAACGGGACCTTTCCTTTTGGGGCTCTACAGCAGACTGAGGGGTACTCAGACTGCGAATTCCCTACCCGCCAGCCGTCCCAGGTGCTACTTGCCTGGGGACTCCAGGAGAGTGGGGCAAATCCCGAGGTGGAGTGAAATTGATCCAGCTTGGGCGCCCTGTAGGTGACTCGGGACCAGCGCCTCTCCCCCTGGCAGGGTCAGGGATTGATCTCCAGGGTCCACGGGTCGGGCCTGCAGACCAGACCTCGTGCACCCGGGTCCCGATCGCACTGCCCTGGGGCACAGAGGAGGGATCTGTGAAGGAGCCTACTGAGGAGTGTGCGCCTTCAGGGGCAGATCAGCGTGCCTGACCTGCAGCCCTCCTCCTAGAGGAGGGCTGTGCACCCAGCTCCGGCTACGATCCTGGGTGCCGAACCTCTCAGCCCACGTCACAGCCAGGGGGGGATCCATCGGCCTGAGGCCCCGCTTGCTGGCAGACGCCTGGGGGAGGACACGGAGAGGGGGAGATTGGAGGGGAGCGAGACCTGCTCCAGAGTGTGGGTCTTGGACAGCCCCACCCCCCAAGCCCAGACTTTCAGCTGAGTGGAGCCATTTCAGCCCCTCCAGGCAGCTCTGCACAGAAATAAGGAGCAGAAGTTGACCCCTGCTAACAGCAGTGGTGGAGCCTGAGGGCAGGCTTGCCCAACCCAGCCCCACCCAGACTCACTCCCGGTTCTGCCCCCAGTGAGGGGGAGAATAAGGACAGCTCAGGCTATGATTCTGAGTAGGGAACCTCCCGCCCACGGCCCACGTCACAGCCAGGGGAGATCCATAGGCCTGAGGTCCTGCTTGCTGGCAGAGGCCTGGGAGAGGCCACGGAGTAGGGGAGAGTGGAGGGGAGCAAGACCTGCTCCAGAGTGC
>NW_012148886.1:1602413-1603345 GCF_000956105.1 Propithecus coquereli | reverse complement strand
TGTGTAATAATGTGAGATGTTTTAATTTCAACCTTTGACATTATGAAATAAATTTCTCATGATATATAGTGTGTAAAGAAGCCAAGAACTAGCTAATATCCTAATGTTTACAAGGTATTTGTATTCTTCTAGCTTCAGTTGGATCCTAAAGGTTACAGACTAATGTACTAAACATCAATAAATTAAGGGGTATGAACAGGTAGGATGAAATAAAATTTGCTTAGGCTTTACTCTATTTTTATATCCTAGACCTTAAGAAACTCAATCCTTGTTGATGTTTCCAAGCCCAAGAGAGTTTAAGAATGAACTCAAGAAAATAAATGTGTATCAAAGGGATTGGAGGACAGGGAGAGAGGGATTTTTCAGGGTGACAGGCTCTCCATTCCATCTGTGTGCACAGATACCAGAAGTCACTATATAAGACCAGAAGAAATAGTTTCTGTCATCTCCAGATGTAGAAAATGATTGCCCAGCAGGGCTTTTCAGACTGTTGAAAAGTCTAATGCATCCAAACTGCCTCCTCATAATACAGCTTCAACATCTGAGTGCTCTATGAAAACCAAAGAGACATGATCTCCTTTCTTGATCAAAACACCCTTTTCTAGCAACAGCCCTTCAGTGTTATCTATTTTAGAAGAAATGACAGCTAAACACATACTAGAAGCACCAAATAGTGGATTCTATCTCTCATGAATTGATAGGATACACTTTATTCTTCAAACTGTGTACAATTTAATGATAATGATCAAGAAAAAAATATAAGCATTTATAATCTAATCTATGCTTTAAATAGATAGGCAGTCTTTTGAAATAGTTAAACCTAATATGAAGAAATGGTAAAACAATATTATTTCAAAAATGCTGTTTTGATATAATAACTACAATCTGCCATTACTATGAGATATGAGGATTTATTGAACTATTCATTGAGA
>NW_012148886.1:1594030-1595206 GCF_000956105.1 Propithecus coquereli | reverse complement strand
TAATTATGTTTAGATCAGGATTTGCAGTTGTCTTCTGCAGTGCCGAGTTTAAAAATTAAAGTTCCTTTAGGTCAGCTTTACAATTGGTCTGAAAATTAGTTTAAAACTTTCAAGCATAAAGAAAGTCAAAATGAGAAGCAGATGAGCCTATGAGCCTTTGGAGAATGGTGTTTCTCCTTATGATCAATAGAAAAGCAAGAAAGGAAAATGGAATAAAATACCCAAGATTTCACAAACATTGCTACACATTGCCGTATATTCATTAGATGGCTAAATATTAGAACACTCATGATTATTCAATATGGTTATACCACTATGTTTGAGTGCTTAATTATTTTATATTTCATGAAATTGGGTGTTCTATACTTAAAATATTAAAGGTAGATATTAATATAAATTTTGCCTGTAGTCTAAGGTTTATAATATTCTTTTAGTATTTGAAGAGATTGGAAATCTTGATTTAATCTTACACTATTTCATCTATGACATATAAATACCCCTATGGTCTATATTATAATAAATTTAATAATCACTGAAAAGCATACTCAACACATATTCAATGGTTACTTTTACTTTATTATGAAAAATTATGAAACACTGCATTTTTACTAATAATCACTCATTTCTAAAATTCTAAGCTCATTAATATGGTAGAAATACCTAATTGTCATAAAGATTAATGAAAAACTTTTGGTAATGGGATTCAGACTGGGAGAATTTGATACTAAGAAAAAAATTTAAAATAAAAGAAATAGGAGAGTAACCCAGAATAAAATTTTAAGATATATGGATTCTCTGTCCTTCAAATACTAAAATATTAAACTAAATATAGTATTTAGCATTAAAGTGCTTAAAAATAGAACTTACTATTAAAGACTTGTCTCTCCATTCTCTATCATACTCACATGTGCTGCAGAAAGACATCAGTTCATCATTTTCTGGTTCCTAGTACATCATTGGCATATTATTTCTCAGATCACATTTCTACAGTATCTTCTTTATTCAGGCTGACAATTTACACAATTTTCTCAATGTCATTCTGGTGTACTACCCCACTGATAAAATACATATCTTCCTGAGACATTTATAAAACACATTTATGTCAAAAATCATACTTTTCTTACAGAATTATAATTAAATCAAATGTTCTTATAAGAGAAATAATTTCATTTTAAG
>NW_012148886.1:1590218-1592710 GCF_000956105.1 Propithecus coquereli | reverse complement strand
GAAGTTTAAGGGAACTGCTACTAACAAAATAGGCCTGGAAAAATATTTGTCAAAGCAATAAAGAGAAAATCAACTTTAAATATAAACAATGAGTCTGCAGATCACCCATTAGTACTTTGAGCAATACTCTTAAAAATTTAGTTAAATATAGCAATAGCAGAAAACAATCAGAAACTTTTAAGTAAAAATAAAATCTCAGGCGTAACATATAGAAATAAAATTAAGGTATTCATAAATGGATCATCAACTTTCCAAAAATTAAACCCCTGGGGCACTTATAGCCAAATCCAACTATGGTTAAGATTTATCACCTACCCCAAATCCATTCTTTTCTTCTTCCTTCATAACAAAATCCTGATTTTGTTGGGGTGGCATTATATCTAGTTACAAAACTATGTTTCCAACTTTTTTAGCAGAACCAAATTGTGGCCAGTGATATGCAAGTGGAAGTTTTGGTTGAGGCTTCCGGAAAACTCCTTATTGGGAGCTGAATTCACCTGGCAGGATTTTATGGTCCTTCTGTCTTTCCCAGAAGCATGATGGCTGGAGCTACAGTGAATACCAAAGGCAAGGAGATGGCCTTGAGGATGGAAGTCACTTGTGAAGTATGATGGAGTAGAGGATAGATAACCTGGATGTTATGTCATCATGGAGTCACCACATCTACCCTATTTACTTTTGTAAATTTGCAGTTTATTTCACTTTTCACTAAGCTGATTTTTCATGTCTGTTGCCAGTAACAAAAATACAATACCAGATTGATAGACAATGGTGCCTCTTAGAGGACTGTCATCTATCAGGTGCCATTTAGTACTTCTTTCATAGGAATGCATGCCTAAATATCTTCCCTAGCTAGGTGAAAGGGGAACCTAAAGAAAGGGAAATTATCATGGTCTGGCTTTTCCGAAGGTCATGTATGTCCCCTGGATGACTGACATCCAGCATCCAAAGTGACCACACTTTCAGAGGAGAACTAGCCACTACTCATAAGCAGCATTGAGGTATATACAAAGCTCCTTCTGGTACTGAAGTGAAAATTACACTGTGATAAATTAATTAGGAAGCTTCAAAATGTAAAATAAGTTTAATCATTGAAACATTTCTCTAAATCATTTGATTTAAGAGACATTCTTCATGCACCTATAATTTGATAAAGGTGACCCAAGAATGCTCTTAGGGAGGCACAACTGAGTTTGACTGTAACTAAGGAAACACATATTAAAATGATTACATTTAACTATATTCAAAAGGCTTGAAGAATTTTAAAGAGAATGGAGATGAACTAAAAACAAAAGAAAGAAAAGGACTGAAAGATAAAATATGATAATGTCCTTAGCGTTAGTCAGAAGAGAATGTGCCTAATTTAAATAAATAAATTTGAATTCTCTGTGAGCTTCAGTAGCACGGTCCAATTCTGACAGTTAGGCTATAATGAATTCACCAAAATAGTGACACCCTGTTGGGATGTGTTTGGCTGGACAGCTGGCGATCCTCAAGTGATTTCTTACAGTCAGTTATGTCTCATTCAGTTTCCCCAAACACAGCACCCCCACTGGAGTGTGACTTTGTCCAATAGGCTTCATAAAACAGTTACAATCAAAATGTAACATAGTTATTCCAAACCCATATAGGAATATAATATAGAGAAGTATTATTACATTCTTGTTCTTGACTTGTATAAATTCTCTCATCTAATTGCTCCTTTTCTTATTATACAGATTTATGTCTTCTATCACTTATAAAATGTAGCCATTTCTCTAAGGTTCAATGCTTTCTCCTCACTTTTCACTTTTGTGGATGATGTCCTTGATCACACAAACATGTTCCGATTATTTTAAAAAGTCCGTCTAAGATCTACAGCCTCATTTCCCTACCCTCTTATGCAATATGATTCCTCTAGAGTTGCTATATTTGTTGCCTTCAATTTTCCCATTCTCCACTTAATTCAGTCCAAACCAACTTTTATCTCCATCTCTCCACAAAATCGCTATGTAAATGTCATTAACACCCTTCATATTGCTAAATGCAAAGGTCAATGCCCTTTCTTCATTTTATTTGATCTGTTGTCAGATTTCCACATAGTTGATCACTCCTTCTTCATCAGTATTCTTTAGCCCTTTATTTTCCAGAACTCCATATATTTTAAATGTCATTTATAACTTCATGATACACCCTCCTCAGGTACTTCTGCTAATTTCTCCCCTTCTCTCTAACCCTTCATGCTGGTGTGTCCAGGGCTGTTTTGTTCTCTGTCAGTATCCCTTGGCATTCTCAGGACTTTAAATACTGCCTATATGAATGAAAAATCTCAAATTTTTTTTTGTCTTTAAACTAGACCTCTCTCTGTCATAAACCAACCGTTTACTTGACATCTCCACTTGGATATCTAATATCCATCTCATATATTACCCATAAAGACTACATTAGTAAACTTTTCCCCAAAGCATGTGCCATTGATTTTTTTTTTCTCTTCTCAGTTGGTGACAAATTTT
>NW_012148886.1:1588552-1590168 GCF_000956105.1 Propithecus coquereli | reverse complement strand
GTTAAATTCTGGTTAAGGTAAAATGATTAGCAACTTTAATTCCAACTGCAAACTCAAAACCATTCTGCCATGTAACTAGTATATTGCCAAATTCTGTAGAGTAGGAGGTAGATACATATGGGTGTGGGTGAGGGGTGCATTATTCTGCCTGCTTCATCTGGTGTCATTAGTTCGAGAATATTCAGACCACAAGGTACTACAGAATCCATTAATGCTCTTCTAGGCACACTATAAATTGTATCCAGCTTAGGGTTCTATAGGAAATTAGTGGCAGCTAGGACTATGGGGACTATGGCCAGATCCTTTGTAACTCCTAACAGCGCCTTTATTATGACCCTTTAATGAGCTTGCACTTGGGCAGCTTGTTTGGAAGTCAGCCAAACCTTGCCCTGGCTGCCTGCTAAGTAAAGAGTGTTCAGCCTATTCAAGCCAAGTTTTCACCACTATATAATGCACCTAAGCAAGATATCAATCACATAATTAAGTGATAGTTTAAGATTTTCTTTTATATAAATGTTTTTAGAACTAAAAATATTATATGAAACATAGGTTTCTATAGTATAAGAAATAATTATTGATGGTCTAATTGCCTGGTGACTGTAAATAACATAGGCTGAATTTAACTGAGAGAGTCCAGTTTGTTTTATCCGCCAGAGGACCAAACATGTAGGCATTAATGACCTGCATACTTGACAAAGCCTTTCCTGGGAATATATCAACGCACTGTGTAAGTAGCAGCATAATCCACACAATCACTTATGAATTAATTTATTTTATTTAAATGTGCCCACTCACACATTTTTTCTCTTCCTAGTACTTCTGGGAATAGAAAATCTATTAGAAATAGAAAAACAAGACGAATACACTTACTATCTAGTTATGGTAATAAGTTTAAGGAAACACATCTTCATGTTTAGAGACATAGAGCACTAAGAATCTGTAAATGAGTTTAGAAAACAAAACTTCTCCACCTCACACTTACGGACAATCTACAGAAATATTGTAAACCGGCTTTGGTTTCTCCCACTCTCGTGCAACTCCACTGAACTCAGATTTATTCTTCTTCATAACTTACACACAAGCATCTTCTGTACAGCATGCTTTTCACTTCATTCCTTAATATACAGTTATGAACCAAGTCATGGAGCTGGGCAGAAAACTGCCCCCAAGAACTGCGTATAATAGTGACTAGTACTCACATTTACTTACCTTGAAACATATTGCGGTCATCACAGCCCCGGATGCTGTCACCTGTGGGAAGTGTGGTGTTTTTGTTCTTGTTGTTGTTCTAGCTATAAACCAATTGACTCTTAATTCAGTTGATGGACTAGGTGAGGAAATGGGGTATACCTGTTATTTCATTTTCTGCTTTTCTTTTGTTGAACAAAATAGAGAATCATTAAAATCTCTTTTCTTACAGTTACTTTCCAAAGCCTCTCCCACAGAATCCCCCATCTCAAGTGAAATTAATATACTTAACTTCTATAAACAAAGACAGTGTATTATAGAAATCAAAATGCTGTTTCTGTTTGTTTAATGTAATTTATAACAGTCCATTATAACATATTTAACTGAAGACTTGAAGCATATTTATTGAATTAATAATGGAAATTTTA
>NW_012148886.1:1544753-1576127 GCF_000956105.1 Propithecus coquereli | reverse complement strand
TTATATTTGCAATTACTTATCCCTCTTTTACTTCAAATATCTGCATCTCCCTCTTCAAGTACCTGCTTAAATGTCAGATTTTTTCTTTTTATTTATTTATTTATTTTTATTTCCAAATATTATCGGGGTACAAATGTTTAGGTCACATTTATTGCCTTTTCCCTGCCGGAGTCAGAGCTACAAGTGTGTCCATCCCTCAGAAGGTGCTCACCACACCCCTTAGGTGTGTATATACCCATCCCCTCCTTCTCACTCCACCCTGCCCAACACCCGATGGATGTTACTACTATATGTGCACGTAAGTGTTTATCAGTTTATACCAATCTGATGGTGAGTACATGTGGTGCTTGTTTTTCCATTCTTATGATACTTCACTTAGTAGAATGGGCTCCAGCTCTATCCAGGATAATACAAGAGGTGCTATATCACCATTGCTTTTTGTGGCTGAGTAGCACTCCATGGTATACATGGAAATCTGGTTTAACTACCCTATGTAGTAAAAAGAGCTAAAACATTTCTTAAAAAGAATACTAAGCAGAGATGAGCAGTAAGGAGAAATGGCTGGTACAAATGTAAGGGATCATCTGTAAAATGGGGATGGAAAAGAGAGAAAAGCTCAATGGTTAACACTATAGATCCCAGAAGCAAGAGTACCTAGGGTATCCTCTCATTTCTGCCATTCAATACCTGTGAAAACATGTATGAGTTGCTTAAGCTCTCTGTGCATTGCTTTCCCTATAGAAACATAAGGATCTACCTCATAAGGTGGTTGTGAAAATTAAACGTTGATACATGTGAAGTAAATTTAGTTTAGCACACAGTAGGCACGCTATACATGTGAACTAGAAAAAAGAGTGACATTACGGAGAAAAAGCAGCAAGAGACTTTGCTCATGAGGTGTGGCCCAAAGTTTTCACATCCATTGATCTCCCATTCTTATTTCTTCCCTGAACAGCCTCTGTGACTGAATGACTCACTTAAGTGTTCAGGCCTTGATTTTCTTACCAATAAAAGGAAGCGATTGATCTAGATGACTTCCCTGGATCTCTAACAGCACTAAAGATTCATGCTCCTCTGAATGTTCAGGAGCAAAGCGAACTATTTCAAACCAAAATCAGTCCTTGGCTATGAGCATGACAGCTCTGGGATGACATTTCTTTTTCATTGACACTAAGGGCTTTATCACGGGAAGGAGGGACTAGATTGTCCACCATTGATTAGGAGATGGAAATGTACCTGATGTTAATCCTCATCCCCTGGCAGGGCTCTTTATGTTCTACATTTCTGGATGATGAGAATACTTGAAAAGAAGTAAAAGGACAATTCGTGGATAAGACAAAGACGATGGTAGTGACATAAAGGGAGGTGATAATACAATGAACAATAGGAATGGCATGGTCACTGGCAGTGAGAACATCTGCCAGGCGTGTAGGTACATACCTGCTGAATGTCACCTATGGGTGTAGGGAACTTATGTAGGATCAAGAAAGATCAATTAAGAGAAACTAGATGAAGGAAAAAAACAAGGAGAAATTACTATTAGATCACCATGAGAATAGTTAGAAGTGTAAAATTCAACAAAGTCTGGAAAGGAGAAATACCAAATGCTCTAGCCTAGTAGTCCTTTAAAAATATTTTGAGACTCACAAAATAGCACATTACCCATCTTGCCTCTTTGAGCTACCAGGATGGTGATCTGACTTCTTTAAAGATGTCTGCGATTTGACAATGTTCTCTAACAGGGAACAGTGGAGATACTTCAGTGGAAGGGTTTGTTTTTATCACTCAGTGTGAGAAAACCTATTTTGATCTTAGAAGAAATGAATTTATTTGGCAACTTCATTGAATTCTGCACATTTGTTTTTCTGGCAATGTAACTCTAGGGAGACAGAGGCCTCTTAGATCTGCATTCTGCTTCCTGTCTCTCATTTCTACTCCCTTGCACTATAGTAGCAGCTTGAATACTTCTGAGCCCCTCAACAGCTGATGCTCCTGCTCTCTCTCTGCCACTTGGCTACTGGCTTCTGGCATCTCAGACTGGCAAGGCTCGTCCCCACTGTTTCTAGGCTCACAGAAGCAAATACATATAACACAGTGGTTAAGAGCACAGGTTCTAGTGCCAGATTGCTGGGATTCAAATCCTTTCTCTGACAATCACTAAGTGTGTGTGACTTTGGGCAAGATATGCATCTTCTTGCCTCTCTGGAATTTTTTTATCTGTAAAATTATGGTAATAATAGTACCTAACTCATATGAGTGTTGTGGAGATTAAATGAGTTAATCAGTCCATGGCACTTAGTAAGTACTCAGGAAGTGCATGCTATGATTTATTATTAAGCATAAGTTAATTCACCAACACTAAGACTTTTGGAGACACATGGTTTGCTTTTGAAGTCTTCTTTGTTCTAGAAACAAAACATTTCTTAAAAATTGCTAATATACTGTGAATAAAGAAGAAAAAAAACAGCATTCAAAAAATATATATCGTGTAAGTTCTTATTATGCAATGTACCACTGTTTTACCTAGTAGCTTCTCCAAGCCTCCAGTTTCAATGATTCTTGCAATTTTGCCTTATTTTGGTTGTAAACACATGTGTACGATTCAAACTTCACCTCCAATATATCACTTTTAAAACTGTAAAACTGTTTAGAATATAATGATACTCTATTTTTTATTTTTCTACATACATTTTAAAATTAAGACCGTTTTGAATGATTGGCATTAATAATATTCAACTGAAACTATTGTGCTAATGCCTAAGAAATACTTTAAATTTGGTTTTAAGCATGCATCAGTTACCAAGGAGGTATGCCAAGATGGCTCAGTTGATTTTTGGTGACATTAAGGCATTTCCTGAGTTCTGGGCCTATGTGCAGTGACAAAGAAGGTCAACTGCTTTGACATTTCTTCAGACATTCATTATCATTTCAATAAATGAGGAAGGACAAGGTGATCACTTCAGAAGCTCATTATTGGCTGGGGTGCCGTGGCTCACGCCTGTAATCCTAGAACTCTGGGAGGCCTAGGCAAGAGGATTGCTTGAGCTCAGGAGTTCAAGATCATCCTGAGCAAAAGTAAGACCCTGTCTCTATTAAAAATAGAAAAAATTAGCCGGCCTTGTGGTGGTGTGCACCTGTAATCTCAGCTACTTGGGAGGCTGAGGCAGGAGAATAGCTTGAGCCCAGGAGTTTGAGGTTGCTGTGAGCTAGGCTGATGCCACGGCACTCTAGCCAAGGTGACAGAGTGAGACTCTGTCACACACACACGAAAAAGAAGCTCATTGTCTTCTTCTAGTCCTTATGCCTATAATTCCAGTAGCTGCCAATCCATAGCCAGTTTTTCCAGTTTAAAGTTTAAAGATATGGACAATATTTCTGTAAATCTTGTGTTTTATAAGCCATTCTTAGGAGTTGGGATAGAAAAGGAAAAGCATTAGTACATTTTCAAAGTCAGAGCTTTGAAAAGTGACTATAATCAACAATAAGTTAAGGTATACTTTAAAATAACCAAAATAGTGGAATTAGAATGTTCCTAACACAAAGAAATGACAAATGCCTGAGGTGATGGATATACCAATTACCCCGATTTGATTGATTCACATTGTTTGCCTGTATCAAAAAACATCATATGTACCCTATAAATATATACAACTGTTATGTACCCATAATAATTAAAAATAAAAACAAATTAAAAAGAGAATTTTTGTATAGTTTTCACTTCTTAAGATTGAAAGTGAAGTTTAGGATCAGGCTGTGAATATGCTTAGCCCCAAATGTCTTATGAATCATAGCTTCTTTATAATGGTCAGCAAAACCAAGGAGGCTGGGAAGTGTTCTAATCTAATATATTAGGTACAGTTCTCTTAGTAAGTTAAAGTGGATACAATTAAAGTAGTTCAATCAATATTAATTAACCCTCCCCCTCTTCATGCACATTTCTTTGGCAGAGGCTTAAAAAGAAAGAGACCAATGAGGTGTAAGCTCTGCTTTGACGACCACTGCCTTTGGGGAAAAGAAATGGTGAAAGTTAATCCCACTCTGATTAGTAGAAGCTGGGGAGATATTTTAAAATGCCTTAGCCCTGTTGGCAAATCAGGACCACCTGGGTTAGACAATGCCTGTAATATACTGAGCTAAAACCAAACCCTAAACTCTACCTAAGCTGTAGCTCTCCCTGCCTTTAGAAAGCTAGGAGGCTGCATGGATAAGGCATCTTCCAGAAGGGGCCATTAACGCCAGTTGCACCAGAGGGTGCACTCTTCCTGAGACAAAGGAAGCCAGGCGAACAAACTCCTTCCCCTCTAGAACCAATGACAGAAGAACAAATGGAAGGAACTGTACAATCCATACCACAGAAATTCTTTACTTTTTGTTCATGAACCCAATAAATATTTTCTGCCTTTTAGGCACCTGTTGTTAAAACGTGCTTAATTTGGTTGATTATGAGTAGGTCAGGAAGGTTTGAAACTCACTCTTATAAAGTGAGATAGTGCAAAAGTCATTCTGTAAAAATATTGCCTGATCTCATTATATAGACTTTCTTCATTTTTTCAGTAAATCATATTATGCTCATTAAAATAATGTCAAGGATTTCTATTGCCAGTGTCTTAGCAAGTGTCTTATTATTTCAGTACTATTACAATTGGCTTGGTTTTATTTTTTTATTTTTTTGCTGTCTCTCTTTACAGGATCAGAGTGACTGCCCTGATAGTTCTTCCTCTGTTTTATCTCTGAAAATCTGACATGATGAATGGAACAGGGGAGATACTCAGAAAACATATATTGAAGTAATGAATGAATACAAAATCAGAACTCTGACAATGCCAATACCCTACTTAAAAATTTCAGTGGCTCCTCATGACCTATGACATAAGACTTTGCACTTCAAAGTATAATATTCATATCTTCTACAACCTAACCCCAAATTTTTATTCCAAAAATTTATCTAATGCAATACCTGAAAAAATGTACATTCCAGTTAGACTAAGCTCTCAATCCAATTAAACTAGAACATATCACAGCAAACCATGCTCTCAGATGTCTTTGCACAATACTGTTACCTTAGCCTAGAATCCCTTTCCTTCTTTCTCTATCTTTTCAAATTATATCCATACTTCAAAAATCAGTTCAAGTTTAACCTAATCCATGGGTGATTCTCCACTTGGAAGAAATTTTCTCTGAATTTACAAATACTCTGGTTATAAATATTTTCAGGAGATATTCATTCTCCATCAAATACTTATTGCATACTTTTACGTATGACACATTGAGCTATGCATTAAGATCTAACAGTCAATGAAACATGGTACCTGCCAATTAGGTATATAAGATATCAGAAAATCCAGACAAGAAAGCAGGTCACTATGATACAGATGTTCTAGTAGTTACAAGTACAGGGTTCTAGGCAATCAATAAGAGAGGCATTCATTCCAATTCTGGGCTGTCAGAAAATACATTACTTCATCCTGGACCTGATGTCCAGTGCCCCTATGACTTGGTAAATCATTGGTTGGCATAATTAATATGCTCCAAATTAGAAGTCTGTTAATGTCAATTACTTGCTCAAAAAATTATATTGTCTCCTTATTGTCTACAAAGAACTTATGCTACTAGGGACTTATAATTGTACAGGAATTAGTCAAATGAATGTGGATCCACAAATGGGAAGGAAGAATACTTGCAGCATATAAAAGTCCTGAAGCAGAAGGAGCATGGCACACTGGGTAACTGACATACTTTCTTATCCTCCTGACCTCTATGTATTTCCTCAGTTATAGGTTATTAAGTATGGAATGTACGATTTCCTTAAGTATGAAATTTGACAGTTGATATCTCCGACATTTCACGTTGACACTTTTTGTTTTATTTTTATTGTAAATGTACATCTTCATTCTTTAAATGCATGTTTTGGCTTGTGATTATCTTTTAAATTGTTTTTTAAGAGCAGTTTTTGTGAAACCATGATAAGTCAAAAATTTGTGTTTTTTTTTAATATGAGTTCTGTCATGGAACCAATGCAGTACACACAGCTCAAAATATCAACAAAATGTTTGGGAAGAATGTGGCTAATGAATGCACAGTACATCAATGGTTTGAGAAGTTCCATTCTGGCGATTTTAATCTTGAAAACGAGCCACATGGGCAACCTGAGACAAAGGTGAATAATGATAAGCGATAGCGGAAGAGAATCCATTTCAACCTACTTGTGAATTAGCAGCAAGGTTTGATGTTACCATTCCAATAATATTTGGACCATTCGAAACAAATGGGCAAGGCAAAGAAGCTGGATAGATGGGTTCCACATGAATTAAACAAGCATCTGAAGAGAAATCACCTCGAAGCTTGCCTTTCTTTGTTATCATGACATAAAGGCAAACCATCTCTACACCATATTGTTATGTGCGATGAAAAGTGGATTATTTTTGACAATTGCCAAGCATGCAGTGCAATGGTTGGGTAAAGATAAAGGGCTGAAACACAGGACAAAACTGAATATTCATTATAAAAAGCTACTGGTGTCTGTTTGGTGGTCCAGTGCTGGTATTATCCACTACAGATTCATGAAACCTTGTCAATCTATTACAGCAGATGTCTACTGCAATCAATTGGATGAAATGATGAGAACTCTTATGATTAAGCAGATAAGATTGGTCAATAGAGACAGGCCAATCCTCTTGCAAAGCAACGCTCGACCACATGTTGCACAAACAACACTGCTCAAACTACAAAAGCTGGACTTGGAAACTCTCTGTCATCCACCATATTCACTAGATGTTGCACCAACTACTTCCACTTCTTCCAGGCTTTGGACCACTTCTTGCAGGGAAAAATATTCAATTCTCAACAAGCTGTAGAAAATGCCTCTCATGATTTCATCGCCACTCGCTCTCCAGGCTTCTTCACTGTCAGCATAAGGAAGCTACTGTTAAGATGGCAAAATTGTGTCAATAGTTTAGGCACATACTTTGATTAACTGTGCTGCTTCTTTGAGATATAACAAACTAAACTTTAGATTCAAAATTGGACATTTCATATTTTATAACCTAAATACAAAACAGGCTTTACTTGCCTTTTCGTAAAAATACTTCAGCTTCTTTATATTTTTTTTAATCTTCACCACCAGGTGGTAAGTCCTTTATTTGAGAAAAATTGTCTTATCTTCTCCAGAATGTCACACATACAGCCTAGAATACTGACCAACTCTGATCAACTATTAATAATTGTGTTGAATGCAATGTAATTAAATATGATAGCAGTGTTAAAGGGGAAAGAATCAGTATAGAGGAAAGTAAGATCTTTTCTCTTTATATACTGTCAACTGCTATCAATTATTAATTAATATTGAACTTAGCTTCTATCTTCTCTTCAAATCATTTTAAATTACTTTCCACTTTGATGCTTCCAGTTTATTCACAGTCAACTACAATTGCATTTCCTTCTATCTGTCAGAGCTGTCTACTTAAGATGTCAGAAGTTGATGTCAAGTTTTGTGCCTTAGGCATCGAAAATCTTTCATCTTTCCTGACTATACTGAGCTGGGGCTTTATCTCTTCTTCTTTCTGGAGGGTTCCATTTTGTTTATCTGCTTGGATTTCTTTCACAGTCAGAGAAAGAATGTTATTCCATTTTATTCACTTTTCCTATGGTTTGAAACATGAGCTAAAGCCTAGGAAACATGTGGTGGTCATTTAGTAAATATCACCACTGCCTCATTTTTTTCCTCAGAATGGCATTGATGCCTTTTTCATGTTTCTCGTAATCTTTTTCTATTGATCCTACCTTTCTTTCTTTCTTTCTTTTTGTTTTCTAAACAAAAAGTATAAATAACTTTTTTCCCCCTGAACTAGTTGAGAGTGGTTTAAAGACTTGACATCCCATCAGTTTCAAATTCCTAAGTGTACAATTCCTGAAAATGAAAACATTCTCTAACATAACTACACTATGACCATCAAAATCAGGATATTAGCACTGATAAGTTAATACTTCCTGTTATGGGCTGAATTGTATCCCCCAAAATTCTTGTGGAAGCCCTCACCCTTAGTATCTCAGAATGTGAGTCCCTTCGGACATAAGGCTTTTAAGGAGATGATTAAGATGATGCCAGTTTAATCCAATCTAATTAATGTCCTCCTTATGAAAGGAGAATATTTGGGCACAGAAAAAGACACTAAGGTTGCAGGTGACCAGGTAAAGAGGCAACAAGAAGGCAGACATCTGTAAGCCAGGGAAAAAGGCCTCAGAAAAAAATTAACACTGCCAGCGGTTTGATCTTGGACATCCATCCTCTAGAGCTATGAAAATAAATAAATTTTTGTTGTTTAAGCTGCCCAGTCTGTGTTATTTTGTTAGAGAAATACTTGCAAACTAATATAGCACCTAATACACAAACATCTTTCAGTTTTTCCAATTGTCCAAATATAAAACATATAGTGAAAAATCCAAACAAGGATTGCCAGTTGTATTTAGTTGTCTTTTCTCTTTATTCTCAATAAATCTAGAATAGTTCCTCATTTTTCCATTGACTTTCATGACCTTAACACTTGAAGAATAAATATACTTTTATAGAACTATTTTATAGAAAATCATTCAATTTGTCTTATAATTCCTTGTAGTTAGATTCAGATAATACCTACTAAGTTATTTCACTGAGTCCTGTTTTGAACTTTGTCCCATTGCTGGTGATATTAATATGACCACTTGATAGGGTTTTGTCTGGTGTGATTATCTGCTTTAAAGGTAGTCTTTTTCCTTTTGAAATTATTTAAGTTTGTTGGTTTGTTGTTCTTTAAGGGGAGATAGTTTGAGACTATGTAAGCATCCTGCTTCCTATACATTGGATGTTTGTCCCCTATAAGCCTCATGTCAAAATGAAATTCCCAGTGTGGTGATACTGGGAGGTGGGGCCTAGTGGGAGGTATTTTGGTCATGGGAGTGTATCTTTGCTCTATTGTTTTGACCGTGCTGCTTTGTCAAAGTTCAGTTGACTATATTTATAGGAGTCTATTTATGGTCTCTTAATTCTCTTCCATTAGTCTATTTGTCTATTTTATTACCAATACCACACTGTCTTTATTACTGTAGCTTTACATTAAATCTTGAAATCAGCTACTGTCAATACTCTGACAATTATCTCCAAATGGATTCACATTCTGAGGTACTAAGGGTTAGGGCTTCCACAAGAATTTTGGGGGGATACAATTCAGCCCATAATAGAAGATACTAACTTATCTTTGTTCTCTTTGCTTTTCAGTCTTCAAAGTTTCCATTGGTATGTCCTCAAGCTCCGAGATTCTTTCTTCAGCTGTATTAAGTCCACTAGTAAGCCAGTCAAAAACATTCTTCATTTCTGTTATAATGTTTTTGATCTCTAGCATTTCTCCCTGGTTCTTTCTTAGGATTTATCTCTGTCTGCTTCCATTGGCCATCTGTTGTTACATTGGACTCCTTAGCATCTTAATCATAGTGGTTTTAAATTCCCAGTCTAGGAATATCCTTGTCATGTCTTCCCACTGTTTCCTCTGTCTTTTCAAATTGTGTTTTTTGTCTTTTGGTGTGCCTTATAATTTTTTCTTGACAGGTGGACATAATGTGCCAGATTAAAAAAAAAGCTACTGTAAATAGGCCTTTAGTAAGATGAATTACTTATGTGTCAGGGGAGGGACAGTGTTCTATAGTTCTATCATTCCATCTATCTTTTAGTGAGCTTAAATCTCTGGACTGTGAACTTCACAACTCTTTCTCAGTTTTTCCCCCTTTAGGTGGGACAGGAGGGCTAGAGTGGGCTAGAGTTGGGAATTTTTCTTCTTTTACTTGAAAAGCTACTTACGACTGGAGTTGGATATTTCCCCCTCCTGAATCACTTAGGCTCAGATAACACCCCAGCAAGTTAAGCTCTCTTTATCTAGTTTCCATGAAGGGCAGGCCTTGTTTAGAAGAACAGAGTGCATTTCATATTTCCTCCTGCCATAAGCATGAGGGGACTTTTCTCCAATATTTAGTGTGAAAATGTGGTTGAAGTCCTGGAAGTAAATCTCACATTATTGTGGACCCCCTGCTATATGCCTGCACTACCCTGGAGTTTTTAACTCTCACAGTTGTCCACACTGAGCCTAGAGCAATTTGTCATTACAGGTCAGGTTTTCCTATTCATGGCATGACTCTTTGCTCTGGTAAGCCAGAACTCCCTGTATTTGTCTGTCTCTTTAGTCTTAGGTGCACCAGTTTGCCCTGTGTCCTCCCCTCTCTTTCAGATCTAAGAAGCATTGTTCATTTTCAGTATGTTCAGCCTTTTAGTTGTTGTTAGGACCGAGTGGCAACTTCTAAGCTTTTTACATGTGGAATTGGAAACCAGAATTCCCATGCTAGAAGGTTTTCATAATAAAATCGTAAAAGAAGAATTTTCTTAGCTCTATTTCAATAACTATCCAAGCAGATGTTAATTAATTATTCATGGTTAACAGGATTGTGGATCACACAATTTGGAGAAATGTTGAGTTAAAGACAATTAAATGATTTTTTTTTTAACTTTAGTACTCTTAGAACCTTTGTTGTAAATCTTCAAGATTATAATTTAGTCTGCAGGATTCCCCCAAACTTTTTCAATTATTGAACACTTTTTATCCTAGGAAGACGATTGGGTAAATTTATATACGCAATACTATTAGTTTTAAGGTGTAACTCCCAGCGCAGCCATTTCAGTATCAACATCTGGGAAATTGTCAGAAATGCAGATTCTTGGGCCTCATCCCATACCTACTGAATCAGAAACTCTCAGGATGGGGCCCAGTAGTCTGTGTTTTAACAAGCCCATAAGGGGATTTTGATGGATGCTGAAGTTTGAGATCCATTGCTCTATTCCATGTATGACTTGAATAATCCCAACCCATGCTTCCTATCAGAACAGATATTTACTGTAAGGGATATTTTGAAGAAGTCGAAGGATTAACATTGAGAACTGTGTAACACCTGACATTGGAAACATACTTTCGGTGGAGTTTTTAAACACTTAGAGTAATTGAAGAGATGTGAGCAATGTTTAGCAGCTCTCAAAGACTTCACTAAAGACATTGACTCTAAAATCAAAGGTGTTTAATTGATAGGAAAAATATATATTTTTTCCCACTCTCCAGTCTGTCAGTCTTATAATTTACAGCCTAAGAGATTTTGTTTGAAATGAACATCCAAGAAGTAAATGTGCTAAACGTTAACATCTGTTCTGAAGTAATTCGTCAGTGATGCCATACACAGATGAGCAGAAACTTTCTTAAGTGCCTATTTAAGCCACTTAAGGTTGGATATGTTAGTAACGAACATTAGGTACTTGACAACTTGATTGTGTTGTTTGCAGGAAGATTCTCGCATCTCAGTGAATATGGTAGTATATTACAGTTTTATAATCATTAATACCAAAAGGCAGTAAAAGTGTGTGGAGGGCATCTTAGTTCTTATTTGTATTTCATGGAAAAAAGAAATGACAAAGTTTGGGACTGATTGTAGCTTATGTAGATAGCCCAAAGACCAGATCGACTATTTGCTAACACTTACATTTTTACGTCAAGAAAATAGGTTCCACTGAAGTAACCTATTGGACCTTTTACTAAGAGATAATTCTGTGGCAGTCAGAGAGATCATGTAGGTCAGCAGAGTGCCCATAATTAAGGATTTAAGCCAGGGCTAAATAAACTATGACCAGTTCTCCATGAATAGATAACTTAGTTAATCAATGGCTTTCATGCTTTTGCTCCTTCATCTATATTAAAAGATTAACGAATTCTAATGAGGAAGAAGGCGTGTTATAAGATATAGTAGTCTTATATTTCTAGTCTTTGGCCAAAATTTTTCCCCACGTAGTTCAGCCAGATTACATCAGCTAAATGCATGAAATGATGTACACCCCAGTTACCCTGATTTGATTAATTCACATAGTATGCCTGTATGAAAACATCACATGTACTCTATAAAAATATACAACTATTATGTACCCACAATAATTAAAAAGAAAAAAGTAAAAAAATAGACCAGTGTAGTCAAGTAGAATGTATGTGATGAAACTTAAAAAAAAAAACTGTCAATGTAAAAAAATCAGGCAATTCTCTTTTAAGTTAATTATTTGTGTTTTAATTTTGAAAGCTTACATAAAGTGAGCTAAGCTCTTATTAACCATTCATCCCTGGGCTGTTTATTGCTATGAAATTTTATCAACGAAGATTATCCATAAAGTTTTACTTTTCAATTTTGGGCTATCTATGTAAAAGAATAATAAAACAAATATGTTTTACTAATTGTTCATCCCCAAAATAACTGGACTTACATACACTGTCAGATGACAGATGTGAGAAAGCATTTTTAAACTTTAGTAAATGTCCAGCATAACTCTTCTTAGTGTTGGGACTGAAGCTTAGTACGCCAAGAGGATCTGAGAATATTAATTACTCTACTAAAACTGGGGAAAATATTTACTCATTATTTCATATGCATGATTAATGTATTTGCCTTATCCATATAATCTTTGGATAGAAAGATTGGAAGAGAAAATTGAAAGCTATGACTTTAATTCACTTCTGAGTAACTAAAAACAATCACTATTCAATGAATGTTTAATAATTCTAAATCATTCAAATATTAGCATTTTCATCTATAGATAACATAGCATATAAAATGTTATAGGAGTTAAAAACAAACAAACTTAGGTTTGAGTCCTGGATTAACTTTCTCCCTTCACTCTTAAACTCTTTTAACCTGTTTCTTTCCACAAAAAAATGAAGATAACGGTATAAACCTGAATGAGTTACTCTTGAGGATTTAAATCAACTGTATTTAAAGCACTTAAACTAATTCCTGGCACATAGTAAACACTCAACAAAATATTCTTGAAGTAGTAATTATTATTTAGCTGATATATTAACTAGCAGCATTTAAGTGGAGATATATATACTTCAGTGGTTTAATTGGTTAGTTTATTTTGTCAGCAAGTTTGAAGAAATAAGAGATCAATTATTAAACACAATAGGAATAAGCATTCATTTGAAAACATGATTTAATAGTGAAAATCAAGGGGAAAGGGGAAAATAATTGTAATGTTCACCTTGGGAAATGATTTTTTTTTCTTTCCAAGGCAAAGAAAAATTATGTCAGCCCTTCTCCATGCCTTCCCACTCTTTCTAGGAGATTTCATCATTTCTGTGGTTTTACCAACCACCTGTACACTCATGAGACTCACATTTCTATTTCTATCTAAATACCATTCTTGACATCCAGACTCATATACCTTGGTACTTACTAGATACCCTTTTTTCCCTTACTCCACAGATGGTTTTAATGTAACGTTTCCAATCTAGATCCTCTCCCTCAATTAAAGAAAAGTGGCACCTGCTTCTCTCTCAGGGTTAAATACTTGAGCGAATACTATCAATACCCAATGGGCCAGACTTAAAGTTGGAAATCATCCTTTACTCCTTCATTCACTAAAAACATCATAATCAATTCGTGAGCAGACTCTGTGTTCTTGGCTTCCTCCCTTTCAAGCCCCACCTCCAGGCTTCACAGCTGTCAATGCATAACAGCTTCTTTCTTTCTCCCCCATTTTTCTTTGCTTTTTTCTCCAAGGCTCTTTCTAGGATTTGCCTCTTTCTTTGGCCAGATCATCTTGACTATTCCTAGAGCTTAGGCATTTTGCTAGAAACTATGTTTTGTTCACTGGCTTTTGCGTAAAACATGACATTTTTGAAACTTCCTTTGTGTAATTATATATATATATATATATATTTTCCCCCTCAATGCTGAAAGCATTTTCTCCTCTGCCATCTCATGGGATTTGTCTTAATTCTTATTTCAGGGCTCTTTACTTAGGGAATTGTGTGGGGTAGGGATAGCGGTTGATAGTTAAGACTTCTTAAGCTTTTTAAAAACACTAATGGTCTGAAAATAGAATTTGCAAACAACTAAAAGTTATATTTGCCTAGATTTTGATGGCATAAAGAAAGCTTGGGCTGAGAGAAGTGGGTCAATCTAGGAAAGTTGAGGTTCCTCAGCACTGTGGTCAAATGCTCTCTGTGCATGGTGGAGACAAAGCTCCCATGAGCAAATAATGCCCCATATTGGAGCTTGCTGTGGTAAATCAATGGAGACAGTTTTCAGACTAAAGAACAGATTAAAAGGTCACTGTAGGCAAATCTGTGGGTAGTGGAGTGTGATTGACATCTTTGGTAAGCATTAGCGCTATTTTTCAAAGATACCTGGTTCCATTACAGGATACAGGGTAGGATTTTATTTTGCTGCCCTTTGGTGTGCCTTAATGACTTGCTTCAGCTATTGTTTAATATGAAAGAAAGTAATATGTCACCTTCTGACAGAAAGTTTAAGGGTTGGTGAGGAACTCAAAATGCTTTTGTTTCCCTCTTCCACAGTGCCTCGAAACATTTCAACAGCCTGGGTCCTAGAGTGTCCACCATGCTGAGCAGAGCCCTCAGCTTAACCGTAATGAACAGAGAATGAGCAAGATTTTTCTTGTTGATTTTCCTGAGTTCTATATAGATTCTAGTTATCAGCCCTTTATCGATGTGTAGCATGTGAATATTTTCTCCCATTCTATAGGTTGTCTATTCACTCTAATGATAATTTCCTTGGCTGTGTAGAAGCTTTTTAATTTGATCATGTCCCATTTATTTATTTGTTTTTGTCGTTGCTGTGATTGCCTTTGGGGTCTTCTTCATAAATTCTGAAATAAAATAAAAAGGATATTTAAAAAAAAAGAAAAAGCATTAGTGTAGGAAGCTGAAAAAATCATTACAATTATAATTTTAAAAAAGAGAGAAAGAGCAAGAGAAAACCATAGAAATTCTGGTGTTTGTTGCTACCACAATATAATCTGACTAATAAAATATCCTTGCGTCCACTATGAACAGTGTCTTCAATAGCCTCTGAAGACCATTTTTTTATGTTTTTTGATGCATAACATTTGTACATATTTATGGAGTACATACAATATTTTCTTACATGTATAGAATGTGTAATGATCAAGTCAGGATATTTGGAGTATCCATCACCTTGAATCTTTATATTTCTATGTGTTGAAACCATTTCAAGCCCTCTCTTCTAACTATTTGAAATATACAATACATTATTGTTAACTAAAGTCAGCCTCTTGTGCTATGGAACATTAGAACTTATTCCTTCTACCTAAATGTATATTTATACTCATTAACCAAACTATCTTTATCCTCCGCTCCCTGCCCCACCACACACACCCTTCCCAGCCTCTGGTATCTATCATTCTACTCTCCACCTTCATGAGATCAAGTTTATTAGCTCCTAGCTTCCACGTGAGTGAGAACATGTGATATTTGTCTTTCTATGCCTGGCTTATTTCACTTAACATAATGACCTCCTGTTTTATCCATTTTGCTGCAAATGACATATTTTATTCTTCTTTTTATAACTAAATAGTATTCAATTGTGTATATATACCAGATGTTCCTTATCCATCTCTTGATGCATGCTTAGGTTGATTCCATATCTTTGCTTTGTGAATAGTGTTGTCATAAACAAGGAAGTGCAGATATCCTAAAGTATACTAATTTCCTTTCCTTTGGATAAATACCCAGTAGTGCAATTGCTGGATCATATGGTAGTTCTGTTTTTAATTTTTTGAGAAATCTCCATACTATTTTTGATAGCGGTTCTACTATTTACATTCCCACCAAAAGTGTATAAGGGTTCCCATTTCTCCACATCCTTGCCGGCATCTGTTATTTTTTTGTTTTTTAATAATAGCTATTCTAACTAGGGTATGTTGATATCTCATTGTGGTTTTGATTCACATTTCCCTGATGATTAGTGAAGCTAATCATTTTTTTCATAAACCTGTTGTCCATTTTGTCTATCTTCTTTTGAGAAATATCTATTCATGTCTGTTGCCCACCTTTTAATGTTTTTCCTGTTGAATTGTTTGAGTCCCTTGTATGTTCTGGATATTGATCAGATGAATAGTTTGCAAATATTTTCTTCCATTCAACAGCTTGTCTCCTCACACCGTTGGTTGTTTCCTTTGCTGTGTAGAGGCTTTTTAGTTTAATATTATCCCATTTTTCTATTTTTCGTTTTGTTGCCTATGCATTTGAGGTCTTAACCATAAAATCTTTGCCTAGATCCATGTTCTGAAGTGTTTCTCCTATGTTTTCTTCTAGTAATTTTATAGTTTCAGGTCTTATATTTAAGTCTTTAATCCATCTTGAGTTTATTTTTGTATACAGTGAGAGATGGGGTCCAGTTTCATTCTTCTGTATATGGACATCTATTTAACATAATAATTTTCCCAGTACTATTTATTGAAGAGGATGTCCTTTCTTCAATGTATGTTCTTGGTGCCTTTGTGAAGACCATCTCTTATAGTATTAGATAGCAAAGGAATCCAGGGAAATAATGGCATGCCCATAGATTAAGGGTCTGGTTTTTGCTTTAGATATTTTGTAACCCACATGCCTCTATAAAGATAGGGAAGCTCCAGTAGTACCTGAAGCTGAAATTCTTGCATCAGGAGAGGCTTTGTTGTAGTTTTAGTATGAACTATATCTTAGGTTTCTACACTAAGATTTCCACCTCTTATGTATGCTTTGTGTTTGGAAATCTCTGCAGCCCAGTGTACTAGGCCTTCTCTATCACTGCAACATTTACTTTTGACTTCTAAGATGAAAACTTGAGCTAATGCTTCATGCCAAGGGCTATTGGCATTGATTTTGTAAGCAAATATAACAGTAGTAATAATAACATCACTAATTTGTCGAATACTTAAAATGTGCCAAGCAATATGTTAAGCAGTTTACATGGATTCTCACATATGTTCATGTCAATAAATCTGTGAATGAGTTAATATCCTCATTTTCCATTTTAGGAACTTGGAAATCATAAAGGTTAAGAACTAGCCCCAAATCACACAGCTAGTGGGTGGCAGAGCCAGAATGACAGCCCAGGTCTGCTTGATGCCAATGCCATTGCTCTGTATAGCCCTCATTAATCACCTCTCACCTGGATTATTGGAACAATTGTCTAACTTCTGTTTCTTTTTTTCTGATTTTCTGCTTTACCCCTCCCATTATAGGTAGAATCGTGAATAAATACTACAAATCTGACCTTGTAAGTTCTTTTACTAAAACTTTACTGGCTCCCAATTTCTTCTTATATAAAATCTCAACTCCTCATTGTGCCAGATAAGGCCCTCAAGGACAGAGATTCAGTCTACTTCTCTGCATAATCTTCTACCACTTCTTTCTACTTCATGCTCTTCTAATGCTAGACTACTTTTGCTCTATTAATCCTGCTGATTTTCACCTTGCTTTATGCAATCTCTTCTATATGCAGTGCAGAGGAAGACCTTCCAGGGGAAGACTCATATATCTTTTCACCTAAATCCAACTGTCATTTAGTAAGACAACATAGGTAGAACTGCTCCATGGAGACTTTTGCAATATTCCGATATGACTTAGATGTTCCTATTCTTCCGGTATTTTATGCAGTGCTCTGTCATTGTGTACATGATATGATGATTTAAGTACATGAGCCCTGCAATCAGAAAGTCATGGATGGGAATATCAACTTTGCCACTCTCATGTTAAATATACTTTGACAAGTTATTTAACCTCTCAAAACCTTGTTTCACAGTTGGTAAAAATAATACAAGCATAGAACTTCCTGCACAGATTTTTATTTCATTATATCTATATTAAATAACAAGTTTAATATAATGCCTGGCTATAACCAGAGTTCAATAACATATTTGTTGATATTCTTATTTCACTCACCATATCGTAGTATGATTATCTTAATACCAGTTTGTGAATTCCTTATTGTCAGGACTCATTGTTTTCTTCCTTACAGACGCAGTGCCTTCTGTGGTAGGTCCTAAGTAAATACTTTCTAATTAGATGAATGGACAGCTAAAAAAAAAAAAAATTAGAAGAACAACATTTAACAATGCTTAAGCTCAAAGACATTAACATACATTCAGAACTCCCTAGGGTTCCAGATAGTAGCATCAAAAAATACAATTCTTGATTTTGGACAAGAGGAGAGAGTAGATTCTACTCCTAAGACTGTATGAGAGAATGAAAGAGAATCAAGGAATGCTGAGATAACAAAAGGACTCCTTCTGGATCATCCCAATATGTACAGTGAACTACAAGATCTGCGCTGAGACTGAGGAGAAAAAATTGGAAGCTTATGGGCTGAAGAGATTTGGAACATTTCTGAGAGCGATGAGCCAAGGAGTCAATGAGGGAGAAATATCAGGCATGCTGTGCAGTGGTCAGGGCCAGGTTGCAGCTGGTTGTCATAAATCTTAAGAAGGCCAAGCCTACTTGGCTATAGTTCTTTTTCCAGCATGGATGCAGGCATAATGGTGGCCCTCGTGGTGGATCTCATGAAGGATAGTGGCAAGGGCAACACAAAGCGAGAACAAAGATTAAATAGGCAGTGTGTACAATTTTACTGTAATCTTTTGCTGTGGACCAATGAAGTCCAAACAAATGAGCACATATTAAGAGTTCCATAAATATGATATTTGTTGAAAAACTTTTAATGATGTGAATAACAGACATGCTATTTGTGGTCATATATTTCATGGATAAAGCCCCCCAAAATTAACAGGGCATTACTTTCAAAATATAATAATCCTCCTAGGCTGACAGTATTTGATGTTTGAGGTGAAATGTTCCTAGATTCTAGTTTCCGAAGTATACTCAGAAAAAGAGTAACAAAAATAAGTAAATGACTCTACAAATAATGTCAACCTGTCTTTCTTTGCTTAATTATGTTGAAAGAGTATTAAATTTAAGGGAAGAGAATGGTTCAAGATGAAATGAATCATCGCTTGAATTTTTTTTTTTAGAATCACAGTAACCACAATAAATACAATGAATTCAAGTAAATTTAGAGAATTTAACTTGTGAAATACAATCTACTTAATATGAATGAAACTGGCAGGCTCTACAATGAATTAATATAGACATATGTTGGGTTTTTTCCCCTGACTTCTCTTTTACTTGAATATGCCTTTAATGGGATAGAGAGATGAAAAAATGGAGAAGATAAAGAAGAAAGGAATAACTAAGGAAGAGAAGCAGTGTAAGCAAAACATGGAATTTGGGGCATTTATATGTACAGGAAAAAAAAGAGAAAAATTAACTGACTTGTTTCTTTAGGACTATTTATTTTGACTTAATTTTAAGATTTCTGAAGGCAAACGAGGATTTTCAATGACAGTATATGAGAGAGCTCATCTAGTCTGAGACGTCAGGGATTCTTTACTGAAATTTTTTGAGTGTGTGCTGAGATATGAGAACAAAGCTACAACTATGACAGGGAATGGAGACAAAGAGATAACAAGAGGAGAAGAGAAAGAAAGGACATGTTAAATAGTGTTTCGCTTGTATGATCATGTTTAAATATCATATCTCTTTAATATATACATGGAATATCATTTTTATTTGCTGAATAGTAATGTCTGTTGAGAGAAAATAATGGAAATTCTGAGAATTTGCATATCATTATTCACATTCAATAAATATTCAATATATGTCTTTATACTTTATACTAAAATTTGGCCTTGACTTTCTTCAAAATAAATATAATAGGCAGCAGAAAGAGATATTAAAGAATCCTAAAATGCTCTAAGATATAGTAGCAAAGAAAATAATATTTTATTGGATATACTGAGGATGAACTAAATAAATTAACCTTGAATTATAATCTATTGCGCTATATGCTATGATTACTCTAGTGCATGACGTGTTTGCCCCTGTAACTATATTTGCATTGGTGATATTTATATTATTATTGCCTAACAGTAAAGAAAATATGTTCTAAAATTCATTTAATCTGTCTATAAGGAGAAAGAAAGATAGCAGGGCGATCCTACCCTGTAACTAGTTTTCCCACCTGATGTACAAACACAATCACATTTCTTACTTTTCATATTCATCCTAGCCTATGTACCTGTGCTAGATTAGTAGGAAGTACCTTAAAGGGAGAACTTACAACTCCTCCATCCTAAATATCACACACACATGCACACATGTACACACACACACGTGCACGCACACAGAGAGTTATCCAATAACCCTATGATCTTACTCACCGGAAAGCTACTAGCCATGTTTTAATTGCCCCATGGGAAGAAAACTGGAAAATTCAATCCGACAGTATGTCTTTGCTTTGGACTGCCATTGTTTTTGGTTTTGTGACAAAATTGCTTTTGATATTAGTTCCATGTTCCCTGTTGCAAACTCTGTCCATTTCTGAGAACAAGCCCTTGATCATCCAGATCGCTAGACAGGCTGCAGTGGCTGTTCACGGAGGGACAGTTCTACTTTTCTTTCTCTCACTAGGATCAGTGAGATCCACATAACAAGGTGTATTGTGAAGGTAGCCACTTTTAGGCTATAAAGAAGTTGCACGTACATATTACAAGGTGTGTTTATTATATTATCTACCACAAGTAATTAGTAATGATAGAGTAGTGAGAGCTGCACCAATTCATGCAAAAGTCCTTGAAATATAGGTAAGCAAAGAAATCATGTGGGAATATACAGAAGGGAACTTGTTTGGGGCACGTATGCTTAGTTTATCTCAAACATTTTCTGTCTGGCTAATTCTTTTACCTGTTAAATTTCTCAAACCAGCCAATCCCATTTTTCCCATGCTTTTCCACTCCCACTCACTGAAAATATCAGTGTCACCTTTAAAAGTTAGGTCTTTAAACTGCTTTTTCAGTAATTTATAAGAAAAATAAATGTACAATTAATACGATATTACCAATAATACCAGTAATTTTGTCTTTTTAAAATAAAGATGGTGCTAGTGACGAAAATCAGTAGAATGGAGGGGTTCTGCTTTTTTTCTGGTAGGGTAAAATATGCATTAATACCTCCAACAATATTCATGTATAGATATTGTTTTAGTTAATCTTCTAGACTACGGAAAAATATTTCTATGATATAGACCTGGTCTTGCAAACACTCAATCTGGTAGGGGAGCCATGTATGTTAATCATATGCAACTTTTTAGGTGCCTTATGAAATCAGCAATAAAGTATCTATGAAGAACTGAGACCAAAATAACTAATTCAGAATGTCTGCCTGATAGCTTTTGACAAAATGATACCATTTTATTTATACTTTGAGTGATGATGAAAAAGAAGTAGGAGAATATCCTCATGATAGGGCTTGCACTGTGGCAAGACCTGCGTCCAGAGAGTAGAAAACATATGAAAGCTGTTTTTCAAGTAGAAATGGGCAGGAATTGATCAATTATGTGAGAGCAGTCAGCTTGAAGTGTTCTCAGCAATTCCACGTGGAAGAGTAGACCATTAATATATATTGAGTAAAGTTTTAAAAACACTCACATAATTTTCTCTTTTTGCTTTTCCTAGCAATTGACCTTTAACCTAGTCCATCATACATATTTCTATTAACAACAGAATTGACTTGCATTTGTTGTATAAGGGGTGCAGAATGTATGACTATCTGTATTATGCATATTGAACTCTTTTAATTGGATATTTTCCAAATTTATTCCCAGCTGTATCCAATGTAATAATTCTAATAATTCATTTAGGCAACATTCAGTATCTTTGTGATAAAATTGCTTTGTTATTGCTAAATTTTTACCACCTGGTTATGGCAAGACACGGGGTGGACATTTAATAATTACTGTTGAGTAACTGAATGAAGAGAGGGTGTGTCATGAAAACTTAGCATCAAGTCAAAGGCTCTAATGGAAGACCGATCTTGGTAAGAAAGCCAGTGTGGTTACAAGAGAATGAATTCAGGAAACGTGGACATACATGACGTTAAGGAGTTAACCAGTGGGCGGATCCTGAAGGCTTTTGCAGGACGTAGGAAAACATTTAAATTTTGTTCTAATAGGGATAGAAAAACTTTTGTAAGATTTTGCGTAGAGTGGTGCATGAATGTTTGACATAGTCTAATTATGTTTTTTGAAAAATATCATTTTTTCTGGTGGTCGATAGTAGAACTGAGAAGAATAATTAGAAGGCTCTTTAATTATCCTGGCTTGGATGAAGGTGATTATCATAGAGGTCATAGCAGTGGTTACATTTTGAAGGTAAATCAAATAGGAATCATTGACAAATTGATTGTTCACATCAAGGACAGGTAGAATCAAGAATGGCTGCCGGGCGCGGTGGCTCACGCCTATAATCCTAGCACTCTGGGAGACCAAGGCGGGTGGATTGTTTGAGCTCAGGAGTTTGAGACCAGCCTGAGCAAGAGCGAGATCCCGTCTCTACCAAAAAAATAGAAAGAAATTAGCTGGACAACTAAAAATATATAGAAAAAATTAGCCGGGCATGGTGGCACATGCCTGTAGTCCCAGTTACCCAGGAGGCTGAGACAGGAGGATCGCTTGAGCCCAGGAGTTTGAGGTTGCTGTGAGCTAGGTTGACGCCATGGCACTCTAGCCAGGGCAACAGAGTGAGACTCTGTCTCAAAAAATAAATAAATAAATAAAGAATGGCTATTAGGTAATAAGTTACCATACACTCAGTATCTGACAACAACACATATTTATTGTCTCACAGTTTCTGTGGATCAGGAGTCTAGGCACAGCTTGACTAGGGCCTTTGCTTATGACCTCATGAGGCTATAATTGAGCCATCAGAATATATCTTCATCTGGAGGTTCTACCGGGATGGAATTCACTTCTAACATCATTTAAGTATTAGGCAGAATTCTTGCGGTTGTAAGACTGATCATTGCACTTTCTTACTGCCTATTGGCTTGAATTTCCCCTCACTTTCTAGAGGACATCCTCAGCTTCTTGCCTTAGAAGCTTCACAAACATGGATGCTTACTTTTTCTTAAAGTTTGCAAGGAGAGTCTCTAAAGTAGGTGTCTTAATACGATTACAGAATGTAACCAGTCAGGGATCTTGAGAGGCCACACTTGGATCTGTCCACCACAAATGGGAAAGTGTCTGGGTCGCTAATAACAAGGTTGCATGGCTGAACTGACCCTGGTATCACTTACTGCAGAACTTTATCATACACCTGATAATAGAAGTCTTTACTCATTAAAGCCAATTTTGGTAAGCAGTTCTTCTACTTCCAGCCAAAGTATCTTGTTTGACATAGGGACAAGACAAGAAAGATTAAGGACTTCACACCTGAGAGCCTCTATTTTCTCTTTGAATTACAGGAGGGTGATAAATTTGAGCTTTAGCATGAATGAAGGTTTAACTTAGCTTCTGTAGTGAGTAGGAAAGGGAGATGATTAGGGTCAGATAGAAGGAATTTCAGGTAGGGTTCAGGGACCATTATAAAATCTGAGTATTTGATCACAAAAATCTAAAAACTGTGGGTGTTTCCTCACTCTGTTCAACAGCCTGGATGTTGGAGTAAAGAAAGTTGACAGTTAATTGGCCAAATAAGAGCTGGTGAAGAAGGAGGCTATTAGCAAGGGAATGAATGGATTCATGACTAACACAATCTAGCTCTATGGAATAAGGAGCAGAGAGAATTTTACTGGTAAGCTGAAAAAAAAAGAAGATAGTCTAAGTTAGGCTCTGTAATTGTAGTCAAAAAACAGATATAAAAAAAGATAAAGGAGTGAGTGATTTGAAGAAATAGCAAAAGAGTGGAATATAAAACTCCAGAAGTGAAACTATTGGCACAAAAACCTAGGCAAAATGTGGAAAAGTGGGATTAACTGAAGTGGAATGAGAAAAAGTGTCTTAAAAGTTGAAGACAAAGAAATGGGAAGTCAGGATATTATAAGGTTTGCCCATGTGGACCCAGAATAATGGGAAGACTTAAGACTTAAAACTGTTAACCAGGGTCAGAGACTTCAAGGACAACGAACACGGAAATGGAGCATTGACAAGTGGTGAGTAGATGACACAGATGAAAAAAGGATAAAGGTAATAAAACCAGATGTCACATCATGAGTGTCAAAGCAGAGTTTATCTATTTCCACTAGCTTTGGGTTGTAATGGTTTAGAAAGAGCATCAATGAAGTAAGAAACTGTCAAAGTAGACTCCAGATCCTACACTGCATGGGATTTGGGAAATTAAGAAAATTTCCTGTAAAAAGGTGAAGCCATCTTCCTAGGAAAGAAGCAAGTGCTAGCCAAGGGCAACAGAGGAGAGAGCATTCTGCAATGTGGTAGGGGGTTTTGTTTACATGAGATTGGAGTTCCTGGGTATTCTGAGGTCTGGGTTGGGTTGGAAGGTGGCTCTATACAGGAGAACAGAGAGATGTATGGGAATAACATTACTGAAGAGAAGACGTTATCTACCACTACTGGATTTATCAGATTTGTTGCTTTTAGCAAAACAAGACTTCCAGCAGATATCTAGACATTTGAAGTCCCACATTACTACTATATCCGCTTTTGTGACAGTTTCACAGTCTGTATTAGGGAAGCATCTGCTAGGCTGAATGAGCTGTCATCTACTTCCACAGTAACATCAGTTATGGTTTTCTTTTCTTTTATTCTCACCCAAATGTTCTCCACTGTGATCCACCCTGAGATCTATGAATTTCCATTCAGTTGCACATCTTGGCATGCAGGGATACTTCTTCACTACTGCCGTTTCATCTATTTTTTTTTTTTTCATGAAAACTTTAATTAATCCAGTTCTCGGCCCCTTTCTTAAAAAGTTTCCATAACATATATGAAATGATATTAACTGACTTGTACTAAAATATTTTTTTGCAATATATATTATCTGTTCTCAGTATTTTTATATCCACAGTTAAGCCCCATAGTATGTTTCCTGACTAGATTTTCTATTACTTTATATCGTACTGGAATTCAGCTCTTCTACCATTGTTTCCGTTATCCCCCTTTCTATTTCTTGCCTTTTATTTCCTATTGTATTCTACTTTTCAAAACCTTTTTAAAGAGAGTCAATCATTTAAAATTTTAAAGTGACTTATACAGATTAGTTTCCCTCATGATAAGTTTATTTTATCTAGTTCTCAAAAGTGCCCTCTTTCATGCTTCTGACAACACTTACTATTATTAAAGTTGTTTTTATTCAAATCTCTGAAAAAGAGTTTATATATAAAGAGCTACAAATTATCTTTGATCACGAGAATTCCAGTAGTCACCAAGTGTGGTGGATCCTAGGCACCCAACGAATCTTCCTTCTCTCAATACAGCCCCAAGACACCGGAACCTGCCTCTGTACATAGTAGTCAAACTGCTGCAGGCTAGATTTGAGATAGACCAATCAGACTCAATGCCTGCTCAGGAATTTTGATCCTAAAAAAAGATACAGGCTGAATATCATGGGAGATGAGGCAACTTGATGACAGTTCCTTGGTTATGCTATCTAGGAATTCCTGGTCTTGGAGCGGGTTGTTCTGGTATTTGCCCTTGCAGAGGCTTTGAGACTTCATTCTTCCTTTGCCTTTTGCGTACTGTACTACCTTAATAAATCTCCTTTGTTCATAAGTAAAACTAGGTTTGTTGCTTTCTATTGCATTTATCCAAAATAACCTTAAACAGTACAATTAACTTGTTAGTGCTACACAGAGAACTGTTCAATGCCCAAGTATAGCACATTTACACTCAGCCAGATATTTTTTTAATAAAAATCTCTTCCATGAATGAATGTTGAATCTGAACCAAAAAATATAGATGAATCAGTGAAAGTCCATTATATCTTCTGGAAAAGTAAAAGAATATGTACAAATCATTCTAAGAGTAGATTATAACATAAAAACATATTTCAGATGTGTTATGTGTATGAGCTATGATTATAGAGTTATGCCTCATTTCTTAAATGTGACATAGAAGTGATTTTATTGCTAGTTATATCATATGTTTATCATTTATGAACAAAATTTTTATGCACTGCATTTCTGCGACAATTCCTTTTTTTGTGCAATTTACCGAGGGAAAAAAAATGAAGGGAGATAAGATTAATCCATCTCTTATATTTACTCCAGTTCACTCTATAAAATAAAATGAAGGTGGTTGAAAAAGGCAATTATGAGATTTAGTTTTCTCTCTAAGAAGCTCACAGTACTTATCTGACGTTATTCAATTGATTTTGTAGGATCCCCTTGAGAGTTGAGGAAAACAGCTATTTTATAACCAAGAGAAATTAATGCAGAAGCACCACATGCTGTGTTAACTATAAGAGCAGGATTAGGAATCACAACCTCTGAGTTTATGAAATGTGGTTAGCCCATTAAACTATCCTGGGTCCCAGTGCTTCCTCGGCTTCCTCCTATTAACTGTGATTCCAGTGTAGCAATGGACTAAATGGCTAAACCTTGCATGAACCTTACAGTTTAAAGTGAAAGAAATCGGTCAGTGTCAATTCTCTTCATTCATGGATCAACCTCTGTCTTTACAATGCTCTATGAAAGCATGTGGATCATTGTTAAAATGTCACAGGTATAATGATTAGATAAAACCATTTTATTTTATTTTTTTTATTTCAACAGACAAAAAATATACACTGGGCAAAACCATTTTAGAAATTACAGTCACTTGTTTTAGTCTTCTATTAAATGTCTCAGCCCAGCATTCATTCCATGTGTCTGTTGTGTCTTTCAATGTCATCTAACTTTGATTTTCTACATATACCATGCACTTCAGCCAAACTGTTTATTC
The DNA here is from genome assembly GCF_000956105.1 of Propithecus coquereli. NCBI lineage: Eukaryota > Metazoa > Chordata > Mammalia > Primates > Indriidae > Propithecus > Propithecus coquereli. Next base: position 1,549,487 of record NW_012148886.1, on the reverse strand, counting down.
CCCTTATTGTGTTCTTTTCCACTTAGTTTCTTTACATTTCTTATTATTAAGTTATACTGTTTCTCCTGACATAATACCATCTGCCTCATCTGACTCTACCCAAATTCTACTTATCGTACCTTCTCCATAAAGTCTTTTTAGGAATTTCAAATCAAGTTATCCTTCTTACTTTTAAATTCAAGTCATATATCTGTCTCTGATTTTAGGAATAGTAGGACTGTGTATTGCACTACTTCTTCTTCCCCTGAACTTCCCTTCAACGTTCACTGTTACTTCCTGTACTTATATATCTTCTTCCCAAAGAGATTGAAAGCTTTCAATGACAGAAACAATGATTTACCTTATTCTAGCTCAGATAACAACTAGCACAGTATTTTGAGCTTTACAGATGCTTAATAAACAATGTGGAAGTGTTGATTAATTTAGTACATGCTTAAGTGAATTTGAGGGAACTCTGATGCTTTGGAAAACAGAGGAAATAAAAAATATATCAGCTTGTACCTATTAATAATATAAAGTGGGTGAATTATATATTCTTATATTTTTGAATGAAGAATGGTTCAAAATATGTTTTTTTTTAATTTTCTAACACTAAGGAGACATTAAATAGTTTAGTTTGCATATGGTAAACTAAATAGCACAAACACTAGAAGCTTCTTTACACTAATGTTAATCTTGATTGTTTTATATTAATATTATAGTTGTAAATAACACACCATATTTGTTGATTGGGCATTTTAATCTGTTGTCTATTTTGAAAGTCATTGGCTTCTATGTGAACAGCCAAATGCTATGCCCAAATCTACTTTAAAATCTTATTCTTCACCTGAGATTTTGACCACACTCATCCACAATTTTTACAACCTATTGTTTCCCTTACTGCATAGTTTATAGTGATCGACTTCATGATTTTAACGCTTTGTATACAAGTATTTACTCCAGACTGCCTTAGATCACCTCATTTATCTGAGATTCTTCTATATATTTCATTATATTCCCTTACTCAAAAACCTACATATGCAATTAAACAAATATCTGGAGTTATTAGCAGCAGGGTACTGGGCTAGCTGCTGCCAATGAATCTACCGCTTGTGTCAACATATTTGAGGAGGCATAAAATGTGAATCATTTTATCAAGCTATGCCAGTCTAGGATTTGATCCTAAGAAAACTACCAGAATTAGATAATAACTTATATGTACAAATATGTCCATTATAGCATTATTTGAAATGTCAAAATATTCAAAATCAAAATAGGGAAAATAAATATTATATATTCAGAAACACGAGTCAGCATATCAACATTAAAGAATATTGTAAAATTGTGTTAAGTTTTTATTTTAATTGCAAAATAATAACTGTATATATTTATGTGGTACAATGTGGTGGTTTCACGTGGATATATTGTGGAATGGTCAAATGAGGTTAATTGATATATCCATCACCTCAAATATTTATCATTTCTTTGTGGAGAGAATATTTACAATTCTCTGTTTTAGCTATTTTGATGTATACATTATTATTAAAATATGATCACGATACTTTGCAATAGAGCACCAGAATTTATTCCTTCTGTCTAACTGAAATTTTGTAGCCCTTGACCAACAACCCCGTTTCCCACCACCTCCAGCCACTGGTAAACCCCATTCTACGTTTTACTTTTAACGCTTTGACTTTTTTAGATTCCACATATAAATGAGATCATACAGTGTTTTTCTCTCTTTGCCTGGCTTATTTCACTAAGCAGAATGACTGTAGGTTTCTCCATGTTTTTGCAATGACAAAATTTCCATCTTTTTTCAGGCTAAACAGTATTCCATTGTGTATACATATAATATTTTTTAAATCCATTTATCTGTTGATGGACACTTTGGCTGTTTATATATCTTGGCTATTGTGAACAATACTGCTACAAACATGAGAGCACAGATATCTCTTCAACATACTGATTTTGATTACTTTGGATCTATACCCAGAAGTGGAATTGCTGGATCATATACTAATTTTATTTTTAGTTTTTTTGAGGAATCTACATTGTGTTTTCCAAAGTAGTTTTACTAATCTATAATACCACCAACAGTGTACAAGGGATCCCTTTTCTCCACATACTAACACTTTTTGTCTTTCATCTTTTTGATAATAGCCAATTTAACAGGTGTGAAGTCACACCTCATTATGCTTTTAATTAACATTTACCTGATGATTAGAGATGTTGAGCATTATTTTTTTCATATGCCTTTGGCCATTTGTATATCTTCTCTTGAAAGATGTCTATTCAAGTTCATTGCCCATTTTTTAACAGGGTTATTTGTTTCCTTGTTATTGAGTAGTTGAGTTCCTTGTATATTTTGGAAATTGGCCTCTGATCCTATGTATTATTTGCAAATATATTTTCCCCATCTGTAGGTAGTCTCTTCACTCTGTTAATTGTTTCCTCTGCAGTGCTGAAGCTTTTTAGTTTGATACAATCCCATTGGTCGATTTCCACTTTTGTTGCCTGTACTTTGGGGCTCTTACCCATGGTATTACTGCCCAGATCAATGTCGTGGAACTTTTCTCCTACCTTTTCTTCTAGTAGCATTAAATAATCAGGTTTTACATTTAAGCCTTTAATTCATTTTGAGGTGATTCTTGTATAATGGGTGAGATAAGAGCCTAATTCCATTCTTACGCATGTGGATATCCAATTTTTCCAGCACCGTTTGTTGAAAACCCTATCTTTTCCCATTATATGTTCTGTCCCCTTTGTGGAAAATCAGTTGGCCATAATGTGTGTGTTTATTTATGGGCTCTCTATTCTAGTCCCTTGGTTGAGATGTATATTTTTATGCCAATACTATGCTATTTTGATAACTATAGATCTGTGATATATTTTGAAATCCAGTAGTGTGATGCCTCTAGCTTTGTTCTGTTTGCTCAAGATGGCTTTGGCTGTTGGGGGTCTTTTGTGGTTTCATACAAATGTTAGTATTGTTTTTTTCTATTTCTATGAAGAATGACATTGGAATTTTGATAGGGATTCAGTTGAATCTATAGCTCACTTATGGTAGTATAGATGTTATGATAATATTAATTCTTCCAATTTATGAATATCTTTTCACTTATTTGTGTCATTTTCAATTTCTTTTATCAATGTTTTATAGTTTTCAGTATACAGATCTTTCGCTTCATTGGTTAAATTTACTCCTATTTTATTTTTTGATGCTATTGTAAATGGGATTGTTTTCTTAATTTCTTTTTTAGATAATTTGTTGTAGGTGTATAGAAACACTTTTGAATTTTGTGTGTTGGTTTTATAACTTGCAACTATACTGACTTTATTAGTTCTAACCATGTTTTAGTTGTATCTCTAGGTTTTTCTATATATATAGTATGTTGTCAGCAAACAGAATAATTTTACTTCTATTCAGATGTCTTTTATTTCTTTTTCTTGCCTACTTGCTCTGGTTAGTATTTCAAAGTACTATGTTGAACAGAAATAGTGAGAATTGGCATCCTTGCCTTGTTCCTGATTTGGGGGGAAAAATCCTTCAACTTTTCATCATGGAATATGTTAGCTGTGGACTTTTAATATGTGATTTTTATTGTATTGAAGAACATTTTTCTATATCTAATTTGTTGAGATTGTTTTTGTCATGAAAAGATGTTGCATTTTATCAATGCTTTTTCTACATTTATAGTATTAAGATAGTTAAGTGATTTTTGTCTTTCATTCTGTAAACAGGGTGCATCACATTTATTGATTTGCATACATTGAACTATTTTTGAACTCAAGGAATAAATCCCACCGGATCATGGTTAATGATCCATTTAATGTACTATTGAATACAATTTCCTAGTATTTTGTTGAGAATTTTTGCATCTATGTTTATCAGTGATATTGGCTAGTTTTCTTTTCTTATAGTATCTTTGTCTAGCTTTGGTATAAGGGTAATGTCTTGTAAAAATAAGTTTGTAAGTATTTTCTCCCTCTCAATTCTTTTGGAAGGGTTTGTGAAGGATTGGTATTAGTTGTTATTTAAATATTTGGTAGAATTCAGCTGGAAAGTCATCTGGTCCTGAGTTTTTCCTCGATGAGAGATTTTAATTATTGATTCAATTTCCATACTTGTTATTAATCTGTTTAGATTTTCTATTTCTCTGTGATTCAGTCTTGGTAGTTTGTGTGTTTATAGGAATTTATCCATTTCTTCCAAGTGGTCTAATTTGTTGTCATATAGTTATAGTTCTTCATCATAGTCTCCTATGATCCTTTGTATTTCTGTGTTAGCAGTTGCAATGTCTACTCCTTCGTTTCAGATTTTATTTATTTGCAACTTCTCTCTTTTTTTATTAGTCTTGCCATGGGTTTGTCAATATTGTTTGGCTTTTAAAAAAACAACTCTTAGACTTATTGATCTATTCTATTATTTTTCTAGTATCTATTTTACTTATTTCTGTCATGAGTTTTATTATTTCATTCCTGCTGATAACTCTGGGCTTAGTTTTTTCTTCCTTTTCTAGTTCCTTGAGATGTGATATTAGTTTGTTAATTTGAGATCTTTCTTCCATTTTGGTGTGGGCATTGATTGCTATGAACTCCCCTCTTAGGAGTGCTCTTGATGCATGCCATAAGTTTTGATATATTGTGTTTCCATTTCCATTTGTCCCATTTCCATTTCCATTTGTCCCAAGTTATGTTTTAATTACCCTTTTATTAATAATTTCTTCTGTGAATCTACAGTTGTTTATGATA
>NW_012148886.1:1477319-1542607 GCF_000956105.1 Propithecus coquereli | reverse complement strand
CAGGTCTAGTGGTGATAAAATCTCTCATATTTTGTCTGAAAAAGTCTTTATCGCTTCTCCATTTTTGGAAGACATGCTTGATGGATAGTGTTAATGGTTGAAAATATAGTGTTATTGGTTGGAAGTTTATAATTTTTTCTTTCAGTTTTTAACATATCAATCCACTCTCTTCTGGCTTGCAAGGTTTACTCCTGAAAACTTCACTGATAATCTTATGAGAGTTGTACTTATTGATCTTAAGACTTGTACATAACAATTCACATTTCCCCTGCTGTTTTTAAGACCCTCTGTTTGTCTTTAACTTTTGACCATTTGATTATGATATATCTCGATGTGAATATCTTTGGATTTGTCTTATTTTGTGTTCTTTGGGATTCCTGGATATGGTTTTCTATTTCCTTCCCCAGGTTTGTGAAGTTTTCTGCCATTATTTTTTTAAATATGCTTTCTATCCCTTTCTCTTTCTCTTCTCCTCTGGCAAACTAATAATGCACATCTTATTCCTCCTGATGGTGCCCCACAAATCTTTTAAGCTATCTTCATTCTTTTTCATTCCTTGTTCCTTTTGCTCCTCAGGTTGGATGGTTTCTAGTGACTTATCTGATGGTTTCTAGTGACTTATCTCTGAGTTTACTGATTCTTTCTTCTGTTTAATCTAGTCTATCACTGAACCCCTCTATTACATTTTTCAGTTTAGTTACGGTATTCTTCAGCTCTATGATTTCTGTTTGGTACTTTTTTATACTTTATAAATCTTTGTTGAAATTCTCAGTTTGTTCTTGCATTGCTCTCCGGATCTCAGTGAGCACCTTTATTATCATTATTTGGAATTCCCTGTTGAATGGATCACATATCTTCACTTCACTTGGGTTGGTCGGTGGAGATTTATCTTGTTCTTTTTTATTTGGAACGCATTTCCTTGTTTTTTCACTTTCCTTGATTCTTTATGTTGATTTCTGTGTCATAGACAGAATTTCATCTCCCAGACTTGTCAGACTGGACTCATGTAGGAGAAAGATCTCATTAATCTGTTTCGGCATTGATTTTAAGGTGCCTCTCAAATCTTTGTGTTTATACAAACTGCTCTCTCTGTTTTCGGTGGCTCCCTGGAGATGACAATGTGCTATGTCCTGACAGTACCCCAAGATTAGAATGACAGAAGACAGACCCTTGAGAAGTAACAAGAACACTTCAGGTGTTGGATGTGTATTTCAGTTCCTTCTGTACTCATGTTAAAGCTAACATGGGTGTTTGTGTCCCACTCTCTCTACACTAAGCTTGGGAGAGAATCTGTGGCAAATGCCTACTTAAGGTTACACCCTCTGATCCTGGGGAGATAGCTGTTGGATGTGGGCCCATTGTTTGTCCACCTTTTTTGTTTTCTGTGGTATAGGGCCACTAAGAAATGAAAAGTTCCATCCATTCTTAGGTTTATGTTGTTAAGAATACAAACTTTTCAGTGGGAACTATAGAAGTTTTGGCACTTGTGCATGGACAAACTCCTTCCAAGGAGAGTAAGCAGATCTGGATTTATCACTGGAGTGAGCTGGAGCAAAGGTTTGGGAAGGCTGAGCTCAAGCTCCCATAGGGCTACTGCTTGTCTTCATTAGCTTCCTGATGTAAGTTTGTTAGAAGTCAGGCCATCAAGTAGCTATTGAAAGAATGTGCAATAAACTCCTTCTACAGAGAAAATGGGTGCTGTGCATTGTATCCTTTTTCCTGCACTGTTCCCAGAGGGTGTAGCCCCTGAAAGTGTTTATGCACCCATTTAAAACCTCTATGTTCTGTGATATAAGGAAACTCACATGCCAAGTCCTTTCTGCTTCCAGAGTTATGAGTAGTTTAGGATCCAATGTCTCAGGTAGTAGCTCTAAAAATTGGAGCATTCGATATGTGGCATAAACCCTTTCTGGGGACATACAAGGAACTACATTTTTATAGTCCCTTCTCTGCACTTATCCTAGGGGGATGAAGCTGCTGGAAGTGCTTGCATGCCTTAATAAAATTGCCACTTTTTTCTGTGATCTTGGGAGGCTCATATGGCTAGTTTCCTCTGTTCCCAGGGCTAGGAGGTTTAGGATTCCATCTCTCAGGCAGAAGCTATAAAAAAAATTGAAGTGCTCAATGTATGGATAAACGCCTTTCAGAAAAGATAATTAGACCTGGAGTTATTGTTGGGGCAAGCCAGGGAGATGGCTCAGGGTGTGCTGATCTGCTCTTCAGTCTTCTAGTGGGTTACTATTTGTCTGCCCTTTTAACCCCCCGGTGCCAATTAGTTAGAAGTCAAGCTGCCAAGTAGCCATTGGAAGAGTGTGTCATACACCCCTTCCGTGGAAGAACATGGAGCTACAGCTTTTAAGACCTTTCTCTACACTGCTCATGGGGGATGAGGCCCCAGGAAGTGCTTCAGCACCCATATAACTGCTACTTTTTTCTTGTGGTCTAGAGAGATTCAAATGACTAATTCTCTCCACTCCCAGAGGTGGTGAATTAAGAGCCAAACAGTGGGGAACCTTAGGATTAGCGTGCTATATGTGAGGTCCCAACCTTCCTCTCCACAGGGGGAAACTGGGGTTGGGAATTCCTTTGCTTATTATATATCTCTGTACTTAGAGTGATGTCTGTGCCTGTGAGTGACTCAAATTTTCCTACTCATTTTATGTGGATTTATTTTAGTTGCCCTGTTGTTAGGAGTCTCTCAACTAGTTTCTGACTTTCTCTAAGATGGAATTAATCTATGACTAGATGCTTATTTGGTCAATCTATGGGTAGAGGAAGAATCAGGAATTTCTTATTCTACCATGTCACTGAGGTCACCTCCTGTAAAAGCATGTTTTATGACAAACACAAATGGAAACCACATATTGTTATATGGCATGATTTATTTATTCATTTATTCAAGCATATTTATGTCCACATGCAGTGCATTACACATAATTCAAGGCAATGTTTTTATAGCCATAAATAAATAAACAAGCCCCTGCCCTTGTGAAGCTTATATTTTCATTGTCAAGATAGATAATTAAAAAGATAAGCAAATAAATATAAAGTGTCAGGTAGTGATGGACAAAATAAAGGAGAGCTTGACTAAGGTGCTGTTTCTAAGGCTTTCCAAAGAAGGCAGAATCAGTCAAATGAATATGTGGAAAAGGAAATTTCTGATGAAGCAAATATTAAAGCCTTGATATTGGAATGTACTTGGCATTGAATGTAATTGACATTTGAAATGAATAAATGAATGAAAGAATGAATTATTAAATCCTTTCAGCTGTGATCCCAGTGTTGCATAAGTATTATTGATCAGCTCTATAGAGGTATGTCCTATTTGCTAGCCCTAGGCTTAAAATAATTGAGTGCCTATCATTTGCCAGGTACTTTTTTCTCTAACAGTTTGAAATTCTTATCATAACTCTAAAATTTTGTTATTATGCCTCCCCTTTTACTACTAAGGGAAATGAAAGCCAAGAGGCTAATATATTTGCCTATAGCTATGTTATCCAGGATTCAAAAATAGACATGTATTATTCTATATCCAAAACTCTTTCTACCATGTCCTACTGCTTTTCATGACTGATGAAGGTATAAGGAATGTATTAATACATGTTTCCATTAAACAAAATAGTAAGTGTTGTCCCAGGTGTGTACTCCCAAGAGAAAGTGGAATTTTATACATGAGCTTTCTTCACATATGATAAAATATGCAGTAAATTTTAATATTCTCAACTAATCCTTGCCAAGCTTAACAAAGAATGTAATGTCAAATATGTTTTTAATGCAAATATCTATGATTTATCTCCTAGGAAATCTCAACAGTAATTGCTACTGCTTACATTTGAATGTCCCTATTAGAAAAATTAAGCATGTTTTCATTTTAGGAATGTACCACTCCTCAGTTTTAATTATAGTTTGAGAAAATATTTCAGAAGTTTACATTAAACACCAAAATTTACCTAATCCCTTTCTCCAATCCATAAATGACAACTACCTTTTAATTCTAATTACTCTATCTGTAACTTACTTAGTTCTCCTGTAAGAATCTTGGGGGAACTGGAATACTACTCTTCACTAATAGAAAATCATCTTTTTTTCGACAAAATTTCTACATTCCTCTCAGAATTCTTCATTTTTGCCATTTTGTGGTAAGAAATCTCAAAACTCCCTATCCATCATCTGACTTTCACTTGATGAACTTATTTGTTGGGCAAAGCTTACTCTGAAAACTAGTCATCTATATTATTCCTCAGGTCCTTCTCAACTCCCACCTCCCCCTTGGTCAATTAATATATTTTTCATTGAAATAATTTATTTTATTCAACAAAGTTTGACAACATTATTACTTTGTAATTAAGAGCAGGGCTTTTGATATCAGACATGGATTGAAATACCAGCTTCTGCTCTCATAAGATGTGTTTATGAGTCTTAAACTCAACTGTTTAAGCTTTTTATTCTCAAATACAAAATGGTGATAATCATATTTTATATCACATAAGGTTGTGTAAAAATGCAAAAATATATATATATATATATGTAACTGGTGCATAGTTAACACACAAGGAATTGTAATTGTTATAAATCACTTTCAGATATCAACTTCCAGTTTGATTATTTTTAAAGATGCCAGGCCCTTTTTTTTCTCTGAAAATATTGAAATACATATTTGAACAAACTAAAATATTATTCATTAAAAATGGTGTTATAGAAAATATTTATACAAGAGAATATTTCTGATCTGCTGTATATGTGACCAATCATAGAGAGTTTTTCCTTTAATTAAATTATTTTGTCATAATAAAATATAACACAAAACATTGATAAAACTATGTTAACACTTTGATTATAATCAGAAGGTTCCTGGTTTAGTGAAGATTGTTCAGATTTAAAATCAAATAATTTTAAGTTTTATCTTATCCAGCTGTGTGCCCTCCAATAAAGTGTTAAATATCCTTTGTATCCTCCTCATCTCTAAAATGCCCTGAGTGTTTATGATGATTAAATAAAATAGCATATTTAAATCAAAAGCCATATACTAGGTCTCTCTCTCTCTCTCTGTTTCTTACTCTCTCACTTTCTCTGTCTCTCTCTCTGTCTCTCTCTGTCTCTCTCTCTCTCACATACACAAACACACACACACAATTTATAAAATGGAATGAGTTAATTAAAAAAACAGAAAATTTACCCAAATTATAAAACAAAAGAAAGAAAGAAAAAGGAAGGAAGAAGGTAGGCTGGTTTCTCACACTAAAAGGAAAAAAGCACAAAAATCCAAACAAAGATATAATGCTGCAGATACCGACAGAATAAATTTAAAAGTCATAAAAGACCACTTTGCTAAACTATAATTTATGAGACCTGTACAAAATGGATGACAAACTGATTACATGCAGTATTTTCTAAGCCAAGGGGAAACAGATATTTATCCATTACTGATGGAAGTATAAATTCATATAACCTTGATGGAAAGAAATTTTGCAATCTACTAAACTTTGTAATTCATACACTCTTTGCTAAACAAAGTCATATCTTGAAATTTACCCCACAAATACTCTTATATGTGTGAAATTGTATACACCCATGCATAGAAAGCAATCTAAATAGGGATTGGCTATATAATGTTGGATCCCTACTGTGAAATACTATGCTGTTGCTAAAGTAGGTGAAGTAACTTTATATGTGCTGGTATAGAGTATAAAATGTTCTATTTAGTGAAAAGATCAAGTTAGAGAGCAAGAGCATAGTATGAGAACATAGTAAAATTGCATATAAAATTACATACACACATAGCTTTTCTCTAAGAGAATATCCAAAATATTGGTAACAGTGTTTGCTTTACAAACAGTAATCACGTACCTAGAAAAAAGTTAGGTGGAAGAATTTCTTTCTGCTGTATTTATTTTTTAACTTTGAATTTTATATATTTTCATGTATTATAAATTCAAAAACTATAACGTATTTTCTAAATCATGCAATGATTATTCTGATGAGCAGAGGCTTAAATACTACATTCTCTCACTTAGAGTGTTACTCGATACATTAGCATATTAAGAATTTTAGGATTTATCTAAAGATAATTATTTACGGAGTACTTTGTACTGAATATTATACTAGAACCTGGGTTTATAAGCAGGAACACTCAGCCGCCACTCTAAGAAAGCTTATTATTCAGCTGGGAAAACAAATAATAAGCATACAAATAAATATTTTCAACTTTGGTTTTTATCCAGCATTTTGAAAAATCATTTGACTTCATAACTATTTTCAATGTGTATCATTTTTAACAGCACTTGAAACACACTTTGAGAAATACTATACTATAATATCCTCTTCTCTAATAGTAAGATCTTCCACAAACGAAAGATAGACCGATAGAGAAGACGAAAAAGGAGGATAATGGGTAAGAGGAGAGGAAGAGAGGTTTAATTTATGCTTACCAAATATAAATTATTAATAAAATGGAAGAAACATTTAGACTTCTGGTAACATGTTCAACTTAAGACCCAGTTCTTCACTGATACCCTATAGAATTATGATTAAATAAGATCATTTTGCAAAGCATTACTACAGTACTAACTAAATGGCTAATAAATATGAGCTATTATTGATATTTAAATTTTTATTAATGTATCCTTGTAAAAGATAAATCTGAATGAATAATATGAAATGGAATATGGTATTTGAGTCCAAGACCATATGTATCTCAGGAAAGAGTATTGCATATACATAACAATCAAAGATAAAAGGCATGTAATGGATGCTATGATTAGATTAACGGACTCTATTCACAATCCTTTTATTTTAGGTCATCTTCTAGTGAGATTGGTCTAGAAGGGGCCACTTGGCCTAGTTCTGGCCAGTGCAATAAAGGTGGAAATCTTGAGTAGGGCTTCCAGAAAGCCTTTCTAAAAGAGAGAAGCTTGGGAGGCATGCCTCTTTTGCCCTTTGTCATTTTCTCCTTTCTTTTCGGGAGCATGTAAATAAGCACAACAGTCATCTTGCAACTTTGAGAAAAAAGCCACAGACTGCAAATGGCACACAAAAGTGTTAAAAATCACGTAGTTTCTGATAGCATCATGAAGTTGTATACCAGCTCTGGTCTGCTTAATGCCATACTTCTTATAAGTGAGGGGGGCAAAAAATCTACATGTGTTAGTTGGTTTTCAGTTATTTGCAATGAAACACATTCCTGACAAATAGTAAAAGAAATAGGACTCTGAGAAACATTTTTACAAAAGTGCACGTTATAGGAAAAACAAGACTTAAATATAAGTAAAACTAAGCAGAGACATAAAATAATCTTAGTTCAAACTGCTATCCTAAACATATTTGTAGAGATAATGTTTCTTGTATATAACATTAAAGCCTTTGCTGATGAGGAAGGAAAATTTTATTGACTTTCCCGTAATGGAATAGTGGTCTTGGAACATTGAACTTGTCCTAGAACATCAAGGGACAACATATCGTAAACTACCCATGTTAATGATTGAATTATCCACATTTAACCCAAAGAGATAATCTAGCTACTTGGAAATTAAATAAAGCAGGCCATTTATTTTTGCTAATTTTTTTTTAAATCAATGTCATGGTCTGGTTCTCAGGCATACAGTTACCCCATACTTGATGAAAGAATATGAAGTCATTGCTCAAAGAGTATCATTTTGCTACCTGAGACTACAGGTCCCCAGAGCATAGAACCATTGGGATTTATTGATTTATTGAATATTATATACAATACTTTGCTGAGTGTTGGAAAAGAGAGCATAGAGATGACTAATTTATAGTAATTGTATATAAATTAAGTCTCAGCCCAGTAGGAAAGCCAGACATTTACAGAGATCATACACAAATGTGATCTGAGGTAAATACACATACTGAATAAAGTGGAGGCTCAGGAGTCCAAGCACCATTTACGAATTGTTCACTTCCATTAGGAGATGGTAGAAGGTTATAAAACGTCTGGCCAGGATCATGGTGCTATTCCTCAATCCCAGAATCACTGGTATCTGCTAAGGATATTTCCCAGATACTTCTTATATATCCTTCTTCTCCCACCTAGGTGAGGACCACACTATGTACGGAGAATATTTTGGGAGTGGGAGGAAGGGATTGGACTTCAAGGCCTTAAAAGTGTCATTTAATTCTCTCTTCTTGTGTCAGAGTTCTCTAAATTAAAAGACAGCAACTGTTGACTCCACGTACAGGTGAGTATACCGATAGGAATAATTTTTTCTTCTCTTTCCCCACCTAGAGAAAAGTCTTTTCAAACACATGAGTACTTCTATCTTGCCTCTTCTGCATACTTTCCTTCTAGTCTTTTCCTGTGTATTAATTAATACTTACCTTATCCTCAAAGTTTTTGTAAAATTGTTCTTCAAATCCAATGATTGCAGTGAAAGCTGCCTCTCCCTGCAGCTCTCTGTATGGAAGGCCGCTCTTTCATTCTCCACATATTTGAGTTTCCAGACATAGAATTTACATTTCTGTAGCACTTTTAGATTTTTAGTTTTCCATCTGTAAGTGACGATTCCCCCCACCACCTTTGAAACTTACGCCTCACCACCTTACCTACTTTTGTCAGTCCTTATCAATTGTATTCCTCAGTGAAGACATGGCAGTGGACTCACAGTCTTCCCCTCTGCCATCATAGCAGTCTGGGAGCTTTGGTGAAAGGGTGGCTGGGGGGTGCTTCAGAATATAGTAATATGTGAGTGATTACCCAACATCTTAGAAACAAATTATTTGATCTCTTTTCCTCCCATAATTCTGGACTTTACTTAGCAATTCACTCTCCAGACTGTGAAAATTCCAGGATTCTTCAACTTCCAAAAATTTATAATCTTTTTTTTTTTTTTTTTTTGAGACAGAGTCTCACTCTTTTTGCCCGGGCTAGAGTGAGTGCCGTGGCATCATCCTAGCTCACAGCAACCTCAAACTCCTGGGCTCAAGCGATCCTCCTGCCTCAGCCTCCCGAGTAGCTGGGACTACAGGCATGTGCCCCCATGCCCGGCTAATTTTTTCTATATATTTTTAGTTGTCTGATTAATTTCTTTCTATTTTTAGTAGAGACGGGGTCTCACTCTTGCTCAGGCTGGTTTCGAACTCCTGAGCTCAAACAATCTGCCCGCCTCGGCCTCCCAGAGAGCTAGGATTACAGGTGTGAGCCACCGCACCCGGCAACTTCCAAAAATTTAAACCTCACCATGCCATATTCTGATTATGATCCTTAATCCCTATATTTTTATGCTGTACTCCACATAAATGTGTTCTTCAGTCTCACTAATCTCTACCTTTTATTGAATATTACCTTTTCTCAGCATTTATTAATGCTTTTGACTTCACTGGTGTTCCAATACAGCAGTCTTACACACACGACCAAAAATACATTATTAAAAGTACTTTCTAACTCTCTAACCAGCACTCTCAACATCCTTGGCCACTTAACTTCTTCCTAATCTTAGATTGTTATGAATTTCTGAATTCTTTATTTCTAAACATGCTGAGAGTTGCTGAAAAAATTCATGTTTCTTGGTACTAATGTATCTTAGTTATCACCCACCCTCTTCCTATCCTACCATACAAAACGAACACTTTTCAGCAGACAATCTGAATCTCTGAGTAGCTATTTCCCTTATTCCCCGTAGCTATTTTTTTTAAATTACTATCTAACAGTAGGTTACTATTCCTAACCTGTGTGTCTTATTCCTTTTGAGATACTATAACGAAATTCCACAGATTGTGTAGCTTATAACAAACAGAAATTTATTTCTCACAGTTCTGCAGGCTGTGAAGTCCAAAACCAAGGTGCCAGAAGATTTGGTGTCTAGCAAGAGACCATTCAAAGATGGTATTTTCTCACTGTGTCCTCACATGGGGAAGAAGCAAGGCAGTTCTCAGGGACTTCTTTTACAAGGGCACTAATCCCATTAATGAGGGATCTCCCATCATGACCTAATCACTCCCCAAAAGCTACACCTCCTAATACTATCACATTGGTGATTAGGTTTCAACATGTGAATTCTGAGGCATCACATCAGACCATAGCACTGTGCTAGCCCCAATCTCTTCTCTATTAGTAGAAGAGCTTGACTTCTACTGTCACAGAAAGTTGAAGTAATCAGTATCTGTCTCCTTTGTTTAATCAGCTTCAAACTTAATATCTGCATGCACCCTGTTTTATCACCTTTTTTCTCAGGGAAAAAGTTCCTCTGCTATCTAACACGAATTAATTCCATGGTATCTGGGTCAGAGTGTCTCAAACTTAATGTGTTTGTAGAGTACCTGAGGATTTTGTTTAATGTAGATTCTGATTCAATAGATCTAGAGTAAAGCCTGAAATTCTAAAAAATTCTCAACAATGTTCATGCTCCTGGTCCACCAACTATCCCAACATAGTCATAAATATAATTTTTAAACTTTTTCCCAGAGGAGATGGCTCATGAAGGAAAAAGTGCCTGGGACCCAAGAAAGTGATTATGATTATGATTATGATTAGACTAACCCTAGTCTCCCAAGACATAATAACTGGAAAGCATTTCTAGAAACCATATTATTTCTTCAATTCTCACATTCCACCAGTCACCACATGCTGGTAATTCTAACCCATTTTGAAGACACTGTCTTAATTCTGGCTCTTTCCTGGATCGTTGGTAATTTGTAGCTGGGCTTTGGTCAATAATCTCACTCTTATGATTCTTCATTGCCTAATGATTTCTCTAAAATAAAATGCTGATTATTATTTCTCTGTTTAAAATCCTTCGGGGCTTTAAGTATCACATAGGAAAAAAATGTTGATCACTACCCCTTTCATGACCTAAACTTTACAGATCATGCTAGTTTTACCTCCTCTTGTATATTCAGTGCTCTTTCCATGCTAAATTCTTGGGAGCTTTCTGTGTTTGATATTCAATGTTATATCTACAGGCAATTACTTCTAACTGGGAAAACCACTTCTCCTCAGTTAGCATAATTTCCTATTCACCATAAAAGCCTTCTCCATCTACATGCAAACATAGTAAGTATATGTTATTACTTATATAGCAATCTTCCCATAGTAAGTAAACAATTCAGATACACAACTCATCGTATGTTTGTGTATACATTTATTTTTTTTATTTTATTTTATTTCAATAGATTTAGGGGGTACAAATGGTTTTTTGTTACATGGATGAATATATAGTAGTGAAGTCTGGGCTATTTGTGTACTTGTCACCTGAATGGTACACAGTAGGTAATTTTATTTTTCATCCCTCACTCCTTCCCACCCTCATCCCTTCTGAGTCTCCAGTGTCCATTATGCCATTCTGTATGACCATGCATAGACATGGCTTAGCCCTCACTTATAAGCAAGAACATGTACCATTTGTTTTTCCATTCCTGAAATACTTCACTCAGGATAATTGTCTCCAGTTCCATCCAAGTCGCTGCAAAAGACATTACTTCATTCTTTTTTATGACTAAGTAGTATTCCATGGCGTGTGTGTGTGTGTGTGCAGGTGTGTGCATTGTTTATAAATGCTACATTTTCTTTATCCATTCATAAGTTAATGGGCACTTAGGTTGATTCCATATCTTTTCAATTATGAATTGCAATAGACATATGAGTGCAGGTGTCTTTTTTATATGACTTCTTTTCCTTTGGGAAGATACCCAGGAGTGGAATTGCTTTAGTGAATGGTAGGTCTACTTTTAGTTCTTAAGGAATATCTATACTGTTTTCCATAAAAAAAAGCACCAATTTATATTCCCACCAACAGTGTGTAAGTGTTCCCTTTTCACTATACCCATGCCAACATCTATTTTTTCTTTAACTTTTTAATAATGGCTATTCTGACAGAGGTAAGGTGGTCTCTCATTGTGGTTTTAATTTTCATTTCACTGGTTTTTAGTGATGTTGAACATTTTTTTTTTTCATATGTTTCTTGGCCATTTGTCTATCTTCTTTGGAAAAATGTCTTTTGCTCACTTTTTAATGGGGTTATTTGGGTTTTTTTCTTGCTGATATGTTTGAGTGGCTTGTAGATTCTGGATATTAGTCCTTTGTCAGATGTATAGTTTGTGGATATTTTCTTTAATTCCCTAAGTTGCCTATTTACTCTGTTGATTATTTCTTTTACTGTGAAGAAGCTTTTTAGTTTCATTATGTCCCATTCATTTATTTTTATTCTTACTCTATTTGCCTTTGGGGTCTTAGTCATAAATTCTTTGCGTAATCCAATGTTGAAAATAGTTTTTTTTTAAGTTTTCTTCTAGAATTTCTACAGTTTCAGGTCTTATATTTAAGACTTTAATCCATCTTGAGTTAATTGTTGTCCATGATGAGAGATAGGGATCCAGTTTCATTCTTCTGCATGTGGCTACCAATTTTCCTAGCACCATTTATTGACTAGGAGTGCCCTTTCCTCAGTGGACAGTTTTGTCTGCTTTATTCAAGATCAGTTGGTTGAAAATATATGGTTTTATTTTGGGGTTTTCTATTCTCTTCCATTGATCTATGTGTCTACTTTTATACCAGTACCATGATGTTTTGGTAACTATAGCCTTGTAGTATAATTTGAAGACAAGTAGTGTGATGCCTTCAGATTTGTTTTTTTGCTTACAATTGCTTTGGTTATTCAGGCTCATTTTGATTCCACACAAAATCTAAGATTGTTTTTTCTGATTCTGTGAAAAATGACTTTTTGATTTTTTAATAGGAATTGCATTGAATATGTAAATTACTTTGGATAATATGGACAGTTGAGCAATGTTGATTCTTCCAGTCCATGAGCATGGGTTGTATTTCCACTTATTTGTGCCATCTATGATTTCTTTCATCAGTCATTTTTAAATCTCCTTGTAGTGATCTTTCACCTCCTTAATTAAGTATATTTCCAGGTATTTTTATTTTGCTGTTATCATAAATGGAATTTAGTTCTTGATTTGATTTTCAGCATGGCTGTTATTAGCATATAGAAATGCTACTGATTTGTGTACATTGATTTTGTAAACTGAGACTTTACTGAATTCATTTATCAGTTCTAGGAATCTTTTTTTTTGGAGTCTTTAGGGTTTTCTAGACATAACATCATATCATTAGCAAAGAAAGATAGTTTCACTTCCTGTTTTCTGATTTGGATGCCCTTTGTTTCTTTTTCTTTCCTGACTGCTCTGGCTAGGACTTCTAGTACTATGTCAAAAAGAAGTGGTGAAAGTGGATGTCCTTGCCTTGTTCTAGTTTTAGGGGGAATGCTTTCAACTTCCCCCATTTAGTGTGATGTTGGCTGCAAATTTGTCATCTATGGCTTTTATTATTTTGAGGTATGTTCCTTCTATGTCTAGCTTGTTGAGCATTTTTATCATGAAGTAATATTGGATTTTATTGAATACTTTACCCTCATCTATTGAGATAATCATATGATTTTTGTTTTTAATTTCGGTTATATGATGAATCACATTTATTGATTTGCATATGTTGAACCATCCTTCCATCCATAGGATGAAACTCATTTGATCAGGTATATTATTTGTTGACGTGCTTTTTTCTTCAGTTTCCTAGTATTTTGTTGAGGATTTTTGCATCTATGTTTATGAGGGATACTGGCCTACAGTATTCTTTTTTGGTCGTATCCTTTACTGGTTTACTATCAGGGTAATACTGATTTTGCAGAATGAGTTGGGGAGCATTCCTTCCTTTTGGTGTTATGGAACAGTTTCAGTAGGATAGGTATCAGTTCTTCATTGTAGGTCTAGCAGAATCTGGCCATGAATCTATCTAGTCCTGGGCCTTTTATTGGTTGGGAGATTTTTTATTACTGATGTAATCTTGCTACTCATTATTGGTCTCTTCAGGATTTGTATTTATTCATGATTCAAGTTTGAGAAGTTGTATTTTCCCAAAACTTTATCTATTTTCCTAGATTTTCTAGTTTGTGTGCATAGAGGCCTTCATAGTAGTCATAGATGATATTTTGTATTTCTGGGCTATCATTTGTGATGTATCTATTTATTTTCTTGTCTGTCCCAGTTTAGACTGTGGCTTCCTTGAAAGTAGAACTTTATCTTTCATCCATATGTCTTTAGTGTCTGGCATAAATAGGCATTCAACAAATGTATGGTGGATGATTGAACTATTTGAATATATACTTCAGATATACAGTTCACTAAATATGTAAACAGTAACAGCTATACTTAAAAGTTATATAACAATTTCAGTTCACATCTTCATCCATTCCCAATTATATAAGTAGAATCTGTCACTCTACCTCTGAATGATCAAAAGAATGTATAAGTGAACAAAACTTTGATATGAAAGCAGACATCTTAATTATTAAACATGATATTTATTGTCAATGCCAATGCATATAATAAATAACATTAAATATGCAATACTAACACAAAAATATAAACTAATAAAATATTTGTTTATTTAAGAAATTACTTGGTTCAAAGATCTCAAGAATTTTCTTAGCTCTATCCTACTTTGGTAATCTAAATAATTTTTGAAAGTGCCCAAAGGCTTAAAGAAATTCAATTTAACATTAAAAATTTCCCATATAGATTCTCTGAAAACTAAACTAACATTTGAAAGGGAAGCTAAATGAGCAGTATAGAAAGCATTGCAACTCTTTGCTGCATTTTTTCTGTGACTATTGATGAGACAAATCTCAGATCTCACATTAGTTAGGTAAGGTGTTAACATGAAAATGGGAATCATCATCAAAATGTACCATAAATATATTTCAAGTGAAATGTATTTAATTAGTTCATCACTTTTCCCTACTATAATTTTGGATGAGAATCATTCATTCTTTAAGAAATATTTATTCAGTACCTATAATTCACCTGGCCCTGTACTAGGTGTGGGGATACGTCAGGGAATGAGGTAAAGAATTTAGCAGAGCACACAGACAAAAACAAGTATTTGTAAATGTGTGTTATGTACTAAACATTTATGTTCCTCCACAATTCATATAAGAAGTTCCAATCTTCAATGTGACTGTATTTGGAGATAGGGCCTATATGGAGGTAATTAAAATTAAATAAGTTCATAAAAATGAGGGCCTGATCCAATGGGATTATTGCACTTATAAAAAGAGACACCAGAGAGTTTTTGTGCTCTGTCTCAGCCATGGGAGAACACAGTAAGACAGCTGGTCTGCAAGCCAGCACAAGAACCCTAACCAGAAACCTAGCCTGCCATATCTTGATCTGAGACTTCTAGCATTCAGAACTATAATATAAATTTCTGTTGTTTAAACCACCTCGTCTATAGTATTCTGTCATGTTAGCCCAAGAAGACTAATACAGTGACATAAACAATATGAAAGGAGGATAGATGAGATCATTTTCAAGAAAACACTAAGATAATTCAATGGGAAAAAAGTAGTCTTCAACAGATAGTGCTAGAACAACTGGATATACTCATGCAAAAGAATGAAGGTAGACTCTTACCTCATACCATACACAAAAATTAACTCAAAATGAGTCAAATATCTAAGTGTAAGTGGTAAACTATAAAATTCTTAATAGAAAACATAACTGTAAATGTTTGTAACCTTGTATTAGGCAATGATCTCTTAGATATGGCACCAAAATGAAAACCAACAAAAGAAAAAGGATATAAATTGGAAATCATCATAATTAAAAATGTTTCTACTTCAAAGGAAATAATCAGGAAAGTGAAAGGACAATCAAAAGAATAGAAGAAAGTATTTGTAAACCATTTATCTAATGAAGGCCTAATGTCCAGTATAGGTTAAGAACTCTTTTGTCACTGACAAATACAAAGACAAATTATCCAATTGAAAAATGGATAAATGATATCAATATACATTTATTCAAAGAGGATATACAAATGGAACTAAGCACATTAAAAGATGATCAATATCATTGGTAATTTGGGAAATGAAAATCAAAACTAAAATGAGATACCACTTCATACCTACCAGGATGGCTATTATCAAAAGCAGGGATAAACACAAGTGTTGGTAAGAATGTGGAGAAATTAGAACTCTCATACATTGCTGGTAGTTGGTAAAATGATTCAACAGTTTTTGAAAACACTTTGATTTTCTCAAAAAGTTAAACACAGGCCGGGTGTGGTGGCTCACGTCTGTAATCCTAGCTCTCTGGGAGGCCGAGGTGGGCGTATTGTTTGAGCTCAGGAGTTCGAGACCAGCCTGAGTAAGAGCGAGACCCCGTCTCTACTAAAATAGAAATAAATTAATCGGACAACTAAAAATATATCATGGTGATGCATGCCTGTAGTCCCAGCTACTCGGGAGGCTGAGGCAGAAGGATTGCTTGAGCCCAGGAGTTTGAGGTTGCTGTGAGCTAGGATGACGCCACAGCACTCTAGCCTGGGCAACATAGTGAGACTCTGTCTCAAAAAAAAAAAAAAAAAAAGTTAAACACAGAGTCACCACATGCTCTAGCAATTCTACTTGTAGGTATATACACAAGAAAATTGAAAACATATGTCCACAGAA
The DNA here is from genome assembly GCF_000956105.1 of Propithecus coquereli. Taxonomy (NCBI): domain Eukaryota; kingdom Metazoa; phylum Chordata; class Mammalia; order Primates; family Indriidae; genus Propithecus; species Propithecus coquereli. The sequence goes on along the minus strand of NW_012148886.1, from coordinate 1,526,147 downwards.
AAACTTATACACTAATGTTCATAGTAGCATCATTCCTAATTGCTCAAAAATGAAAACAATTCAAATGTCCTTTAACTGATGAACAGATGAACAAGATGGGGTATATCCATACAATAGAATGCTATTTGGCAATAAAAAGGAACAAAGTGCTATTACATGCTACAACATGGAGGAATCTTCAAAACATTATAATACTTAAAAGAAGCCAGAGACAAAAGATCACATATCTTTTGATTGCGTTGATATAAAATATCCAAAATAAGCAATAGGGACAGAATATAGATTAGCGGTTCCAAGGGCTAGGGGAAGGGCAGAATTAGAAGTGATTGCCAATCATCTTTTTAAGTGATAAAAATATTCTGGAATTAAATAATAGTGATGGTTGTTCAACATTGTGCAATGCACAAAATGAATATAATAAACCGAATATACTTAAAATTACTGAATTATACACTTTAAAATGATGAATTTTAAGGTTTGTGAATAATAGTTCAATGTTCTTAATCCAAAAATAAAAATAATAAAGAAAAGATACAATGAGATCACAAATGAAAGCCACTGACCAGATTTCAGAGGTCCCAAAAAAATTTCCACAGATGTATAAGCTAAGATCAAGAGGTAAATCAGAACTACTATATCAATGTAAGTATATGTGTGTATGTGTATGTGCGTGTGTGTGTGTGTGTGAGAGAGAGAGGGAGAGAGAGATATTATGGTTTGGTGTAATATGCTGTAGCAACAGGGTAACTAGGGAAAGATGACAAGAAAGGTAAGTAGGCACACAATTATGCAAGGACTTTATAAAGTAAATTCTTCTAGACCCTTACAGCAGGCATGAAAAGATAGTAAGCAGATGGATGACTTCATTAGATTCTTAAAAGGATAACTCTAATGAAAATAATACAGAATCTGTTAGAATGACACTGCCAAAATTCATGTGCATAGTACTTGTTACTAGGTAAATGGCACTGGTACTTGGGAAAAATACTTCTACAAGTATTAAGATGGAAGAGTCAAACAAAAACTAATTACTAGAGAAAATTTCAATGTTTATGTCAGGTATAAAAACTATGCATTCTATATCTAGACTTCAGAATTAATCTTTATTCCAAAAAGACTCTTGTAATGGTCTCTATATTTAACATAATTATGGAAAAAAAATTATACACATTTCTTTTTCCCACCTCCTACAATCCAGAAAGTCTTTAAGACTTCTGAACTTCAGTTTTAAATGCGTAAAATGTCACTACCAAAAGGAAAAGTAAGTTTTTTAAGTACAATAAAAGGAATAACACATATAAAACATACTGATAAATGTTTCAATAATTTCACTCAAATCAATAATGTAAACAAACCTAAAATACAAATTAATAATTTAGTTCAATTAATGATAAAAATAAATGCCTCTTATAGTGCAGTTTTTAAAAATTACTTAAGAAATTGATTCCAAAGAGAAAAGTTTCACGTCAATTGACATGAAATATTATTGATTAATTTGAAGGCTTATATGTGCTATGGGCTGCCTTGTTTACTCAAAAAACTCATATTTTGAAGTAGTAACATCCAGTAACCAAGAATGTGACTGTATTCAAAGACAGGGTCTTTAAAGTGATAAGTAAGTTGAAATGACCTCATTAGGATGAGACCTATTCCAATATGACTAGTGTTCTTATAAGAAGAGATTAGGACACCCACACACATAGAAACTATGTGAAGAAGACATAGGGAAAAAATAATCATTTGCAAGCCAAAGAAAGAGGCTTCACAAGACACCAATCCTGCCAACACCTTGATGTTGGACTTCAAGACTCCATAATTTGAGAAAATATATTCCTGTAGTTTAAGCCACCAAACTGTGGTATTTTGTTACAGCAGCCCTAGCAGACTAATACAATGTATTTTAATGTTTTTATATATTTTTTCTCAAATAATTTTGGACTGATACAAAATTTAAAAATCATACAAAGAGGTCCCATAAGCTATTCATTCATATTCCCCAAGTGTAAATATTTTGATACATTTGCTTTATCATTTATCTGCATATTTGTACATATTTTTATTTTACTAAGCCGTGCATACCTGATGCCATTTACCCCTAAATATTTCACTATGTATATACTAAGAAAAAGTACATTCTTTTACTTAAAAATTATTGTTGATAAACATATTAGCTATTCTACAAATCTTACATTTGCCCAAATAATATCCTTTAGAACAAAAAATAAAATATATTAAAAATTATATAAACCTTATATATTTGTAGTATACATAATTATGTATATGTATGTATGTATGTAAATTTTTTTTATTTATCCCATTATTAGTGTTGTTAACTTTGATCACTTGGTAAAGGTGAAGTTACTTGTTTTCTATTTTTCCATTTTTAATTAATAAGCATTTTGGGGAAAGGTACTTTAAGACTGTGTAGATACCCTAAACACTGATATCCTATACCTTATTAAACTTTGATTACTAGTTTTATTTACCCATTGAGACTCTCACCTAATCAATTATTACCATATGTTTGTTAAATGGTGATTTTCCTAACTTCTTAATTCTTCCCCATTCAATGTTTGATATTCTGTTACAAGACAGAACTTACAGTTCTTTTTTATTTGTGTGTATCAGTACAGGCTAGTGAATTCCTATTTTATCCAGTTGGTTATAATCCATTGCTATCGCTATATATTTTTATGTTCAAATTGTCCCAGATTCAGCTGGTAGGAACCACCTGATTCTGTTCCTGTGTCTCTGTTTTCATGTACCCATCATTCTTTGAGCACTTTCTCAGTTTCAAGTCCAATGAGAGGTCAGGTTTACCTTACACATTCCCTGCCCTAGACCTGGAAACAGATTTCTTCAGAAAACTAGTTTCTTACAGTAGAGACATGACAAAGCCTATACCCGATGATTCTCCTCCTGCGAAGTTGGGGGCCAAAGACACAGCTGGAAGGGGATGGACACTACTCCGAGGGTGCAGGGATGTGACACTAATTTCAGGCTGAAGAAACACCCCAGGTTCTTGTCGAATACACACCAGTGATGCTAGGTTTGAGTCACAAGCTCAGTCACTAATCAAAGACCTGGTGGATGTCGTCAGGGGTAGGGAATGGTATTTTCCTGATGTAGGGAAAATTGTTAAATTAGACTGAAAGAGGTATAGCGAGATATTCCCTCTTTGAAAGGGTGAGAAATTCTTGAATGAATCAACTACCAAACAAAAATAGGAGTATGACACAATTCTCTAGGAGGTAAAATGGGGAATTTTAACATTAGTATTGCTTTTAATCTTTCATTCAATACTCAAGGAGAGACTTGGTGGAAGATTCTGCAAGAGTCATCCTTTTTTGTTTTTTTGTTTTTCTTACAGGGGTCATATAAAAGGAATGAACACTATATAATTTTAACATATGACTTATATAAAAACACTGATATCCTGAAAGCATCAGGACAATATATTTAGAATAATAACCCCAGTGTGATATCCTTTAAATACAAATTAGATTTACAAAATGCCAGTTCTCCTTGTTCCCTTCCTATCTGCATGCATGTTATGATAGCACACTCTAAATAATAAGAACATGAGCAGAGTTGAGAACAGCATAGCTTTGAACACAGGCAGACCATCCTAAGAGAAGTGATGACTCTTTAACTAAGGGCTTCCTGTCTGAGACTGTTGACAATAAATGGCAGTGTCTTAGCCAATCGTCTGTTTCATTATAGGCTGCTATTTGATGACAGCCAAGGCTGACTGAGATAAAACAGCTTTGCCAGTCAAAACTTCAAACAATAAGATGTGCCAGTGAGATCACTGTATCAGAGTGGATCAAGCAAGCAAATGTAGCTAATATGACATGGTCAGTGCATTAAGGGATAAAACCCAGGCACCAATGGAAAGCAAAGATGCTGAGACACTTATATTAGTAAAAATTCCAGGAAGAAAGATATGGCACACTCATATGAGGATAGTTTGATGGAGAAAATATGTATGGAAGTGTGGACAGTTTTGAGAATCCATACATAAAGGTGCAACACCCACAGCACGGGATAGAAAACTCTTTATCCTCCTAGATGTGAAAAGGTAAGGGAGAAAATAGCTATCAGAACCTGGAGGGAGAGAATCTTGTGGAGAGGCTCACCTTTAGAGAAGCTAAGACTAACCTCAAGGAATGCAGCCCAACCAAAATATCTATGCAACGCAGTAGACAGCAGGATCTATTTCCTGACTTTAAATTCCTTTATACCTCTAATCTCCTGGGCCTCGCAAGGAGGTCTGTTGAGGTAGTCTAAATGGAGCAAATACCGCAGATAGAGAGAAGGGTGGGGAAGAGTGAAGAGAAACTCTGATGGGAAAAATGGATAAATACCAGCAAAGCAGATTTTACCACTCATTAAGAACAATGAAGAACCAGGGAAGCATCTGTCAGTTGGCTAGTGGAGTCCCCAGAAGTCGAGGCTACAAAATGTTGCTTTAATGACCAAGGATTTCATCAAAATATTAAATAATAATGGTACTTATCTAGATATTAAAACTAAAAGAGAACATGTTGCCCTTCATTATTTTTTATAATCAAAATGTATTCTAAAAATTATATGATCCCCTAACCTTCTTCTAAATACCTATAGATATCTACTATGGATTTATCTGTCATTTCAGCAAGGCTTTTCCATAATATAAAGGGCAAAGATGTATGTTTATGTAGTCATATATATTTATATCAGAAAGGATTGCTCTTACTATATGCATGTAGCTATTTTTGTACTTGGAATTATAAGAAGATGAGGAACAATGAATATATATAAATGCTTTGAGATCTTAATTAATATTCATGAGGATATATATTAATGTAATAATCCAGTGTCTAACTATGTGAAACAATTATGTTTCTTTTTTATATGCCTAAAATTGCTTTTAATGATCCATTCCTGTTGATGGAAGCAAAACTATGTCTCCATATCTTTAACAACTAAAGCCAGAGTTCCTGCTGGGAATATTAGCAAGCTATTGAAATTAATAAAAAATTGAGATTAATTTTATCTTATTTATTAAGAATTTATGGTCTGGCACAGTGGCTCATGCCTATAATCCTGGCACTCTGGGAGGCCAAGGCGGGAGGATTGCTTGAGCTCAGGAGTTCGAGACCAGCCTGAGCAAGCACAAGACCCTGTCTCTACTAAAAATAGAAAAAATCAGCTGGGCAACTAAAAATAGAAAAAATTAGCCTGGTGTGGTGGTGCACACCTATAGTGCCAGCTACTCAGGAGGCTGAGGCAGGAAGATTGCTTGAGCTCAGGAATTTGAGGTTGCTGTGAGCTAGGCTGATGCCATGGAACTCTAGCCCTAGCCCGGGCAACAGAGCAAAACTTTGTTTAAAAAAAAAAAAAAAGCATATGCTATATATTTCAAAGAGAATGAAACAAAGCTTCCTGTAAGGTTGAACTTAATGCCAAATATGACTATTCAGGATACAAAATAAAATAAAATCATGTAAAGTAAGCAGAGAAAGTAGATACTATCAGGTACCTGAGGTGTGTTTATTTTACTCTGAATTTAATTCTAAACTTGATGTAAGCTACACATTTATGGTCTGAAATACATACATGCAAGTACATATACACACACACTAGCCTAAGAAGAAAAAAAATTTTTATAGAATTTTACTAAAGCAGAAAATTTATCATATATGTTTTGCATGTTTTATAATGGTGAACACCAAAGATAATATCTTTGCTTTTAATTTTCTAAAAAATTCAAAAATGCTTTCAAATACGTAGTTATACAAAGAATTTTTGTGAGGATTAAATTAATGTATGTGAAAAAAAGGTCTTTGGCCTGTCCCAAGCACATATTAAATGTTCTATAAATGTTAGAATATAATTATCAGTATGAAGATGAATGTTTTTAAATAATAGCTTAATAGAAATATATATGATTTGAGAAAATGTGTTTATTTATTTGATTTCTAGTGCTATATCTTAGTACTGAGATGGAATTTACAGACATAAGAGGTACAGATAGTTAATACATCTGTTGAACTCCTTTCTCTTTGAAATTTTGCAAGTCTTGAGCCAATCCTTGGCAGTTTTTCGATTTCAGTCAATTAGTGCTGAAATTCTTAAAGATGAATTGTAGTGCAGAAATTCTCTGTTGTTGGTTAAAGTGAGACCCATATGCTTTATTTTTTTAAGTTCTCAGATGCCATTAAGATTTTTTTTATTTTTTATTTTTTTAAGGAGATTCATATGCTTTAAATACTAAATGTGAGAAGGAAAAAGTTACATCTCTGCTTAGAAATTACAAGAATTATCCTTGAGTCTTACTCATATGGAGTGCTAACGTGTTTCACCACAGTCATGGGAATAGGGCTGCCTAAAGTTATTCATATTATCCTCAAAAAATATTTGATTTTAACAACATTATTTGGATGTACCTTCATATATAAACTAATTGGTTCCCGATCAAGTAGAACACCAAAATACCCAAATTAAGGAAGACCTGATAGAACATATCATTGAATAAAATGACTTGTGAATCAATAACTGGAGATTTGAACATTTATGATCTTGCAGAATGTGCAAGACGTTTTCTCTTTGGCCTTCCAGGGCCACTATCTACTTTCTTCAAAAGGTTGATTTGTTGGAAATTTATACCAAAGGACTCTTTGCTCTCTAGCTTCTATTTGGGTTTAGCCAATGGGGAACACCAGGGAAAAAAATCAGAGGGAGGAAGGTAAGTGTGTTCAGAGTATTTCTTTCCCCTTTCCCTCTTTCCTGGTTTGGACTGGCTGGCTGTCTCCTTCAACTGAAGGTCAACTCTACCGTCATGCTGCCCCCAGCACATAGCTCTTCCTCAGTCCAGGTTCCAGTACTGTTCTTTCCTTTAATGCAGTCTCAAAACACTTGCTCAAATGACTGTCAGACACAGCACAGGTTGGAGTGCAAATGGAGGAGGGCATTAGGAGACTTGGTATATTTGGCAGTTAGCCATTATGGAGACAAGAGTGACTATATGGTAATGGTTATAGCTCATTTCCTCCCATGATTCCAGATGTGTGAGACAAGGAAAAGGAGAAACTGAAAGTTGTGGATATCCAAATGAGAGTGTGCATGAACAAATAGCCTTGATGGAAGCTTTGAGTCTCCATCTCCTGTAATTGAAAGCAGAGATCCATGCCTAGCTGACAAAAGGGAGATCCAAGGCCAACAACTTTAAACTCTTAAATCCCTTTGGATTCCCCTTACTACAAAAGGTGGACCTCCCTGTTTTCTTCACTTTCCCAAACATTAAGAGCTTTCCTCTTCATTACAAAATAATAATAAAGGATTTCACCTGGGGATATTGACTCATGAGCAATAGGACCCACCCCCACCACTATACCTTAAGTTCCCTAGGTTCTCAATGTCAACCCACAACAAAAAAAGGAATTTTTCCAAACAGAAATAACCCATACAGTATGACGCCATCTATGTGTATCAGTAGAAGTCTGGACATCATGAATGGACATAGATTCTAAGGGTGTTAGGCCAAAAAGAATGAAATATAAATTTGATAATGTCAAATTTTATAGATATGAGTGCTTTCATTTATGATTAAAAATTGAATGTGTTGGGTTGAGCAAATACAAGTGACATTAAAAGTCTGCTAAGTTAGCAAATTCAAACCTGAAGCCAAAGCAGGCTTATAGCTATGTGGTTGAAATGCTTGAATTTCCCTGATATGACATAGAGGAAGGAGTTTGAAAACTCAGGGAGATGGAAATATTGAAACGGATATGTTTTGTGTACTCTTCTTAGCCAACCTCCAATCACATCCACAGAGAAGGTTTTCTTTTCACTCGGGCATTAAGAAAGACATTAGTGAAAAAGACACTAGCATTCTTGAAATCCTCAGTGGTGGCTTTCTTTGGTAGGCCAGTGATGGTATTGGAAGGTGCTGAAACGGGATTGAATTGTCTGACAACAAGGGAGTGATGGGATACATGAGTGTCAGATGCTAGTTGGATGGTGTTGCCAGCAGCAATTATAATAAGCTACAGGCATGAAGTAGAGTCAAATGTTTTAATCTTTTATATTTATGCAATTTGTGAATTTCTCTCTCCTTGATTATATTTTAAAGTTTATTTCATTAGTTGTCTTATTTTTTTAATTGCAGATACTGATAATAGCCCATATGGTATCATATTTTAAGAGTGTGTATTCTCTGTTTGTTTTCAGATCTACATATGTATTTGTAAATAATCAAGATAGTTAACACTTTTATTTAAATACTTTTATTTAAATTTTCTATATTTAGATATTCTTTATTTCCTCTTGTATTTTGTTGACTGAATCTAACTTCCAAGAGAGTTAACTTGAACTTTTGCCTTGTGATGATCAATTCATCAGTTTTTCCTTGTTCTTTTATCACTTTCACTGTATATGACATGAAATGATATTATCAATCACAAAGAGTTTTAAATATTATATCTTCTTGGTGAACTTTTGTTTTATTTTATTCTTTCTTAAAATCAATATTCTCCCTCTTTTTTCACTCAGATATTTTTCACATGATTGAGATCTCCTTTTGTATCCTAAAGATGATTTTAGGGAATTTTTAAAATTTTAGTAATTATTTTATTGTTATAGTGAATTATAGGAATCAATTTTTAATATAAAGCCATTCTTGCATTCTCAGAGTAAATTCAACTTAATCTTGATAGAACTTTTTAAAAGATAACTAGATATGCTTGCTAATATTTAATTATAATATTTGTAACTATGAGAGTAAGAACAGCCTGTAATTCCCCTTTCTCATGATATCCTTGTTCAATTATAATTCTCTGATTACTAGCTTTATAAAATTAATTACAAACATCTCTTCTTTGACCTTTTCTAAAACAGTTTCTATTTAAAATACTTTATCTTAAATCATTTTTAGAACTTGATTCTAAAATTATCTGTGTCTAGTGGCTTTTGGTTGATCTTAGAGAAGCAATTTTATTATTAAAATGTGTAAACTTCTCCACATTTTCTATTTCTTCTTGGGTCTGATTAGTGAAGTTATAGTTTCCTGGCAAATTGTTCATAATGTCTAAGTTTTCATATTTGGTGGCATAAACTTTTTATTTGTATTATTTTCTTTCTTTTTAAGATCTTTTGCATTTATTTATAGTTATATCCACATTGTTCCTAAAATTTTTGCCTCTACGATTTTACCTAATTAATTTCACCTAAGGTTTCTTTGTCATAATTTTTAATTAACCATTTGCAGCATTGTGAATGTACTCTATTATACCTTCGTTTTCTATCCATTAATTTTTCCTCCTTATCATTTCCTATCTTTCATTTTTGTTCCATTTGTAGCCCTTTTTCTATCTCTTTCATTAGTTGTATTTTTTCAAAACACAAGCATTTATGGCTGTAACATCTAAATATTGCTATAGCTACAGTATATATGTTATATATGTATAATTTTAAGTAGATTTCTAATTTCATTGCATTATACTGAAAGATTAATGTCTTCATGATATAAATTCTTGGAAAGTTGTTGATATGTTCTACACAAACTACCAAATACATGGCAAACTTTGTACCTGGTCCATGTATGTTTATAAAGGTTATATATTCTCCACATTGTCCCTTAGCTAAAAATAATTAGTTTTATAGCCTATATAATCTGCCCTTATTAATTTTTCTCTTTGACGTGTCAATTTCTGAGAGAAATGTGTTAAAATTTCTTTTTATGATCAGGATTTATAAATAACCCCTCTAAGTTTGTATATTTATAAGACTATATTATTCTGAATATTTTAGTTTAGAATTTTTATGCTTATGTATCAAAAAATAAAATTGTCAAGTTGCATTGTAAGTATAAAAGAAGAAATAACTATAGAGACAGTTATCCTATCCCTTTTCCACTGTTCTTATTATATTTAATCCCGTAAGAAACTGCACATTTTTGTTTCTTTCACTTTATCATTACATAGGGATCACTTTTTTTATCAATATTGCTTTTTGTCTTAAATAAAATTTTTTCTTACAAGTATATGGGTACACATTGCTTTTAGGTGATAATTGCCTAGTCTTCTTTTAATTTGAATATTTCTGTGTTCTTATATTTTTGTTATGCCTCTTATAAATAGCATACATCAATTTTGCTTCCAGATCCAACTTGACAACTTTATATTTGACTAGTGAGTTAATGCTCTTACATATATAACATATACTAATGTATTCATACTTGTTTCTATAATCTTTGAAGTTTCCACTTCCCAAATTTTACTATGCTATTGTACCTGCTTTCTTTGGGGATGATAAAGATTTTTAAAATTCAATTATTTTCCAGCTGTTGCTCTGAAATCTGTGCATTCTATTTCTAATCTTTTAGTTGCAAACCTCGATTTTTAATATGCATAGTTATTACTACAGAGAATAAAATTTAGTTATATAAAATAATGCTATTTGTCATGCTTGGATCTCATTCACGGTAACTTCTTTCCTAGTATATTTGTAATTTTAGAATATAAAAACTATTTTAGGAAAACTTTGCCTATGAAAATCTTTTGCAGTCTGGATTGAACTCCTTTTCCTTCAGAAAGATTTTGCATTTGTTTCTTCCAGGTACCCCTGTGGTGTCACTTACCTAAAACAATGTTTGTTATTATTTTTGCTAATTTCTTAAGTTGGAAATTCTTGGAACATGAAGATGTTGCTAAATTTGTACTGAAAATTCAGATGTGACACAGTTAAACTTTAAAAACTTTATTTTTTCAAACCATCTCATAGCTAAGGCCAAGAAAGAAAAACTGATTTCTCACTATGCTAGTGAGTTTTATTTTCCAAGTTTATACATTCGACGGATACTACAGTTTTTTGAGGGTTCTGGATTTAGGTAATAGAATCACTTCCAGCTCCTCATTCTGCAAGAGTCCAAAGCCTTTATCTTCCTTCCCCACATGGAAAAGGCCTGCTAGGAACTCTGCAGCATCAGCACCTGTGCTTACCACCGTGGTTTTCAGTTCCATCCTTGTTGAAGCTCCCTGGGTCTTTCTCAAATTTTCTCGTGAGTTAATCTATGCAGTATTTAAAAGGATATGGGCTTTACTTTTCATCATTTCTGGATGTCCTGAAATAGGCTATTATTTAGGTTATCTAATCCACCATACTCTTAAAAAAGAAGTCAGTCCCTTTTGATTTTACTAAAGTTAGCCTTAAAGGATGATATATGATGCCATGTCTGGAATTAGCTACCAATCTACTTGCTTCTCAGGCCTTACACTTGCCTAGCCTGGGTATAAGATTTCTGTTGTTTTATGTATTGGACAACACCCCCCTTTTTTAATTTATATATTTTTTTATATGTAGAGACATGGTAGCTTAAGTGAGAAATATGTTAAGACCATATTTTCTTGAGAAAGCATTTTAGCTAAAAAGTCTACTTTATTCTCAGGAACTGTGGCTTCACCTGTAGAGATTTCAACTCCATAGTCAAAAATTGTGGTTGTAAGAGGCCTTCCTGGATCTAGAAAAACAGTACATTGGGGAGGCCGGTGGTTCTAAATAACAGAAACAGTCATCTGTCTTCCGTGCTGCAGTCCAGGCTGTCTTTTCTAACATAGTGCTTCCTATTTTTTTTTTTTTTTTTACAATCTCCTACAGTTAATAGAAAGAAGGGAAATAGTAAAATTCTGATACTTGAAAGGGCTGTGGAAGTTATTCAAAGAACAATAATGTATTATCAATTATGTTGAACATTGCCTGATTATTAAAAATGATCTTAAAACTGAAAATATAATACTTGGATAATAATAATTAAAGTTTATCTATATAATCAGCAGTAAGAATTTTTAAAGAGAGATTTTATATGTACTTACCTAATTGATAAGCCATAGAAATTCTAGTTACATTAACATCTTCTTTTAGTAGCTATTCTAGTATGGATTATATGTTAGATGTTAAGTTAAGAGAAACTTAAAAGTATACACACTTTGAAAATATAACACTCTCATTTATTTTTGATAGACTGCAAAGGAGATGACCCTTTCCAAGGAATAAGAAAGTGTGTATTTAAGAATTCTTTAAAGTCCTTTATTATTTTAACCTGTGACCTACAATTTCAGAACTAAAAAGCAAATATGTTGAAAAAGAAAAAAAAATTCAGTACAATTAAGTGGGTAAAATTGTGCCTACTGTACAATATATTTTATGGTAGACATTTTAACAGCATTGTAATATCTATCTGTGTCAAAGGATTTGACTATAGTACCTAGACATCAAAAATAAAGAAATTTAATTTCCACTGGTTTTGCACTTTATCCAGGTAAACTTTTATAAGAAAGAACATGGAGTAGTTTAAAAAAGTTAGAAATTGGGGACATTAAAGATTATTTTGGCTATTGGTATAATAGTTTTGTTAAGAATTTTATCATCTTGTCAATCTAATGTTATCAATATATTATAAATCAAGGAAAAGAAAGACATTTATTTTTGAAAGTAGAGAATCAAAGACCATTAAAACACTTCTAGTGAATTAACTGAGAATCATTATATCATAGTTTCATAAATGTATTTTTTATGTTTGTAATTTGTATGAGAGCTCCATTTCTTAATCTATAAATTTCTACATACAATTATATGTTTCCTTTGTTTTATTTAGGTGAATATGCATTTGTAGAAAATGTCATTACTTTTAAAGAAGCATTTATATTATTTGTGAATACTATTGTATTTATTTGACCTTCATTTTAATTAGCCTTCTATGCTTGCCAGTTCCTGGATTATATACCTCCACTTACTCATTAGGCAAACATATATTAAGAATCAACAATATGCCATGCACAGAAATAGGCAATCTAGGTACAACCACAAATATAATCATCTCTTGTCATCAAGTGTTTTGCAAACTAATGGAAAGAAATATTTCAGACTGGTCATATCTACCCCACAATATTATTTGACCTTTTAGACCACCTCAAATATTGTTTGCTTTGGAGTAACAATGGTATTAATATTTAAAGAACTTACAAAGGATGGTAGTTTTTTTAAACTGCTGTATCACAACTTAGGTCTTGTTTAGTTAAAAAAACTAGCTTATGCAGGAAATCTACATAGCAAAAACATGAGAGCAATAGGCCTGGACTATGACTCTCCCAAAACTTTTTAACATACAGTAAGTCAGACAACTTGTAGTTGAATACTGCCCAAAGGTCGCTGTGCTGTTAGTTATTAGAATTGAATGCTCAAGTAGGTAAAAGTTGAGGACAGCTGGAGGGGTACTAGCATCCTGATTAAGGAGTCACAGAGTCATGTGCCTGATTGTTTAAACCAGTATTGAAATAATTTTTCTTTCTTTATTGTTTTATTAAGGAATTTCAAATATTTTCTTAACCAGAAGTTTAATATCTAACTTAATTTAGACATTGAGCAATTTGGTAAAATTACTTTTATCATGAATAATAGTGAGTATATAGAAATATGTTTTGCAACCTTCAAGATTTTATTTTTGAATAGTTTTATAATTACATGTAGTTTTGAAAATGAAATGTTAAGCTACAAGTTTAATTGTATCTTTGTTAATGAAGCAGTGAAACGAGTTCTGATGTCAAGGAAAATTATGATTACATTATTGATATTCAAAATGGCTTTTAAGATTTCTAATGGTTCATATAGTGTATTTACAAACCATAAATATACATTCAATAAAGGCTATATTATCTGAAATTCTATTGTTAAAAAATCAGTACTTAAATTGCTAATGCTAAATTGTGTTTATTTCAGAGGAATAAATCTTTGGAGTAATGAAACATGTATATTTACATATGCAGAACAGAATAGAAAATAGAAGTATAAACAGAAAATGTAAAAATAGTACCTGTGTATTTAGTATGAATAAAATAGTCACTTGTTTTATACATTAAAGTTAAAACTGAGGAAACCAAGACATTTATCTTAAGTGATTCAACTAATGGATGAGAATCACACTGAATTCTCACCATTTAAGTGAAAGGGTATAGGCTGAATCTCAGTTATTTAGAAAATTGTTAATGGCACAAGGTTATGGATCTAATTGTTTGAAACAATTAGCTCTGCACATAAAAAAAATCAACATCAAGAACAACAAAGCTGTTCTACCAACACAAATCACACCATTAAGTGCGGTCAGCTATCCCATGAAAGCAAGACAATGGTCCCAATGGGATGGGTGCAACATGTTTTCTCTCCTAGTAGAACAATTAAACACACATTTCCAGCTGTTGGCAGTTGAGCAGTGGCATTTTAATTTGGGAAGATATCTTACAAAAAGAGGTAGCTAAGGAGAAACAATCCCTAATGAAACAGCAGGCACAGAAGCCAAATTGAACATAACTAAAAGGTACAAAGTCATAACTGCCCACCATTTAAAGACCTCAAGCTATGTGATAGCTGTGGACTTCCAAACAATTCCAGAGCTTTGTAGGCTCTCAGCAGCCTTTTGGAATTCAGTTGGTTCAGTTTAGTCCTGCTATTGTATCAAGCATAGCAAGCAAGCAAGCATTCCAAGACATGCCAATATATTTATTTTAGTAACTTAGGTATACCAAGAACCTTAGTAACAAGGCATTTCACTGGGTACCTAATTATTCTCTATGGTTATTTTTTATTTGTCCATCCAGATCTTTTCTCTGCCCCTGATTTATAGTTGAAAGACTGACTCCCATAAACCACATCACTCAGGCTTCCTTTCCAGCTAACTTTCTGTTGGGTGTGACAAATGGGTGACACAGGAGATCAGAGGACAGAAGGAGAGTCAGGTTTTAGTATTTTTGCTCCTCTGTGTTTTGAGCAACAAAATACATATGAATAACAAGCAAGCTTGTCACACCCTGCAGACACTGCCTTTCCTGTCAAGGTAGACCTCAGAGACCAGATGTGGAAGGTGAGTATATTGCTCAATTTCCATTTTTCCTAATGCATTGATTTAATACCAGGCTCATTCTCCTCCTGGTCTTGTCTCTACATTTCAAGATATATCTATTTATTAATATATTCTTTTTTTCCTCTTGCTATACCTACATAATCATGATTTTCAAATTATTTCAGTAAATTTTGCATTGAAGAATAACTCACATGTAGAAAATTGCACAAATCATAAGTTTTCAGCTACGTGAATTTTCACAAAGTGAAAACATGTATGGAACAAGCACTCAGAGCAAGAAACAGAACAACATCTATTTTCCCAGAGGCCTCTGAGTGTCCCCACCATGTCACCATCCCCAAGGTCTAAAAAGTATCCTGGCTTTTCCCACCCAAGATTGATTTTTTTCTTTTTGAATTTATATAAAATGAACCATACAGTATATATTCTTTTGTATGTGGCTTCTTTCATTCCATCTTATATCTGAGAATCATCCTGTCTACTCATCCTACTCTATTGCCTTCAAAATAGATCATTAAACTGCAAACTAGTACAACCTCTGTGGAAAGTAATATGGAGGGCCGGGCGTGGTGGCTCACGCCTATAATCCTAGCTCTCTGGGAGGCCGAGGCGGGCAGATTGTTTGAGCTCAGGAGTTCGAAACCAGCCTGAGCAAGAGTGAGACCCCATCTCTACTAAAAATAGAAAGAAATTAATTGGACAACTAAATATATATATTGAAAAAATTAGCCAGGCATGGTGGCGCATGCCTATAGTCCCAGCTACTCGGGAGGCTGAGGCAGGAGGATCACTTAAGCCCAGGAGTTTGAGGTTGCTTGAGCTAGGATGATGCCACGGCACTCTAGCCTGGGCAACACAGTGAGACTTTGTCTCAAAAAAAAAAAAAAAAAAAAAGAAAGTAATATGGAGATACCTCAAAGAGCTACAAGTAGAACTACCATTTGATCCAGCAATCCCATTACTGGGCATCTACCCAAAGGAAAAAAGATGTTATATAAAATAGACACCTTCGCTCGAATGTTTATAGCAGCACAATTCACAATTGCAAAGAGGTCGAAACAACCCAAGTGCCCATCAATACATGAGTGGATTAATAAAATGTGATATATGTATACTATGGAGTTCTACTCAGCCACAAAAAACAATGGTGATATAGCACCTCTTGTATTATCCCGGATAGAGCTGAAGCTCATTCTACTAAGTGAAGTATCCTAAGAATGGAAAAACAAGCACCACATGTACTCACCATCAAATTGGTATTAACTGATAAACACTTAAGTGCACATATGGTAATAACATTCATCGGGTGTTGGGTAGGTGGGGGGGGAGGGGTTGGGTATATACACACCTAATGGGTGCAGTGTACATTGGGTGATGGACACTCTTGAAACTCTGACTCAGGTTGGGTAAAGGCAATGTATGTAACCTAAACGTTTGTACCCCCATAACATGCTGAAATAAAAAAATAATAATAATAAAATAAAAATAAATACATCATTAAATTTTTTTCTTCTTTCTCTGCTGGACAGTCACAGTTCTAGCGTACACTCATTGATACTTGTTAAAGACTTATCCAAAACCTGCGGTCAGTCACTATCAGACACAAACATCCATTTTGCTTTCACTCTAAGCACTATCTCAAGGCAGCTTTCTCCAAGCTATGAATCTTGTCTGATCAATTTCATTATTATGCTATTTCCAGAGTGTATTCAAAATGTTCCCCATTACAAGAAGTGGAGTCTTGTATCTCCACTTCTAACCCAACTCCACCCCAAAATGTGATGATGTCTTAATACTTGGCCAAATCCAGCAGAAGTCGCACTACTTTATCTATTACTTGCCACAGTAACAGTCTTTTAATACAGAATCCCTGGGACATCCCACCGTCTCTGTCATACTGCACATCTTTACACTCTCTTCAGGAAAATTGCAACTTTCTATAAAAATCTGGTCTTTACAATACATAAACCATTCTGCTTTAGTCCCTTCCCTGATACCTACTGCAAAAAGTGTGTTGTGGTGATCAGCATAAAAAAACTGATGTTAGAATATTTAGATCCAGATTTCTTGCTTAACTATCCACTACTAGAATTTACACTACTCAGGAGGCTGTGGATTTGTTCCTGTGTTAGCATCCACCTCATCTCTTTCTAGCACTGCTGCTCATGAGAGGTTCAGGCCCATTTCTCTCCACCAGTTCATACCAAATATGATTCAAGCCAGCGATCTATATTGACATAGGATTCAGTTAAATTCCCAACAGAAGTCTCCACTCTTCATGCAATTCCTTAGTTTTGCATTTTAGCCTAGGTAAGTAGGAAAAGACAGTCCTTTATAAGAATGCAAGATTTGATCAGGAATACATGCAGAGTATTATCATGATCCAAAATATTAATCATTGCTCTAGCTTGGACTTCTAGAACTATGTGGAATAGGAGTGGTGAAAATGGGCATCTGGCATTCTTGTTACAATTCATAGAGGAAACACTTTTAAATTTTCCCCATCTCTTATGATGTTGGCTGTGGGTTTGAAATATACAGTCTTTAATATTTTGAAGTATGTTCCTTATATGTTTATTTTGTGGAGGGTTTTTATCATGAAAGGATGCTGAATATTATCAAATGTTTTTTCTGCCTCTATTGAGATGATCATATGGTTTCATCCTTAATTCTATTTACATAATGTATTATATTTATTAATTTGCATATATTGAGTCCTTCTTGCATAAAATACAAAACCCGCTTGATCATGGTGTATTATCTTTTTGATGTGCTGATGGATTTACTATGCTAGTATTTTGTTGAGGATTTTTGCATTCATGTTCATCAGAGATATTGGTCCATAGTTTTCCTTTTTTGTTGTATTTTTGTCTGATCTTAGTATCATGGTGATACTACCCTCATAGAATAAGTGGGGGAGTATTCCGCCCACCTCTATTTTTTAGACTAGTTTCAGAAAGATTGGTACCAGCTCTTCTTTGTACATTTGATAGAATTCAGTTGTGAATCCAGTTGCTCCTGGGCTTTTCTTTGTTGGGAGTTTTTTGTATTACTGATTCAATCTCACTATTAATCTGTTCAGGATTTTTACTTTTTCCTGATTCAATCTTGGGGGTTGTGTGTTTCCAGGAATTTATCCATTTCTTCTAGGTTTTCTACTTTGTGAGTCTGTAATTGTTCATAATAGTTTCTGATGATCTTTTGTGTTTCTGTAGTATCAGTTGTAATGTCTCCTTTTACATTTCTGCTTGTGTTTATTTGGGTCTTCCATGCTGCCCAAAGCAATCTATAGATTCAATGTAATCCCTGTCAAAATAGCAACATTATTCTTCACACAATCAGAAAAAAACAATCCTAAAATTCATATAGGATCAAAAAAGAGCCTGAATAACCATAGCAATCCTAAGCAAAAAGAACAAAGCTGGAGGCATCACATTACCTGACTTCAAATTGTACTGCAAGGCCACAGAAACCCAATCAGCACAGTACTAATATAAAAATAGACACATAGATCAATGGA
Source organism: Propithecus coquereli (assembly GCF_000956105.1). Classification (NCBI taxonomy): domain Eukaryota; kingdom Metazoa; phylum Chordata; class Mammalia; order Primates; family Indriidae; genus Propithecus; species Propithecus coquereli. The sequence continues at coordinate 1,507,734 of NW_012148886.1, read as the reverse complement.
ATAGAATAGAGAACTCAGAAATAAAGCCACTCATTTATAGTCAACTGATCTTTGTCAAAGGTACCAAGAATGTATATCGGGGAAAAGACACCTTTTTCAATAAACAATGCTGGGAAATTGTGTTGCCATATGCAGAAGAATGAAATTGGACCCCATCTCTCACCATATATAAAAACTAACTCAAGATTGATAAAAGACTTGAATGTAAGACCCAAAACTACAAAAATACTAAAAGAAAGCCTAGGAAAAACTCTTCAGGACATTGATCTAGGCAAATAATTTTATGACTAAGAGCTCAAAAGCAAAGCAAAAAAAACAAAAATAGACAAATGGGACTTAATTAAACTAAAAAGCTTCTCCACAGGGAAGGAAATAATCTACAGACCGAACAGACAACCTGCAGGATAGAAGAGAATATTTACGAACTACTCATCTGGCAGGAGACCAATAACCAGAATATACAAAGAATTTGGACAACTTAACAACAAAAAACAAATAATTTCATTAAAAATTTGGCAAAGGACATGAATAGATATTTTTCTAAAGAAGACATACAAATAACCAAAATGTATATGGAAAAATGTTCAACATCACTAGTCATCAGAGAAATGCAAATTAAAACCACAATGACATATCATTTTACTTCAGTCAAAATGACCATAATTAAAAAGACAAATAATAACAGATGTTGATGAGAATGTGGAGAAAAGAGAATGTTTATACACTGTTGGTGAGAATGTAAATTAGTACAACCATTATGGAAAACAGTATGAAGATTTCTCAAAGAACTAAAAATAGAACTACCATTCAATTCAACAATCTCACTAATGGGGATCTACCCAAAGGAAAATAAATGAATATATCAAAAAGACACCAGTTTAAAGCTATTCACAACAGGAAAGATACAAAATTAATCTCAGTTTCCATCAATGGATGACTAGGTAAAGAAAATGTGGTGTATATACACAACGGAATACTATTTATCCATAAAAAGAATGAAATCAGGTATTTTGTAGCAACATGGATGGAACTAGAGGTCATTATCATAAGTAAAACAAGTTAGACATAGAAAGATAAATCTTGCATGGCCTCACTCATGTGATTGCTAAAAATAATGTGTACACATGGAAGTAGAGAGTGGAATGACAGAAAATGAAAACTTGGATGGGTCAGGGAATGGGAGTGGGGTGGATGATGCGAAGTTACTTGATGGGTACGATATACATTATTTGGGTGAGGGATACCCCCATAGCCCCGATTTGACCACCACACACTCTATACAAGTAACAAAATTTCATTTGTACCCCATAAATTTATACAAATAGAAAAACAAAATATTAACCATAAAATCATATATGATATTTCAAAGTCCACGTCAAGCCAGTATTTGAATTTTCCTTTATTTTTCCAGCATCCTCTACTTTTTTCCTTATATCCATATAATCTCTGTATCTCTTCCTACCCTCAGTATTCCTTGCATAGTCCTAGATCTAACTTGGTGTTGTAATCAGCTCCTCCAGGTTCCATTTTCCTTCCAAGGTCCATCCTTAAAAAGAATCATCAGCTTCCTAATTTGAATGCTGAATAAGACATTTTCAAATCTTCAGAGACAAAAAGATAAAACCAAATCTCTACTTTGCTAATTTCAGCTACCTCTCATGTTATAACACTGTTAATTTGTTATGCTAACAAAGTTTTTGTTTCTTTACTCAGTATAACCAAAAATAGGAGAACAAAGAAATGGAGAAATAAAGTGTCATCCTGTCATCTGTAAGCATGAAGTCAAATGAAATGCTTTAAAAACATGATTTATTTAATAATTGCAATGCCCTACAAACTAAATTTTCAGAAAAAAAAATTAAGACTTTTTTCCCTAATGTTTTACATCTGCTAGTTTGGAGAGTCAGTTATGAAATAACAGATGGTAGAATCAGGTGAATCATTTAAGCATTAATATGAGGAGAATAAGTATACTTGGATGAACTATTAAAAATCACCAACAAACAAAAGGAGTGACAATACACTCCTATGCAGTAGTATTTTCAATCACATATTTGCTCTGCTTTCCAAACAAAGTAACAGAATTAAGAAGAGCACCATACAAAATAAATACAAATTTTATAAATAAAGTTATATAATATGTGTATTATATAATTCACAAGGAAACTGTGGTAAAATCGTGAGGAATTGTGAAGAGCAGTTTATAGTCAAGTAGTGGGAGGAATAAGAAGGACTAACACATAGAGTGAATGGAAAGAAGAAGATTTTGAATCAGTAGCACTAAAAACAACAGTGAAGTACATGGTTATATTTGAAAAAATGTGTTTATTTCAATGTTTTATCCCTCAACCTATATAAAAATATATGAGCAATAATTTCTAATAACAACATGAAAGTAAATGATATATTTTATAAGACATTTGCTTAAAGCAAACACATTTACTATGAAATGTTTTTGAAGATAAGATAACCCTGTGTATCATGGAAATACTATTATTATATGACTTGAAAATCCACCTAGTGAAAGCTAGGAAAAATCTGGATGTAATTCATTCTCTCTCAAACATTCTTTTATGCTTTTAAAATCTATTTTCCAAAATATGTATATTAGAATTTCAAAAGGTTATGCAAATACAGTTTGAAAATTACTTGTGAATGAACACTCAAGGAGAAACTGGTGGCTTTCCATTTGAATTTAAGATTTCTAAAAGAAATGTGGTGAAGTAAATTCTAAGAATACTTTTTTCTCTATACTTCAGTAAGGTAGTTGGAGGGCCTTCAGGCAGCAAGATAAAGAAGCAGGATAGTTTTCCATATCACATGCATTAAAATTAAGTTATGACAACAGAGAAATATAAAATTATAAATGATGTAAATTTTGTGAGCCAGTTTCATATTCCCGGTGGCCAGCAACTTTCATTTGGACCCTATTATTACCTTCAAGAACATACTCATGCAACAATGAGTGATCTAAACATCTGTATTTTTCAAATAGTACTGAGCAAAAGCAAAGAAAACAGTCTCACCTCTATTAAGGTAAAAGACACTGAACACTGAAAAGCAGCCCCTACTTTTCAGAATCTGATAAAACAGAAATAAAAATCCGATCAAGTTAGGGGGATGACAAAATCATAAAATCAGACTGTATGCATATGTGGCCAATGTAGAAGGCAACATCTTAGGCAAACAGCTGAGGGTCAGCTATACTATTGTCATTGACAAAATGGGTGCAAGAAGAGCCATTCTACAGGACACCAAAAACCAAGCATCTAAGGCTGTGGCCAAAACAAAAATCTGTATCAGTAAGTGGCAGAGTGATGAATTTTAGTGCACATTTGTGACTGGCCTTCCCTGGAAGCATCTTAAGACATTGCTTGGCTTTCACCAGTGAGCAACAAAGATGGTAATCATAGGTAGAAGGCAAGTTTCAGGGTAGGGCTTATAAGTTTACCAGGGGGAAAAAATGACCAATTCTCTTCAAAAATATGTTTTTCATTATATACCAGGTAAACCTGACTATTTTAAATCTTACTTCCCATAATTCATTTCTATTTTCTTCGATTCCTTTAGTTTAAAACTCTCTATAGAAATAATTACTCCAAACCTAATCTCAATAAATATGGAAATAACAAAAACATTCTGTGTTTTGCCCAGCCAAGGAAAATTTATAGGGAGCTGGATGGGATGGGATTAAGAACAGAAGTTCAACATATGCACTTGATTTTTTTGTATAAATTGACAGGCTGATCCTAAAATTCATATGGAAATACAAGGGACCCAGATTGCCAAAACAATCTTGAACAATAACAAATTTGGAGAATTCAGAATTCCTGATTTTGAAATTTTCTATAAAGTTATAGTAATCAAGACAGTGTAATAAACTTAGATCAATGAAATATAATTGAATATTTGTGGTCAATGAATATTTAACCAGGGTGACAACAAAATTCAAGGGGAAAAGAATAATCTTTCCAAAAATGGTGCCAGGAAAACTGTATATCCACATGAAAAAGAATGAAGTTGAACACCTTCTTCAAATCACACACAAAGAATTAACTCAAAATGGATCATAGACCTAAATGTAAGTGCTAAAACTACAAAACCCACAGAAGAAATATAGGTGTATTTTCATTGTTTATTGGATTAACAAAGCCTTGTAGAGATAACACCGAAAGCACAAGTGAAAATGGGAAAAAAAGAGATAAACTGGGCTTCATCAAGATTAAAAACTGTATACTTCAAAAGACATTTTCAAAGTACTTTCAAAATAAAGAGCCAATTCATAAATTGGAGAAAACCTTGGCAAATCACTTGTCCGATAAGAAACTAGTATCTATAATCTATAAAAACTCATAACTCAATAATAATGACAACACAATTTTATTTCATTGTGGATACTAGAATAACTGAGAAAGCAGAAGAGAGGGTAAAATGTTTAAATTTGGATTTTGAAGTCATTGCAGTGACTGGTGATGGCAATGTGCAGGTGTATCTAGTAAGTAAGTGGGTGAGGAATGTAGAATGGAACAGAAGGTTCAGACGGTAAAGAAGGAAAATGCCAAGAAAGTCATCCGTTTAGGGGGTCAGGACATAAGGATATAGGTGGTAGTAATACAATGAACCAGAAATCAAATCATTCAGTGACAACGTGAGAGTGGCTGGAATGTTACTTGATGCAAGCAACAATAATAATTTCAAGGGTGCTCCCTGCTGCTGTCGCGGCTGCCACAGACTCTGCGCCAGTGCGGTGTGCCCTTCCAGTCCTGGATGCCATGGCTGGGCTCGTGGTCAGTGGAACACAAGTGTCCTACATAGGCCAGAAATTCCAGAGCACTTTGGCAGGGACTGTGGGCATTTCGCAGAGGCTTGGTCTGAGCTTTAACCTTCTGAGTGATGGGGTCTCATTATTTTGCTCAGGCTGGTGTGGAACTCCTCGCCTCAAGCCATCTTCCTTCCTGCTTCAGTCTCCCAAGGTGCTGGGATTACAGGCCTGAGCCACTTGTGCCCAGCTATCAAAAATCTTTTGATAACATATTGAAATTATAATATTTTGGATATATTAAATAAAATATATTATGAAAACTAAAAAAAAAATTTCAAGGGAATTCAGGGAAAAAATGAGGCAGTGGCAGTAGGTAGCAATAGCTTATAAAAAGTTAAGAACTTAAATTTAAATCACTGCTTTGTCATTACTTGATTGAGTAGTCTATGACAAGTGTGGTCTATGACAAGTTACTTATTGGCACTAAACCTATATTTCTTCATCTGTAAAACTGAGAAGAATAACACTTACTTTATAAAATTATTGTGCAAATTAAATAAAATAATCAATATGAAGTACTTGGCATATGCTTGGTTGTTAAGATATGTTGGCTACTTATTGATTAATATGTGATTAATGTATTGGTCTAAATCATTTTTGCAGTAGAAATTCCTGAATCTAGCTTAGGCAGAAAAAAATAATTAATTGAAAGATGGAGTGCTGGACATTTTTTGTGTGTTTGACTAGTCTCTAAACTGACTTTTTATATTTGGGAATCTGCCAACTCTTGGTGGGAGGTGGGATTCAGCTCTGACATTCAGAAATCTAAGAACAACCATTTGCCTATCTCAAGTCTTGGTAGACAGTGTACACATGTCCTGTGTTAGACAGACACTCTCACCTGGGACTTCAATCTGGAGTGAGCGAGGCAAAGAAATAGATAATTGAAAAGTCATTCTAGTGGCAATAGCAGTGACAGCAGGTGGTGGAGGTGTTAGACATGGTAGCCAATGACTTGATGCATCTGCTTCAGATGATTTCTGGGGTTTTGTTAGGCTTCTTTTGATATTTTTCCATTTTTAAGCCTGATTTCCAAGAACAAGGAATTTGAACGCTACCAAGTGTCTCCCTCTGGAATGTCAGCTTCCCTCTCTTGGCTTCATTTTCTCAAACTGGCTCTCTATATGTGACGGAAAATAAAACCAACATCAACGTTCACTCCTGATATCTCCAAGTTTGTCACTGGGAAGATTTACGATTTCCTTTCTTTGGTTACAAGTACAAAACTGAGGGGGGAAATTGTAGTTGTCCTAGTGTGTGATGGTATCTATTCCTTGAGCAATTGTGGCCACAGTGATGAAGAAATACAATTGACCTATATCTTGCACCAGGTGCTAAATCCCAGACCAGTCAACACAAAGAGGATGCAGAATTCCTCTAAAAGAAGGATAGAGTCCTACTAGAATAAACATGTTTAGCATAGGAAAAGAGGAATAATCTAAAGGACAAAATATATATATATATATTTCAAAAATGAGAAGAGAAATGTGAGAAAGACAAGCTGGAAACATCAACTATAATTTATGAATGTACAGGAGTAATACAATAACATATGAGATAATTCTTTGTAAATAGAAGAGAACCATTAAAGAATTTTTAGCAAAAAAAATTATATATTCCACACAACGTTTGGGAATATCATAGTATAAGACAAGTTATCAAATAAATAATAGAAAAAGAGAGACCGAAGAAAGAATATTAGGAAGGAAGTTATGTTGATGGTTTAGATGTAAGGGCTTGAACTAAGATGAAGTCAATAAGAATATAAAGAAAGTGCTAAATTAAATTGCTATTTTGAAAGGAGAATCAATAAAACTTGATGGCTGATTGATTCAAGTTGGTGAAGGTGATTTCAAAGCTGACATCAAATATAGTTGTAATACTGACAAAAACTTCTAATAGAAATAGGGAATTTATATGTATGTGTGTTTGTTTAGGAGGTACATCTAATGACAGTGGGAGAGGCACATCAAAAATACTTTTAATGGATTTCTCAGGAATTTTTATTATACTAATACAAAGATTTTTCTTCATGTTATTTTATATTCACATATACTTTTCCAAAAATACCTGCATACATGAAAATATCAATGAATGAAAGCATCTATAAATGTATGGCAGCACTTGCATTTTACTGAGAGACTTTCCTATGCTACATAAAGTGACTGTAACCCATAATTTTGGAAATGTTGCCCTAATGCAAGAAAAATATATTTGAAATAGTACTCATTCTTCTAGTGAGCAAGTTGCTACCTGAAAGCAAATTAGACACTTTTCTACTTTGCATCAAACAATAATTTAAGGCCATGGGAGTAGTAATGTTTCTGATATTAAATGTGCTCTCACATTCTGTCTGAATTGATTCAGCTATGAAAAGCAGCTGACACAATAGAAATGGTTTATTCACTGCAAAAATCAGGTTGTGGCTATATCTCTATGCTTTTGACCCCACTATTCAAGACTAACTTCTTGATATTAGCACTGTTGAGAAATCAAAGATATCTAGGAATAACTTTACCTTTTCCCATTAAAACACATAGATATAGAAACTATTTCATTTGGTTGTTCCCCTTTAGAGAAATATATCTAAAATGATTGCTCAAATAGAATCTCAAATAGAAGATTTTGGCTTAATACATTATGGCTTGGTAATTACCGTCTCTAGATTCACTAAATGAAAATAAATTTGTCAAATCTGTTGGTAGTGTCTCCAGTGAACTGGACTCAGTGACTTGCTTCTGAGGAATAGAGAGAAAAATAGTAACTATACAGTGGCTAAACCAGGCAAATACTACAATAACTGGGTTAAACACTACCAGTAATAAGTTATGCTAATATTTTGTATACCTTAATATAACTTGATAAGAAGACACTTCACCTTAGTGCCATTGTTTCTCAAAATTTAGAATCCCAGTCTAATTATGAGAAAACATCTATCCCAAATTGAGGTATATTCTACAAAATACTTGATCAGTAGCCTTCAAAAGTGTCAAGGTCATGAGAAACAAGAAAAAAGTCACAGACTGGAAAAATCTAAGAAGGCAAGAAGGCTAAATGCAACATGGCATTCTGGTTTGGATCCTGGATCAGGAAAAGGACATTAATGAAAAAACTTGTGAAATATCAGTAAAGTTTATAGATTAGTTAATAGTATTGTATCGATTTTAATTTCTTAGTTTTGATAAAAATCCAATGGTTACATAAGATGATAGCTTTAAGGGAAGCTGGGTGAAAGCTATGCAGAAATTCTCTAAACTATCTTTATATTCTTCTGTAAATCTAGAGGATTTTTTTGTTTGTTTGTTTGTTTGTTTTTTTGAAACAGAGTCTCACTCTGTTGTCCAGACTACAGTGCCATGGTGTCACCCTAGCTCACAGCAACTTCAAACTCCTGCGCTCAAGTGATACTCCTGCCTCAGCCTCCCAAATATCTGGGACTACAGGCATGTGCCACCATGCCCGGCTCACTTTTTCTATTCTAGTTGCCTGGCTAATTTCTAATTTTTAGTAGAGACAGGGTCTCACTCTTGCTGAGGCTGGTGTAGAACTCCTGACCTCAAGCCATCCTCCTGCCTCGGCCTCCAGAGTGCTAGGATTATAGGCATGAGCCACCGCGCCTGGCCTAGAGTTGTTTAAAAATTAAAAAATATTAAATACCAAAATAATTTTAAAATTATTTGCATATCCTATTTATGTCAGAAGTCAAATTAATAAATGATTATTATATGTGTATATAGCCTCTTCCAATCCAATTTCCATTTTTAAAAATAAGTAATTCTTTCCTTCTGGGCAGAAATCCACATAATTAATCTACATATGAGTGTTTTAATCATATGCAATTCTTTATGGAATGGAGATTTTTGTCTAGAGATGAAGGAACTATGGGGAAGAGTTCTCAACGTTCTCAAGTCACAATTAACAGGAGAGACAGAACCCAATTTTCTAGTTCACCAAATTCTTTCCTTTTATGTACTATAATAAATGAGTAGCTGAATATTGCTTGATGTGTTTATGTTTGTCTATGCTTGGCCTGGTTTCTTAAAATCTCAGAATTTGAAATTTTAATTTTGTATATATTGTTTCTCAAACTGTATGGACCCCCAGAGAATACAAACGTGCTGTTGGGGCCTATAAGTATTTGAGTTAAAAAACAATGGGCCAAAAAAAAAAAAAAAACAATGGGCCAGGTACAGTGGCTCATGCCTGTAATCCTAGCACTTCAAGAGGCTGAAGCAGGAAGATTGCTTGAGGCCAAGAGTTGTAGACCAGCCTAAGCATGAGAAAGACTCCATCTCTACAAAAAATAGAAAAATTAGCTGGGCATGGTGACGTCGGCCTGCAGTCCCAGCTACTTGGGAGGCTGAGGCAGGAGGATAGCGCAAGCCCAGGAGTTTGAGGTTGCTGTGAGCTATGATGATACCACTGCATTCTAGCCTGGGTGACAGAGCAAGACCCCATCTCAAAAATAAATAAATACATAAAAGACAGTGATATAAGCTAGATTTTATGATAGAATTCACTAACTTAGCATTATTGTTATTAATTTGATTCCTTTACACCCCAGTTACCGTTGAGAGCTCCTGAATAGATCTACCATCTTACACAAATTTGCTAATAAATAAAGCTAAAATGAAGCAAGAATTCTGACAAATCTCTAGCAGATTCAACTTACCATGTACAATGATTAGTTTACATTGGACTCCTATTAAATATTTTCTAAAAATAATACTTTATGGAAATAAAAATGAGGAAAAGAGTCAGTATTGTTGGTATTTGGCTACTGCAGCAAAGTACATATGACTTAAAATATCATACACTGAATAGTCAGTAAGAATAATCAAATATAATTTTAACTTATTGTTTATTGCAGAATTGCAAACACTTCATATAGAAGACTGTCGATAACCTACTCAATATCCATTCCTCTCCCGACCTCCCTAGCAGAGACAAGCTTTGTTTAGGTTTCTACCTCTTCCCAAATAATTTAAGGAAAGGTGAACCCTCTCTCAGTTTTTTGGGTAAATCTTGATTGATTCAAAAAAGTCATAGTGGTTCTATCACCCACTAAGTAATCTAAACAGGAACCTGAAAGTTTTGTCTAAAGAATGATGAATGAGAACAGTAGTTTATGAATACTCAGGAGGGAATACGTTGCTGACCTCTGAGACAGGAGGGAAGGTCTGCTAGAGTACAGAAGATACCAGAGAAGATGGTTCCTTTTCCTGGTTCTGGCCATTAGCATGTGTACATGTACTTCCTAGAGCTGCAGCAACCATTTTGCCATTTGCCTGAGGTGGAAAAGATAGAAAGTAGGAGTACCTTATGGATTAAAAGCCAACCTTTCGTCAGGGTTTACTGTTACTTGCAAACAATGACATTTTACCTGAAGTACTTAAAATCAGTCAGGCAAAAACCAACTGTTGAACTGCTGATTGGCTTTTATTGCTTACTTATAGTATAGTTGGACCTATTTTTTATATTGCATTCAAACTGGCAACTAACTCAAGAATTAGGGCACTGTGTAGCCGTCTATGCTTAACAAACTAAAATGAGAACAGAAACAATGTTTTAGAGGCATTTTTATAAATTATCTAAATAATTGCTTCAAAGGATGACTTTGTTCTAAAACAGGAATCTGTCAAAGACTTTCTGCCTTTGCTTAAGGTTGCTTTGAGGATTAAATATTGTAAAAAATACCCAGCACACACCTTGGCATGTATTATTTGCATAATACATAATTCAGCTTATCCTACCCATTCTTTGAATGTTGATGCTATCATCAATCCCACTCATTAGAATTTCTTTAGAAGGAATATTCAGGAAAGTTATATTTCAAACTATAAATGGGAAATGGTTAATTATACAGTTCTTGGTGCTGTTGCTCTAATCAATAAAAATAAACACATTATGCATCATATGTATGTATATTATAGCAATATTTGAAAGGTAAAGGATTAATGAAAGTTACAAATAAACATTCCTATACATCAAAGAGGATATTTAGAAAATGGTAAAATTTTTGTTCCTAAGCAAAGGGAATTATTTGCATAACCATTGTTATCATCAACAGAAGTAGTATACTGAATTCTTTGTTCGATGATCAGAAAATAAGTTCTACACTCTGAATCAGATAAATTGATCGTACAAATTATAGCTTGTCTTGAAAAGTATCTCTTTGGGTAGTAAGAAAATGTAAATCGGGTGAAGAACATAAAAAAAAGAATTATTTTTCTTAACTTTATCAGTATGTATCTGCACTTGTACAGATTCCATTACATATAAATAAATTATTAGTTTTCTAAATCCCATTTTATTCTTTAAAATTGCACATGGGTTTTTTCCCCCTTCTTGGAGAGAAAATATTGCTGTGACGATTAGTCTATTTCATCAGAAAGGAGCCCATAGATTGCAAAATGTCTCATATATTGAGGTCATGCACTAGGTCACTTTTTTTTAATAAGCAAAAACTGTCAGTAACTTAGGCAAAATAAAAATTTATTGGAAATCTATCATGTTTTCTTAGAATCAATGGGAAAGTTAGAGAAAAGGTTTAGATATAGGCAGAAGCAGAGCTAATTCCAAATACTTATGAAATAGAAACTACAAATTTGTTCCATCTGCAAGAATGATTTTGCCAGAGAACCATTACTCAGACAAATAAACTCCAACTTTTTCTGTCATTCACACTCCTTCCCAAGAAAGTCAAACATCAAGCACTAAATACTTGCAATTTGCTCTGTTAAGTGCTGTGGAGCATACAGAGAATTATTATAAGACACAATCTTTGCTTTTGAAAAGCTTACAATCTAATGGAGAGACCATTTCTGACAGAGGAAATAGTGAAGTGTTTAACATCATTAGTCAAATAGCAGCCAAAACCACTAACATCATAATCTGGCACCAATTTGACTTTTAAAATTTATCTCTTCCCATTACTCCTCAAAGCAAACCAGCATACTAACTCTACTCCTCCCTCTACGTAGCTTTTTCTTTTGTGTCTCTTTACTTTTAATCCTCCATCTGGAACTCTTGACCTCACTTCTTTACATACTAAAGCTCTAATTAATCATTTTAGCCATTTACACCTATCTCAAATGCAACCACTTCCACTAAGGTATCTGGTCCGCACAGCCTGAAGCAGCTTCTTCCTTTCATGAGTAGGCCTAACCCATATCGTATATGTCATGCTTTGGGCACAAATATACTAACTTGCACTGTAATTCTCATTCTTTCATTGTCTACTTATGCATTTCTCCTCAACCAAATTTCACTCTACTGGAAAGCAATGCTGTATTTGTATTTGTTTTTGTTTTTTTTCCTTTTACTCCCTTTCTCTCCACTCCACAACCCCACTCTTACCACCTTGACAGAGCTATCCATTGTATGGTACCAAAATGCTTTGTCATGAACTACTAATTTTTATGGAAATATATAATTTGAATCATCATCATTAGTATTGATAAGAATGGGGAACATTCAGCCAACTGCCTCTAACTGCCATAAAATATAATTAAAGTTTTATTCTTTCTGACTTTTTTTGACCTCTTCTCCCAAGAATGACAACAAAATGGAGAAATGATTACTAAACTAATTTACAATGGTGCAAAAGCTAATCTTGCTTTCTTATCTGATCCACAGTTCTATATCCTTAAACATCTCTTAACATTACCTTAAGTGTCATTTTCTCTACTTCATAAATGCCCAAGTAACTTTCTGGTTTATATCTCCCAACATGCAATTGTTCTAGTAGCTTTACATATTAAATGAGCTACATGTTAATGTGACTAAAGCAATTATTTCTTATTTTACTGATGTAGTATTCAGTTTGCCTCATGGAAGCAGGCATAACGGGTTTGAATATTTCAACCTAGCCAATGGGTATGTTCAGGCCATTCCAAAATAGTCCTCTGCCCACCTCCACCCCATCCCAGGTAATATTGAATTGGTGAGAAACTACAGTGTTAGTTTATAAATAGTATCTTGCATATCTATAAGAGATTGTTTTCACTGCTGAAAATTCCTTTAATTTATAGTTAACTTTTCACTTGCAATGTTTCATTAATCATTTCTTTGAAAGCCATTATAATATAATCATCTATTCCTCTTTGTTCTTTGGATACATTTATTGCTTAGAAGTTTGTGATTTTTGACTTATTTTTAACAGATTACCGATAAGACATTTTGGTAAGTATTAAACTATTAAAGCTATTGAATATGTCTAAATTTTGTGTAAGAAGTTTCTCTTTTAGCATTTCAAATAGACTCTAGAAGAAATATAGTTTTATCTTAGTTCACTTGCTTATTTTCTTAATGAAATGAAGCAATTTTCATTTTTTGTATTCTTACACTTAATCTATTAACTTAATTTATTAACTATATATATTTTCTACTAGAGAATTTATTTTTAATACTTTGTTTTTTTTATCTTCCTTGGTTTCATTGATAATGTATACACACAGAGAAAAAGTTTACATACAAACAGAAACACATTCAACACGTTCTACATACATATTTCTTTCCAAATTAAATAACAAATGTGAAATCTAAGGAGAATGTGAACATATTCATATAAAACATAGGTAAGCCTTATTATCTTTTTCATCTTTAGATAATTTTTGTGTACAAAAATCATATGAAGATTGGAAAGAATATTTCATTTGCTTCATTGGAAAGAATGCATATTTCTTAGTAAATGAATGCAGACTTTCTCATGCTCTTTCTTAGTAGAAAATGTTAGCATGTTAAATTTTTCAATTATGTACTTTTTCTCTGAAAGTAAGTAAATTTACATGCAGAATGGTGGGCAGTAGTTGACATTTTTTAAGAAAAAATTTGGGGTGTGATATATTGAGCTAATTTATAAACTCCTGCAAAAGAGCAGAACTAAAATATTTGAGTCTTTGGAATAGAGTTAGAAAATATCTCCTGAGATCATTTTGGTTCTCTGATATCAAAACTTTTATTTCTTTTCATAGCAGGCATTTTATACTGTTTTCATGGATTCCAAAGTAACCTGATGAACTTATAATTATTGAAATTGTTCAATTTTTAAAATCACAACACTGTAATTTAGTCAATAAATAGAAAAATTATCAAATAATAGAAGTGTCTCACTATATATTAAAGATTAAAAAAAAGGAAAAATTACAATAATAACAACAAAAACAATAAAGATACCACAGACTTGCAGGCAACAAGATTTGAAATTGTAATTGAATATGATCTTGTGAACTTAAATAAAATCTTACACCTTCTCAGCAGACTGAATGGACCCCCCTCTTGGCTAAGGGGACCTGATGAAAACCTTACAGCTGAGTTGCCCACCATAAGAAGGGAGATCAGACATGCCTTGTCATGGTCCCTCCCTTTTGGAAATAGTCTTTGTAACAATAAGATGCTAAATCATTAACAATCCTAAGACTATATAAGACAAAGCTTACACCACACCTGCAGGCCATCAGTTTACTTGAGTTTTGGCAAATGTCCAGTGGCTTGTCTCTGTTTAATAGACATTATCTTCAGTTAAAACATTTCAAGCCTTTAGACAAAGCTTAATGTCTTTAACAAATTATTAGGTCATAAAGTATGAAATGTCCAATGTTCTTAAGTACTAAGTTTGACAGTTGATATCTCTGACATTTCACTTTGACACTTTTTTCTTTTTTTTATTGTAATGGTACATCCTGTGGGGGAGGGAAAGGAAAAAAAAGGTACATCCTCATTCTTTGCAATGCACATTTTGGCTTGTGATTGTCTTCCAAATTTTTTTTTAGAGCAATTTTTGTGAAACCATGGATAAGTCAAAAATTCATGTTATTTTTGAATATGAGTTCCCTCATGAAACCAATGCAACCCAGACAGCTCAAAACATCAACCAAGTTTGGGAAGGATGTGGCTAATGAACACACAGTACATTGATAGTTGGAGAAGTTCCATTCTGGCGATTTTAATCTTGAAAATGAGCCACGTAGGTGACCTGGGACCAAGGTGGATAATGATGAGCTGAAAGCTGTAGTGGAAGCAAATTCATCTCAACCTACATATGAATTAGCAGCAAAGGTTTGACATTGCTATTCCAGCTATATTGGGCCATTTAAAACAAATGGGCAAGATCAAATGGAAGCTCTACTTGTATCTCTTTAAGGTATCTCCATATTGCTTTCCACAGAGGTTGCACTAGTTTGCAGTCCCACCAACAGTGCATGAGTGTTCCTATCTCTCCACATCTACGCCAACATTTATTGTTTTGGGACTTTTTGATAAAGGCCAGTTTCACTGGAGATAAGTGATATCTTATTGTGGTTTTAATTTGCATTTCCCTGATGATTAGAGATGTTGAGCATTGATATTAACTGATCAACACATAAGTGCACATATGAGAATAACATCTATTGGATGTTGGGCAGGGGGGGGGGGGGAGTGGGGAGGGCGGAGGAGGGAGGAGGGGACGAGTGTATGCATACACAAAGAGTGCAATGCGCACCACCCGAAGAATGGACGTATTTGAAACTCGGACTTAGAGGTGAGGGGCGGCAAGGGCAACATACGTAACCTAAACATCTGTACCCCCATAATATGCTGAAATAAAAAAAAAAAAAACACAAATGGGCAAGGTAAAGAAGCTGGATAGATCAGTACTGCATGTTAATTAAATGAGCATCAGATGAGAAATCATCTTGAAGCTTCTCTTTCTTTGCTGTTACGACATAAAGGCAAACCATTTCTACACTGTATTGTTATATGTGATGAAAAATGGATTCTTTTTGACAATCACAAGCATTCGGTACAATGGCTGGATAAAGATAAAGTGCCCAAACATCATCCAAAACAGATTATTCATACAAAAAAGCTGTGTCTGTTGGTGGTCCAGCGCTGGTATTCTCCACTACAGCTTCATGAAACCTGGTCAATCCATTACAGCAGATGTCTACCGCACCCAGTTGGATGAAATGATGAGGATGCTTGCAATTAAGCAGCCAAGAATGGTCAACAAAGACAGGCCAATCCTCTTGCAAGACCACATGTCTCAAAAAACAGGATTAGTCAAACTACAGAAGCTGGACTTGGAAACTGTCTGTCATCCTCCGTATTCACCAGACCTTGCACCAACTGACTACCACCTCTTCCAGACTTTGGACCACTCAATTCTCAACAAGCTGTGGAAAATGCCTTTTGCGATTTCACTGCCACTCGCTCTCCATGCTTCTTCACTGCTGACATGAATGACCACCATTAAGATGGCAAAATTGTGTCGATAGTTTAGGAACATACTTTGCTTAACTGTACTACGTCTTGTCTGAGATATAATAAACTATACTTATGATTTGAAATCAGACATTTCATATTTAATGACCTAATACAAATCAAAGGATCTTTAAACTTACTCATAATCTGAAAGCCCCTGCTTTGAGATGCCCTGCCTTTTCAGGCCAAACTAATGTATGCCCTCCACATATTGACTTGGGATCTTAGGTGTACTGCTTGTCTCCACGAATTTATAAAACCAAACTATTAATATAACTCAACTCCCATGGGTACCTTTTCTCAGGACCTCTTGAGGCTATTTGCTCTGAGCCAGTCATGCACCTTTGGCTCAGAAAAAAAACCACTTTAAATCATTTTACAGAGTTCAGAGTTTTTGTTTGTTTGTGGGGTTTTTTTATTTATTTATTTTTCTCTGTTAACAAGATAGCACCCACCATGGGGCTCAGAGAAGACTTAGGACCTTCTGAAGGAGTCTTCTCAACTTGGGAAGAGGTACTGCCATGGGTCACCCTTGGGTTATCCAACTCCAGGCTTCTCCTTGTATAGAACTGATAAGTCCTCCTGAGTCCTGGACCTCACAATCTTGGTCAATAGTCCTGGTTGATTCTGAAGTGTCTGTTTTTTTCCTAGGAAGTTGTTGTTTGGAATTCTAATTTTGATTTGGAGATATATTATGAAGGTCCCTCTCCTTTGCCACTACCTCCCAAAATTCATTTCAATTGGCTTTTCTGTGCATTTGCAAAAGAAGAAACCGAACTGTTCTTTTCATAGATAAATGAGGGACTGAGTTTTTGAGTTCTGAAGAGAAAGGCCTTTTTCCTCCTCCAGACAAGAGGGGCTCTGGAGTGTCAAACGGCCTAAGTGGGAGGGTCTGTGGTGACTCACTGAGACATGAAGTGACCCTATAGAGACCCCCCACAACAAAATTAATTAAAAGAAGGCTCATCCAGGAAAAACATGTAAGAGCAGATTCCTCAATGTTTTGAGCCATCTTGGAAGTGGTAGAGCCCAGAAGAGAGAAACTGAGACATGTAAAAGGGCAAAGCAACTCAGTAGTGAAACACTGTGGAGTCCTTCACACAGTCAGAAAAGGAAGATCCACATCCACTACACTAAAACCCTAGACTACAGTTTCTTCCCTTCTTTTAAAGAAAAATGGGATACAAAATCTTCTAAAAATGAGGAAAGACAAGGAGAATGACACCCTTTGGGCACCCTAGTTGGTTTATGGCATCTCTACTTGCAAGTATTTGTGTAAATGGAAAGGTTTGAAGACATGCCAGGTTTTCTAAGACTCCAGCTGGTTACGGCCAATTCTTGTGCACATGTTTTAACTGAAGGGAAAATTACATCAGAGAAAATTCAGAGTGCAAATGGTCAACCTGCCACCATAAAGTGTCAAGTCTCTTAAGCGCTCTATCTCTGTATTTTCTGCCTTCTCTGAACCTGCTAACCTTTTCCACTGATATTGAGATAAACTCACTGTTTATGATATTACTATTAATAATTCAAGGCTACTTGGAGAGCTTACAGCCAGTTCTCACTAAAATGTAAACATTGAAAACTCATTTTGAACTGAATTAAAAAAAGGGTAAAAGAGACTTTTTAACATCAAACTGCCATGGAAACTGATTTATCCAAAATGTTTGTCCACAGGCTTTATTTGATTACCTATCAGGGCTACTAAAGTTTAGCCATGTGACCAAGTTCCAATTTTTTCAGAAGTAATTTGGATCTTGTCATCTTTTGTAAACCAATGAGATTGTATTACTGTCTCATAGCTAGAATTTTGAGGTAAAAGATGTTCAGCTCCTTTGTGTGGACCCGTCTGTGCATGTGTTTAGATGTATTTTGTATATGTACATGTATTATGTTATATGTTGTGTGCACATGTTACCAGACTGGCTTATAAATAAGGGAGCAATCATAAATTAATTGAACAAACCCAAATGCTTTTTCAGTTCATGTGAATTGAGTAATCTTTACTAATTAAGTGGGGTTATTAAAAAGAAAAAAACTATTATTGGTAAAGTAAAAATAAAAATGTCTTCAAATGGTCAATATACCTTTTTTTGGTCATTTTTATGCTGTTAAGTTGTCACCATTTGATACCAAGGGTATAAAACTATAAATCCAGCCAAAAACAAAATGATCTCTGTGTGATATTGTTATAATTAAGGCTAATTTAATATTGTTTGTTTAATGATAACAGCTAAATCTCCTGAGTTATCAGCAAAAATACCCATGTGTTTAACTTTAAGTTTCTTACTTAGGTAAAATGTAGACATGCCTAAACAAAAATATTGTCAGTAAATTAAAATAAGTAAAACATCAAGTAAATAGGAGCACAGAAACAAAAACTTACAGTTAAAAGTTTATGAAAATATTTTCGTTTGGTTTCTTAATCCTAGTTGTAGATGCATTTTCAAAGGTACACACAAAATCTGCTTCTGACTCACATTTCTGTCATCTGGCATAACAGTACTGTTAGGGATTGAAAGCTTTCCTAGGAGCTGTAGTTACAAGAGCTTAAATTGGAGGTTTCAAATTTCCCTTTGGTCCTCCCCACACTTGATTTGTCCTACTCTTTACAAGATGGCTGGTTAGGCATACACTATGTTGCCAGAGCAAAGCATGTGCCTAGGAAAAAAAATCACAAACTTATAATTTTTTTTTTCAGCATATTATGGGGGTACAGATGTTTAGGTTACGTATGTTGCCCTTGCCCCCCACCCCAAGTCCGAGTTTCAAATAAGTCCATCCTTCGGGTGGTGCGCATTGCACTCTTTGTGTACGCAAATACCCGTCCCCTCCTCCCTCCTCCCCCTCCCCCCTGCCCAACATCCAATAGATGTTATTCTTATATGTGCATTTATGTGTTGATCAGTTAATACCAATTCGATGGTGAGTACATGTGGTGCTTGTCTTTCCATTCTTGGGATACCTCACTTAGTAGAATGCGTTCCAGCTCTATCCAGGAGTATACAAGAGGTGCTATATCACCATTGTTTCTTAAAGCTGAATAGTACTCCATGGTATACATATACCACATTTTATTAATCCACTCATGTATTGATGGACACTTGGGTTGTTTCCACATCTTTGCAATTGTGAATTGTGCTGCTATAAACATTCGGGTGCAGGTGTCTTTCTTATACAGTATCATTTGGTCTTTTGGGTAGATGCCCAGTAATGGGATTGCTGGATCGAATGATACTTCTAAATTTTTTATAGTAATTGTATAAATAAAATGTTTATTAGAATCCAAAGAGAATCTCAAAACAATCTTACTCTTTGAAAATATTATATATTACTGAAATTTACACTCAAGTTGGAAAAAGTTTTAAAACCATTTCTATTGTTTTAAAAATAACATAATCTCAATCTTCATGTTAAAAAAACAGTTATGATTTTGTGTCACTATGTGAGGTGCTAAGGAAACCAATTTGTATGTTAAAATTTAGAATTGTGCAAGTTTATGTAGGAATGGAAACTCTATTGTGGAAACGTGAAGAGAGACAAGATATTTCTCATCTTCATTAATGAAAAATTGATAATTTATGACTAAGACCCCCAAGGGCAATTACAGCAACAACAAAAACAAATAAATGGGATTTGATTAAACTAAGAAGCTTCTGCACAACTAAGAAAATAATCTACAGAGCAAATAGACAACCTACAGAGTGGGAAAAAATATTCACAAACTATACATAAAGGGCTAATATTCAGACAAAGGGCTAATATCCAGAATCTACAAAGAAATCCAGCAATTCAGCAAGGAAAAAAACAAACAATCCCATTAAAAAGTGGACAAAAGACATGAACAGAAGCTTTTCGAAAGAAGATAAACTAATGGCCAATAAACACATGAAAAAATGCTCCACTTCAGTAATCATCAGGGAAATGCAAATGAAAACCACTATGAGATGTCACCTTATCCTTGTTATAATTAGAATGGCTTTTATTTAAAAGTCCAAAATAAATAGATGCTGCTGTGGAGGCAGAGAGAAAGGAATGCTTATACATTGTTGGTGGGACTGCAAATTTATACAACCTCTATGGAAAACAGTATGGAGATTTCTCACAGATAAAAGTAGATCTACCATTTGATCTAGCAATCCCACTACTGGGTATCTACCCAAAGGGAAAGGAGTCATTTTATCAAAAAAACACCTGTATGCAAATGTTTATTGCAGCACAATTCACAATTGTGAAGATATGAAATCAACCCAGTGCCCATAAATTCGTGAACAGATTAATAAAATGTGATATATGTATACCATGGAGTACTAGTCAGCCATAAAAATGGATGAATTAATGCCTTTTGCAATAACTTGGATGAAACTGAAGACCATTATCCTAAGTGAAGTATCCAAAGAATGGAAAAACAGACACCCCATGTCCTTGCTATTAAATTGGAACTACCTGGTGAGTACACAGATGCACACAGTAATTGGCAATCAAGTGGGCAGAGAGGGAGGAAGGGAAGGGGGGAAAACCTACTTAATGGGTACAATGAACACTATCTGGGTGATGGGCACACTTACAGCCATGACTCAAGCATTATAAAAGTGATTCATGTAAACAAAAATATTTTTATCCCTTTAATATTTTCAAATAAAAAAGTAACAATAAAACCAATGTCTTCACTTAAAATAATAATAATAATAATATCATGTTTTCCTGCAGTATAGCCAATGAGAGAACATTCTGAGGCATTCCAGATAAAACAGAACAAGATTTTTCCCTGAATCTACCTTTATGTATACAATAAAGACATGTCTCCCTGTCCAAAGTTTTCAAAAGTCCGTTAAAAAATCTAATATAAAATCTTTCTATTTAGGTATTACAAGTAGTCCAGAAATAAAAAATAGAAAAATAGAAAATCTTTCTAAGTCAATTTAAAAATTGAAAGTCTCAGGCCATTCAAACATAAAATAAAGCAATTCAAAGGCAGTTGAATCACAAGTGTGAAGTTATTTGCCCATTTTTTAAATTAAATCTTACAATGAGTTTGTTAGAAGTGAATGTTCATAAACAGTTTTAAATATAGAAACCTAGTAAAAACAACAGGAGCAAGAATATACACTCTGTGTCTTAAGGGGACATTGTGAGAAGGTATATACGTATATAAAGCTGAGCAAAGGAAACTCAGACAGCAAACAGCCATGTATTAAAGATAAATGAGAAACAAAGAGATGCCTAAGCATCCAGAAGTGGAAAATAAATCAGATAGCAAAAACGGCAAAGAGCTAATGTAGAAAGAGAATGTCTTGGGAAGATCAATATGACTAGTATTAGATTGAAAGAGAGCTAAAGTTTCTATTTTTAATTATACATGTCTTTGGTGCCATTTTTTTACTTTAAAATTCAATCGTAGTTTTCTAATATGCTTTTTTTCCCTAAAATGAGGATCACTTGTACCTTATGAAACAACTGATTCGGAGATACATTATTTGAGTAGTTATTTTAAGCAAAACATTTTCAAGCAAAAAGGACAGAATTACTCCTGGTATTCTAATTCTGTATGATCCCAAAATTACATATATATTATTGATCAAATATTAACCCTTATTAATGATGTAAATAATACTTTGCAACGTGTCTTTTTCTCTCCTAAGCAGGAACATTAATTTTGTTAAACGCTAGCAGTGCTATATGTGCACTCACTAGTTCAGTAACTTTAAAGAACAGGTTAACATTGTTATGATTAGTTATACATTTTTTTTTTAAATTAGTGGTTACTTTTGTATCAATGGTGTTTTGTAAGAGAAATTAGTGAAGAATGTAAAAGTCCAAGAAATAAATAAACGAAAAAAGAGAAAATTATGATTGAACAAGGCATTTGCAATGAGAATTTAAATAAATCATATTAAGCAGATAAGTTGTTTGTCATTAACATTGGGAAATGGAAAGACTGAATTAGAAAGGTAGGAGAGCTAATCACAAATTGAAGGAAAAAAACTAGTATTTTCTACCAACTGAAATAAAATTTGAATTCAATTGCTTGTAATCCTAATCACAGGAGGATGGAGTGCATGCCAATACATATGCCCATTGCACCATAGTTTTTCAGTGATGGGCTCTGGAAAGTGACACCTACAGCCAAAGTAAAATCCACAGTACCGGTGTGGCTTAAACAAAAATGACTTTCGAGATCATTATTTTGAGAGAGAATCAATAGATCAAGTTATGATGGTAAAGCACAGTAAACAGGAAGTGAGGTCACAAAATTAGAGAGACTTTTGAGACCAGTGTCATGGATAAACATGATGGAAAATATCCATACATTATTCTGACAACTAACGTCACCAGGAGTGTTTCTGCTGATACTTTTCTTAGATTGGAGCATTGGAGGTAAGAAAGAATATTTTCTGGTTTATGTTTTCTTGGCCAAGCTGCAACTTTTCTGTATGGCATAAAATGGATCTCATTTGCTATGACTTTTCCAAAAACTCCACATTCACATTATTATAAAAAATATAATTACTGTGTTAAATATGTATATATGTTTTGTCTTTTAGGATAATTTTAATCTAATATTTTAAGTAGTAGGAAGTTAATTCTATGAAATTAAATGATGGAATTGTGCAAGTATTACTCTTTCAGCATTTCTCAAAGCATATTTCTTTTAAGTAAACCTAAATATTCATTTAACTACCCACTTCCTCATGCTATAATTATATACCCAGTCTCTCCATTGAAAAGTATATGCATATGAATGAGAGAGTAAAGATACAGGCATATACGCATGTTGCTTCAAAGAAGAAGATTTCTGTTAGCATAAGAAATGCTATTTATATGATCTTGAGGTCTTGCAGTAAATTTACCAAAAAAAAAAAATATATTTTGAATGAACTTCGTATTTGTAGGTTAAACTTTATAAAACACTTGGAATAGTTTAGAAATATGGGTCACGAGGGAACTTCAATAAGAATAAAAACCTGTTGTTCTACAAAGAAGACAATATACATATGAATAGCACTGTGTGGTCTGTGACAACTCAAAACAAGTTTCTGAGGCAAACATCTCACTCAATGCAGGTTTATTAAGCCAAAATTGAGTACGCACCTGGGAAAAACACAAGCCACAGACAAATTTGTGGCTGTTTTTCTGAAGGGGAATTTGGAAGTTTCAGTATTTAAGGGGAATAAAATTATAGAAAGGAAAAAAAAGCAGAGGGGGTGGATAATGAGACAAAATGATGACATTCTTGTGAGACTCAGGGAAATCTACACTTTACATGAGATATGGTGAATGTTAGAGGAGACAAAGGGAGTGAAGGAAGTGTTAGATAGCTAGGGATCTCGGCCCCTCATGGGGACAAGTGGGGGGGGGGACTGCCACACCTGGGGGAGGAGGGAATGCCCTGCCAATCTATCAATCAGAACTTAGTGTGACAACTGCAAAAGAATGTTCGGGGCTCTCTAGCCCACCGGCCAAGCAGCATAGGTATAATAGAGTCTGGAAAGTGACCTAAAACAACTGGCTTTCAGAGACGTTCATGGGAGAGCTGCATGCATAGTTAGACTCCAGTTATATAACTCCCAACTGTCCTTCAAAGCGGTTCCATGGTGACGTCTGAACCATAAGGAGGGCCCAATCCAGACACTATAAAACCAGACCCAGACCATAACCTTTTTGTCTTTTTATTGAGACAGGATCCATTCGCAGTCTGTGGCGAATGTATCTTGCTCTTGCTCTTTAATCCTATCTTCCTCTCCTCAATAAACCTTGTTTCGTGCTTAACTTGCTTTTGGTGTGTCTGGTCATTCTTTGGCTAAGAGCACACCAAGAACTGAGAACAGACAAGATTACCCACCCCAAACCTTGCCCCACAGAAGCATCAATTATGCAGATGCCCCTGGGAAGGTGGAAGATCCTGTTTTGTCTCTGTTCTGCACATGGGAAGATAAACTAGTAATTTATTATTAGTGTGGAACAGAACAGACTTTAGTTTTAGGAACCAGACTTAGGCTGCAGACCTTAGGTTACACTTAGCATGTCCTTGCTTATGGGAGGCCAGCAAGGGACTTCCTTAATGAAGGATCTGTAGGGCCAGTCCTTCACAGGTGCCTGAGGCCTTTATCTTTCCTGCAGTTGGGGTGTGGGGGAGGCCTGAGATTTTTATTTTCTTTTACATCTGCATGCCCATGAGAAAAAGTACTGTGAAACTTCCTTTATCACAGGCAAGTTTCAGCAGATTTATTCTTTTTCTAATGTAAGAGTTTCAGAACTGGTAAAGACAGTCACTGTGCATATGGAATTGTAGCTGTGGCAATCATGTCTGGCTTAGAAATAATTGATCATTAAAATTTGGATAACACAGTCCATCTAGAAGGCATAAGCTGAGATAACAATGTAATAGGTGTTTTTGTACTTTTCCTCCCAACACTAAAGCCTCTCCACTGCATGATTCTATTCACCTTCTCTTTAGGTTCCCAAGGAAGACAAAAAAGTGATAGAGAGAGAGACATTGAATCTATAAGAGCTTTGGAAAGTGAGTTTGAAATTTGGCACCCTGCAACTATCAAGAGAGTCAAGTTTTCATTGAATAACTTTTATATATAACTTACTTTTCACACATTAATTCATTCAACAAAACACTTATCAATTACATACCTTACCAAGGCTTCCTTATAGGCATTGAGGATACTGTGGGAACTAAGACAAGACAACTACAACTACAGAGCCTTATTAGCTGTTAGACTATTGTCTAACAGGAAGAAGTATATTTTAACAAATAATTCATCATATAATTTTATAGAGAGATAAACACTGAAGAAAATTAAACACAAATAAATTAAATGTAAGAAGTGTGTAAGAAGCTAATTTCAATTTGCTGGTAGGGAAGTCTTTTCTCAGGGGTTTACCTCTAAGACAAAGCCTGGAAAGACAAGCCATACGCAGTAACACACCACTCCATGCACAGGGAGAGTCAAGGGCAAAGATTCCAATGCAAGAATGAGGTCAGCATGTTCTCATAACACACTGGTGATGAGCTAATGGCACAATGGTACCAAATCAAGTGGAAAAACAAACTAAGTGTAGAACATGTTTTTCTGCTTCAAAATCATCTTCTTTAAAAGCATGTTTGAATTCCTATTAGGTGTCTTCTGAATTCTTTTGTGAACAAAATAAAATAAAATAAATGCCTATTAGGGATCCTAGTATCAATAGATCCTACATAAGAAGAATTATTTTATCAGCATATACTTTGTCATCTATATCCCTGTGACTGTGATAGCAGCTGAAATCTCAGGCTCACTATGTGATATTTAAAGAGTCCCTCCTTCTGTTATCCCTTCCACAAACCAAGAATGTCACATTGAATCAAGAAACTCTTCCTTTCAACATTTTAAAAGCTCCACATTGGCTCAGGATGTAATACCACAGAGATAAGGTATGGTGTCTTAGTCAGCTTGGACTGCTATAACAAAAAACACCATCAACTGGAGGGCTAGAACAACAAATGCTTATTTCTCAGAATCCTGGAGAATGGAAGTCCCAGATCAGGGTGCCAGCATGGTTAGGTTCTTGATGAGGGACTCTTCCTCATTTATAGATGGCAGACTTCTTGCTGTATTCTCACATTTGGAAAGAAATCCTTTCTCTGGTGTCTTGTTTCTCTTGAAGGCTCTAATTCTATTCATTAGGTGTCTCTCTCTTGACCCACTTACCTACTTAAAGCCTTACCTCCAAATACTGTCACATTGGGGATTAGAACTTCAACATATGAATTTTGAGGGGGCACAAACATTCAGTCCATAGCACAGAATGAAGAGGAAACAGCAATGTTAAAAGTTCACAGCACATGAATGAAGAAATTATCAAGATAAATCAAAGGTTTAAAACCTTTATTGTTTTTGAAAAGACATTTAAAGGTTGTGTGAGTCTGTCCTATATGGAATATGTTGAATATGCATTTCTCAATGTAAATATAGTTTATATAGACTCAATAGATTAAATTAACCATACTATAATTATATTGAATAAATGCATATATTTTCCACTAGTGATATAGCACAGATAACGTTTTCTATCCCCTGAGGTGATATGTTAAAAAAATCCATAAAATTAAGTCTAAATATGTTTTAATCTGTAAATTGCATGAGTTTATATGTGCCCTTTAAATTTTTTAAATACTTCAAGTGAATTAAATTATTGTAAATGTTATACTTAGTGCTTTTAGTTTAGTTTTATGTCGATGCGAATAAAAATAAATTAATAAATACCCTGATGGGATAATCGATATATACCAAGTGCTACATTTTTAAACCTATGCACAGTCCTTGATACTATGGAATTTCCAACAGATTTCTACTAAACTGTTCAGCTAAGAAAATATTTTAAAAAATGAGCAAATGTACATATAATATGGGGGCAAATACATAGTGGCTTGTAGGGGGAACCTAAATGTTTTGTGTTTTTCTGGGAGAAAAGAACAAGAAGTAGTTTAAAATCCTTCAAAATTCTGCCTAGTGTTTTAGCATCCTGAGAATTCATTGAAATTACTTTATTGAGCTACATAAAATCTAAAAACGAATTGAAGATAGTAGGTCCATTAGTTTGTCACAAAGCAACTAAATATGTGCTATTAAAACACACAGCCTACAGAATCAAATATGTTTAGGTAGGCTACTCTGACAAGAGAGCCTTTGTAATTATGTGTACAACTTTCATTTTGAAAATATGGGTTTTTCTTTTAGTTTTCATATGCATAATTGATGAAATTTTAAAATTTACACATTTAATATGAATAGACTTATTTATCAAGAATGAAAGACCTACGAGGAAATAACATTATGTAAGCAGGCTGAGGTAAATGCTGGTCATAAGGTGATTTCCAATTTATAATTTACAGAATTCTTCATTCAATGCTGAAGGGACCATTAAAAATGCCAGTTTGGAAGGATTAGTGTAAGATGCAAAAATGGATCAGAAAAACAAAACGTCTCAGAAATATATTTTAGAATATGCGTTAATGTTGCACCAAATTTGATTTAGAACAAAAGCTAGCAGGAACTTGCGTACACAGGAAAGACAGTAATTTGTTTCACTAACATGTGAGAGCAAAAGATATGTATGTGGCTGCAGATTGTTCTGTGAAGGGACATATTTTCCAGCAAATGTTTAAATTATATCTTCCTTTATGACTTACACAGCAATCCTTTCCTGTGTACGTATATAACACACTTCTTATCAAAAGAGTAC
This sequence comes from Propithecus coquereli, assembly GCF_000956105.1. Taxonomy (NCBI): domain Eukaryota; kingdom Metazoa; phylum Chordata; class Mammalia; order Primates; family Indriidae; genus Propithecus; species Propithecus coquereli. Next base: position 1,480,433 of record NW_012148886.1, on the reverse strand, counting down.
ATACTAGTGTCCTTTCTGTTTCAAAATGAACGGAAAAGCAAATTCTCTTTTTTTCTGACAAGATTATTGAAATTGAGCCTTTCTTTAGGAAAAAAAAAGGCTTGCTTGCATTTTTCCTTATAGTTATGTAATTTCATAAAGCCATTCCACCTTTGAATATAACTTATAACCTGACCTAACATGCATATCAAATCGCCAAGGGTATTTTGATCATGGTGTCATTAAACTATGAAAAATGGACGTTATAGTAGATGAAGCAATCTAATTTTTTATTATAGTTCTGGTAGTATAATACTATTATGCTAAGATAAAAATTTTGTAGATCTTAGGCCTTTATGCATAAGGTCTAAGAATAAGGTAATATAATAAAACAGTCTCTCAGCAATCTTTTTGCCATTAAGTTCAAGTCCCAAGTGCTAAAGGCTTTAGAGTTATTTTAAATTCATTATAATAAAAACCCACCAACAGATACTATTCTCACACACCTTAGATAAGAATTTAAAAAACAGGAGCTTTTTCCACACTTGAAAATTATTCTTTTTGAATAAAAATAAATTGTAATTAATGATTAACCCTTTCGCATGTCATTTTTTTTTCCCAACAAATCTATTTTTCTGTGGATAACCAGTATAAAAAAGGCAGGTACTTTTACCTTTAAAAAGTTTCCAGAGAATGGCTGGACATGACTTTATGTGACTTTTTTATTTCCAGAGGCCCTAGTGGAATATTTTCTCCTTCTCATAAATCACTATAATTAATAATACTTGAAGTCTTTATGCAATACTTCTTCAGGGGAATTTAAAACATGTTAGTATTTTTCATATCTACTTCAAGAAGCAGAAATATTTCCTTAATGACTTAAAAAATTAATCAGACACAACTTATTCTTTATTCAAGGTCACTAAGGTGAATCAGTGTTAAAATTCAGGGTTATAACCAAGACTTAGCATGAAGTGTCGATTCACAAAGCATAAAACTACACCACAACCCCTGCCCCCACTTACTGATTAAAGGAATGTAGCTAATCCCTTGGAGAGAGAGACTGGCATTATAGCTTTGTGACCTTGAAAGCATTATTTTACCCTGCTGAAAAGTAAAATCAAACTGTCATCACACATAACAGGGTCTTTATGAAATATAGAAGTGAATTGAAAACCCTAAGAGTATTTATTGAAGGTGTTTTAACTTAGTTTGTACCTGTTACCAATGACCAGTCAGGCTTTGAATTGGAATCAGAGTCTAGCAGAAGGGACTTGAGGCTCTGTATGTTCCATTTCCAGTTAAATTAGGCAATTCTGGCAACACCAAAGGAATAATAACAATCAATGCAGAGATAATACTTCCTGTTACCTTTACTACTGAAAAGAACACTGAAGTCAAATTTGTGAGATGGCAAAAGGAATGTTGGCTCAAAGTTGATCATTTCCAGATCAAAAATGGCTGGAGACCAGGTCCTGAACTTTAGGTTGCTAAAGCTAGGCTGGCATGCAGGAACAATTGTTTGTGGGCCACCAATCATGATCATCAGCACTATTCACAAATGACATATTCAAATAATTTCACATCTTCTTTTATCTTTAGCAATTTTTGAATGACTCCATGTAAAATTTTTCATTTATATTTCTCAAAATACAGATTCGATTAGACAACCCTGATTATTTGTTAAAAATCACAGTCTTCAGGCAAGTGTAGTCAATTTATTATTGTGGTAACAGCAACAAAGAATTTAAAATGCTAGAAAAAGTTGAAACAGTTTTAATTAGAATGCCTCTATTAACTTACATGAGAACAATATATAAGTAATAAAATTGAAGAAGTTAAAAATAAACAGTTACACTGGATCAAAAGAACTGTTTCTTTCACAAGTGTTGGCAAAGGTATAGTTCTGGGAAGTAGATTTTATACTTAAAACTGAAGAGGACAATTATATTTTTATATTCACACTAATCTGCAGAAGTTTAGACAATTAAGTTTAGTAACTAAACTGTGTGCAAAAAAATAAAGTACAATGGAATAGTGAAATACATCACCCCAAACAATTTAGATAATAAAGGAAAAAAGTAAATTTGAATGCTTTTCTGGAGATTTTAAAGTTTTCAAAGCTCCATATTTTCAAAGGACTTTTGTCGGCTGAATAATATGCTTGCTTTTCATTGTTGAATGAAAAATCCATGATCCCTCTTTCTCTTTTATCCCATTATTATGTTTTCAGAGATCAGAATCATGGGGATTTCACACTGTAATATCAGAATAGAATAGGCTTCTGCATTTCTGGTTTGCACTCCCAGAGGTCAAGTAGCTCGCCGCCATTTAATAAAGCAAGTATCATTTCTGATTATTTCACCATGAATTGAATGCCAGGCAAACAGATGTATGAGACTGCCTTGTCACCTAACCAAATGTCCTTTTTTACAGCAAATGTATACATACATTTTTATAGCAAATAATCCATGTGTACAGTTTAGTGTATATGAAGACTTACCCTAACATTGACATTTGTAAGTTTTACTATGTACTTAAATCAATAGAGGAGGTAATATATATTAATAAAAGCAAGTTCTACTCATGGCATAAAACTAGGAAAAAAAGGACTTGACTTTGGAGAATTGAGGTTTCTAGAAAATGCCATTATATTTTTGAGACTGAATTTAATATTTTATCAACTTACCTAATAGTTTTTAAATGTCACCTAATATTTTGAACCAATAAACAAAAATATATATGTTAACATTTCTTTCTATAGATTTCAGAATAATTAATTGTCTGAGACCCAGTCATTCATAAAAATCAACAGCTTTACTTAATCTCTTATGATACTTTGAAGTTTTTTTCAAATATACCCACTTGGAAACACTGCTTCCAAGAAATGTAAAAGGAAGATACATGAATTCCCTTCATTATATGTATCAAAAAGTGATAAAATTATGTTTATTTCTATCTCTTTTAAGTTTTAATCTCCATTTTCTGTTTCTACATCTAGGTTACGGCAAGACCCCTGTGTTGATCATTTATTTATTTATGTTAAATGTGGGCAGTTAACATTCACAAATTAAAACACACACATACCCTCAGCATGGACCAAGTACATGATTAAAAGCAAAAAGAAAACATATA
>NW_012148886.1:1473115-1473799 GCF_000956105.1 Propithecus coquereli | reverse complement strand
TATATTAGTACATAATCATTTTTATATAATGAGTCATTTCTTGCTCAGGTTATTCACCAGTAGAAACCATTTGTTTCTGGAGTTATCTTTGTAGGAAGTAATTCATGAAAAATTTAAAGACCGTATTAAGTACAAACAGGCTCATTAAATTTTCTGTTTTCCCTTCAACTTTTCAATGAGTTATAATACATCTGTCCATTTTATCAAAATTGTCACATGTATTGGCATAAAATTGATCACAATATCTTCTTATTACTATTAAAATATCTGTAGTATCTATAATGATGTGTGTCTTTTGCTTTTTTGTAAATTAAACTCAGTAGGTGTCAAGTGTTAATATTCTCAGAGAATCGAGTTTGGACTTTTACAATTTTCTCTATTGTTTGTCCATCTTCTCTGTAATTGATTTCTGTTCTTCCTATCTGTATTATATTCTTCCTTTAGTTTAATTTGTTCTCCTTTTCTAAATATTTTTGGTAGAAAGTTGTATCACTAAAAGTAAAATGGTTCTTTTCTGGTATGAATATTTAAAGCTATATTTTTTCCTCTAAGCATTGCTTTAGCTGCCTTCCACAAACTTTGATATATTATTTTCAGTGTAACTCAGTTTCAAATATTTTGGTAATTTTCATTGCGATTTCTTCTTCAATCTGTAGAATATGTAAAAGTATATTTGAAAAGATA
>NW_012148886.1:1469903-1473065 GCF_000956105.1 Propithecus coquereli | reverse complement strand
TCAGAAAATTAATGTCAATTAGATTGCATTATAATACATGATATTATAAAAAAAAATTAGACAGCCTTGTCACTATCATGAGGTTAGACACAAATGACACAGTTTGTGTGGATCACTAATGAAATTTACAGAGACAATTTTTTCTAAGGTGTTAATTGAACTATTTCATTCTAATGATGTAAAAACCTAAGTATAATACACACTCTATCATTTAACTCTAATAGTATAAATTGCAATACACAAAACATTGCAGGCTTATAGCAATTCAATTGGCCTATACAACAAATAACCCCGGGTTAAACCTTTCTAATCATTTTATGATACTGTGAGAAAGACTGACTGATACAAAAATCATTTGTACATGCATTGTACATTGTATATTGTATATACATAATTATAAAATTGAATATATTAATACAATACCCCACAATTCCAACATCTCATAATATACATAATTATAAAACTGAATATATTAATATAATACCTCAAAATTCCTCTATGTTATTTGGTGCTTATTTGTTTACTTGCTGCATTTCTGACAAGAGCTTTGTCCATAAATGGCTCTTCCTCAAATCAGGAATAAACTTGGGTGACTGATTTTCAAGCTTCTTCTATAACAAGCAAAGTGGAGGAGTCATAATAGCTCTGTGCTAATAGTTCCATACAATGTATATTTGAAGTTTCACATCAGGAATAATTCTGCATTTCTTAGGCCTTTGTACAGTCTTTATTCTTGCATGCTCTAATATTTTATTTTACTTTTATGTTGTTGGATTTCTTTTATATTTGTCTTTTTTGTTTGGTTTAGTTTATTTTTAATTAATTTCAGGCAAAAATGGAGGAAAATCAGAACATGCCCACACTCTGATAGTGCATGCTGGGCCATTTTCCTCCCTCGTTAGCTCCTCCTAGTCCTTCAAAGAAGACTGAAAACCCCACAAGTGAACACAAAGTTCTTGATTTTCTGCTTAATTTTAAGTTAAAACCCTTTCCTATAAATACAACACCCATACCTCTAAAGATACTCAGGAGAGCAAAATGAAAGTAACTAGTAATATAGTCTTGTATTCAGAACTACTGTTTAATATTGAAAAATAAGGAATATTATCAATTTACACTTTTTTTAAACATTGAAACTGTTTTAATGTTGTTGCAATTCCAAAATGCAGCAATCATCAGCTTGTAAAAGACCCAAATTTCAAAAATTCATTTTAATTACTCCTTCATACCTATTTTACAACATAAAGGCAAGAGATATTTAAATCCTCCTTGTCCCAGTTGTTCTATGTTCCTAACTTGTTTTTTATCACTATAGTGTATGCTGCACTTCCCATCAGATGCTATGTAAGAAAAAATAAAATGAAATAGTAACCTCTGTTTCAATGTACCGTTTCCAGAATCTGCCTGAACTAGGGAACTGGGCAACAAGGTGTTCATAAGTCTTCCATACATTGTCTATAGGTTGATTCTAAAAATGAAAACTAATAAATAGTATTTACAATGTTAGGATTATAAAAATATTATTTACTCCAGAACCAAGTAGTTGATTGGACCCATAGAAAAGGCAACGTAATCCTTTATCACTAAACCTGCGCCTCTCCAATGAGAATGAATGCTCCAAGCATCAAGGTCATGTGGATTCTCTTCTAGTTTCTTTTCAGCTTTCTTCACCCTCTCTGGGACATACTCAGCTGCCTGCTCCATGGCTCCATCTCTTGGCATGGCCTCAGCTGATTAGAACTGGAGAACTGGCCATCAGTGGGATGCTAGAAAGGAAAAATTAAGCTAAAAACCACCCCCAAACCACTAAAATTACCCCCTGCCCAGTGGAGCCAGACAGCCAACACGAATTGCCACTGCCCACTCAGGTATGAATACCACACAATCTTTTTATACCACTCAATCTGTCCATCTGGTCGCAACCCCTAGGGCTTGAGTGGATAACCATATCTAAAGAAATCTAGGTAAATGTATGCATTCTCTGTGACTTAAAGGTGTTGTTATAATGGTTTTCCAATGACTAAACAACTTCATGGAGATGTGGGAAGATACTAAAGTAAACTTAATTTATAAATCTTATAAATTCTTTATATGAAATATTTACTATATAAAAGAGACCTGCTATTTTGATATTTGTGAAACTATAAATTTTCAGTCTTCTAAGGAAGAAAGAGCCTTATATAGTAGAATTTTCACTTATTTATTGTGGATTTTAATGGCTGTGACAAGTTTCAGAATAACAGTGGAGCATGATGAAAACTTCTACATAGCGTAATATGGGAAACATATCTGTTATCACAACAGAAGTGTTAGGTTTATTTTTTTTCTATTTGCTTTGCTTTGTTTGTGCTGGGTTTGAGTTCAAATCATATGTCTCTATAATTCATTTTTGAAATTCCACATGTAAAAGAGTTCTGATCTCAATGCCATCTAAGAGATTCAACTTTTCCATTTTCAACTGCAAAAGTTTTGAACATTTTATATCTCTCAAGTTATAGGAAACAGCCAAATTGTTCCAAAGTGGCTGTATGATCTCACCTTCCCCTGGCAATGTTTGAGAACTCCAGTTGCTGCACATCTTTACCAATATTTGATGTTGCCAACTTTTTGATTGTAGTCATTCTAATGAATCTGCAATGATATCTCGCTGTGGCTTTGATTTGCATTTCCTTGATGAGATGACTAGTGATATTGAACATCTTTTCACTTGCTTAAGAACCACTTGAATATTTTCTCTTGTGAAGTATCTGTTGAATTCTTTTGCCAATTATTTACATGTAAGAGTTATTTATATATTTAGGACACAAGTTCTTTGGCAGATAAATACATTTGGAATGTATTTATTTCCTTTTAATTTTCTTAAGTGTCTTTCAAAGAGCAAAAGATATTTAGCATGAATGAGTGTTGAATTTTTCATCACTTTTATTCTTTTCTCTCTTAATGTGGTAAATTAATTTGTTTTCAAATATTATATAAGCCAGGCATTCTTGAGATAATCCTACTGGATCAATATGCAATATTGTGAGGACTTTGTTCATGTGTCAATTTGAGTAAGCCATAGTCTTCAATTTTTAAATCAAATAATAATCTAAGCATTGCTATGAAAGTATTTTTTAAATACAATTAAAACCCCTAATCAATTGATGTTAAAAATAAGGGAGA
>NW_012148886.1:1438855-1468308 GCF_000956105.1 Propithecus coquereli | reverse complement strand
TTAAAATTTATCAAAACTTATGCACACAATACAGACAACACATGGTGCCATTTGCAGTCAAGAGAAATGTAAATAAACATAAAGATGCGGTATTAAATCATAATTGCATAAATTTACTATAGTACATACTGCTCTACTGCAATGATTTTGTAGCCACCTCCTGTTGTCATTGCAGTGAGCTCAAGTGTTGCGAATATCCACTTAAAACATCATGTGATGCTAGTCATCTTCATGTGAATAGTTCATCTCTCTAGTAAACTGTGTATCAAAAAAAAATGATCTCTTGCAGTTGTTGGTCTATTTTTCATTGTGTTTAGTGCAATACTGTAAACCTTCAGTAACACCCTGGGACCCACACAAAATGCCACTAGTGATTCTGGAAGTGCTTCCAAGAAGCAGAGAAAAAAAAAAATCATGACATTACAAGAAAAAGTTGAATTGCTTGAAATGTACTGTACAATGAGGTCTGCAGCTGTGGCTGCCTGCCATTTCAGACAGATGATTTATCTAATAAACAGATGATATAAACTTACAGTATTAATAAACATGGTATAGAACCGTGTGTTTTCTCTTTTAATGATTTTCTTAATAGCATTTTCTTTTCTCCAGCTTACTATATTATAACTATAGAATATATATATCACATATAACAAAATATGTGTGAGTTGATTGTTAATGTTATTAGTAAGGCTTCCTGTCAACCTGTCAACAATATGCTATTAGTAAAGTATCTGGGGAGTCAAAGTCATATGTGGTTTTCAACTATGCAGGGGATCTACCCCCCTAACACCCAGACTGTTAGAGGACCTACTGTGGTAACTGATTTTAATTCCCCATCTTCTAATGGTTTAGTTAATTCATAAGAACACTGAAAGGGTCATGTCATAGCCAATTTTAGTATTCATCCAACTAGAGTCTTCAGGCTCTATTTAACAATAAATTAATAGTAAGTATTTTCATAGTTTTTCAAAAAAAATCCATCTTTGCTTAGGAAAAGGAGGGTTCATATATTTATTCTTTCAAGTCACATTTATTGATTGCCTACTCTTGGGCACTGAACAAAATGAACCCCAAATACCTACCTCATGGAATTTACAATCTAATAGGAATTCAGAAAATAAATGAGAGGAATAATTAAATTATTCAGTAATATGTGCCAAGAAGTAAAAAAGAAGGGAAAGGAGATAGAAAGCGTTAGGTAGGCTAATTGCAATTTTAGTTAAATCACAACTTTGATAAAGAAATGCCCATTTTACTAGCACATTTATGTAATTTACCAAATATTCTACTTTATTATATATGGATCATAAAGTAAGTTATTATCATTTTGTGGTAACATCACAATCCTTAAATCAACTGTAGGTGATAATTAGTTGCCAGTTCTGCAAATTATTAAGTATATAATTTGTATAATTATTTAATTTCTCTAAGTTCAGTTTCTTCATCTTTGAAAGCAGGACAAAGCCTACCATATAGAGTTATTACGATACCCAAATTAAATAGAGATGACAAAATTGTTTGCAGACCTCTAATTACACATAAAGAACTCCCTTTTAGAGAACCAAAACAGTTTCCTCTTGAAAAGGGCCTAGTTATTCATTTATTTTATTTAACAAGCCCTTATATTTCATTAACTCTTATAATAGATAGGGGTAGTTCTAAGCACTTTACAAATAATAAGTCATTAAATCCCCTTAATCAGCTAATTAGGTATTTATCATTATTCTCATTTTAGCAATGAAGAAACTGAGGCAAAGAAAGGCTAACTATCTAGTCCAAGGTAATAAGACTAGTAAGTGGTAGAGAAACTATTCCACAGTAGGTTTTTCTAACCGCTGTGTTATTTTGCATAGTCAAGAAAAAGTGGCACCTTCCCCTGCTCATGGTAGACCAGTTAAAAAATGACACCACCTCTGTCCTGCTGACACTGACCCGTGCCAGGGCACAGGATCTGTTGAGCGGAGCTTGAATAGGATTTCGGTGCCTTGTCAAGCTGTTCTTGCTTTGTGCATTCTGTTAATCCTTAGGAAAATTTTACATGGCTCTAAACCACCTTCCCCCATTGCCTGCCCATGTAATACTCTTTCCTTCTTGTGAGAGACATAAATAGTATTACACTTGATCCTATACAAAGTATGCCAAATGTCAATGCATCCTGTGATTTTTGTCATTCCTTACTTGGAACAAGAGCTGTATTTGCACTTGAGAGGGAAGGTATAACAAATGCAAATTCAATGCTTAAAGTTCCTTGTGTTTAAGCATTTTTCTGACTTATCTTTTTGTCTGCCCTATTTAGGAAGAGGTTTTCCTCTGCATTTAAGGTCAAATAGCATCAACAAGATATTCTGTTCAAACAATATCAACTAGGAGTAGGTCCCGGAGAGTTTGAGGAGAGTGTTGAATACCGGCTACTGTCTCTGCCTTTTCAGCCAAGGAGAAAGTTAAAATGAGGTCCCATTACCCCTCCATCTGTGCCAATAGTTCTCAGCTTTTCCTGTACCTTTGAAGACTTTAAAAAATATGTTTGCATGGCAAACACGAGATTATTTAAATTAGAAATTATGGAAGGGGACTTGAGCCTAAGTGTTTTATAAAAGTTGCTAGGTGATTCTATAGTTGAGTCAAGACTAAGAAACATGCAAATATTTTCTCCCATTCTGTAGGCTGTGTATTTGCTCTATTGATTGTTTCCTTGGCTGTGCAGAAGCCTTTTAATTTAATCAGGTCTCATTTATTTATTTTTGTTGTTGTTGTGATTGCCTTTGGGGTCTTCTTCATAATAAGAGAAAATATTTGCATGCTATACATACAATAGAGGGCTAATAACCAGAATCTACAGAGAACTCAAGAAAATCAGCAAAAAACATCAAATAACCCCATTAAAAAAAGTGGGCAAAAAAAAGAGATGTGAACAGAAGCTTTTCAAAAGAAGATAAAGGCCAATAAACATATGAAAAAATCCTCGATGTCTCTAATCATCAGAGAAATGTGAATCAAAACCAGTATGAGATATCACCTAACCCTAGTGAGAATGGCTTTTATCAAAAAGTCCCGAAACAACAGATGTTAGTGTGGATGCAAAGAGAAAGGAACACTTATACGCTGCTGGTGGTACTGCAAACCAGTACAACCTCTATGGAAAGTAGCGTGAAGATATCTCTAAGAACTAAAAGTAGACCTACCATTTGATCCAGCAATTCCACTACTGGATATTTACCCAAAGGAAAAAAACGCCATTTTATAAAAAAGTCACTTGCACTCAAATGTTTATAGAAGCACAATTCACACTCTCAAACATGTGGAAACAACCCAAATGCCCAGCAACACATGAGTGGGTTAATAGAATGTGGTATATGTATATTATGGAGAACTACTCAGTCATTAAAAAAAAAAAAAATGGTGAACTAATACCCTTTGTAACAACCTGGATGAAACTGGAGACCATTCTTCTCAGGGAAGTATCTCAAGAATGGAAAAACAAACACCACGTGTACTCACTGTTAAATTGGAACTAATTGATCAACACTCATGTGCATATACAGTAGTAGAATTCAGCGGAAACCATGCAGATGGGAGGGGAGTAGAGGGGATGGGTAAATTCACACCCAAAAGGTACAATGCAGACTATCTTGGTGATGGGCACATTTATAACTTTGATTCAAATGACATAAAAGCAATTGATGTAACCACAAAGTTTGTACCCCTGAAACACTCTGTAATAAAAAATAAGTAAAAACAAAAATAAATAAAAATTTTTAAAAATTAAGAATCACTTATATTTTGGATAAAATATTAATATAAGGCCTGGGAACCTTGTCACCAATCCTGTACTAAATTCTCTTAAACTGAAGCTTCTCACCTTCAGCCAGAGGGCCAATATAAGTGCAGGAAATATCAATTATTAGTTGATATTTGCTTATTAGGGAGCAAAATATTTGGTGAAAACTTTTAACCAGAATTTCCTCGTGTCCTGTGATTTCCAGCCATTGTCATTAAAAGAATAAAAGTGCCATCTGGTTTAGTAAATAGAGTGATCTCTAATTTCCTATAACAAAGTTCTTAGTGAGTGCAATGCTTGTTACATAATATGCCTGCAATATATTGTAGTAGGTATTAGCAGTTACATAGAAAATTTCTCTAAAGTGTATGCACTTTCTGCTATTAAATAATGAAAAGTTTGTAATGCATTCATAACTTCTAATGTCTTATTTGCCAACGAAGTCAGAGGAAAATTTTATTGAGATAGGTATAGCTATACTCTTTGTTCATTGTTGGATGTTGTTTTTGTACATGTGGGTTTGCTTGTTTATATCATGGTTGATTTTGAAATAAGATCATACAGCCTGAAAAATAAATACATAAATAACTCATTAAGGCCATTCCGTCAAATATTTCCTAAAAGTAAAATTATGTAGAGCCAGTAGTTAAACAATGAAGAAATTTACAAAATATTTTTCTATGAGTATATTTTTTAGAGCAGGTGAGTACAGGAAGAGTTTTTACTGTCTTTTCTACTTTTTAAGAAATTTTATAAACAAAGAGTTTATAATGCAAGCAATAAGACTTAAAATCATATCTAATATTTTACAAGATAGCTTTAGTGTAGATCACTAAATCTTTAAAATAAAAATCAAAATATATGACACTTGACTTCCTATTTCATAATGTGGCTTAACATCAGAAAATATAAATGTTATGAATGTTGCTATTATTATGACATCCTTCTTAATGTAATTAAATTTTTATTTGAAAATACAGACTATTCCCTCTAATAAGAATAATAATGAAGAGAAAACTCTACATAGTAAAAGTGGAAAATAGTAAATATGTATACTCATCAAAGTTCTTCAGAGAAACAGAACCCATAGGACGCATGTATGGTAAAGAGATTTATTAGGAGCTGGCTTATATGATTATGGAGGCTGATGTTTCCCAAGAACTGCAAGGTGAGTGGGAAAGCTGGAGACTCAGGAGAGCCAAAGGTATAGTTAAAGTCTGAGTCCCAGTCGTAAAGACCAGGAGAGAAAATGGTGTAGTTTCAGTTCTAAGGCCAATCGGCTCAAGACCCAGGAAGAGCTGATGTTCTTCTAGTATGAGTCCAAAGAGAGGAAAAAGTCAACCTCTAGTTCAAGGGCAGTCAGGTGAAAGGAATCCTCTCTTACTCAGGGAAGGGTCAGCCTCTTTGTTCTATTCAGGCTTTCAATTGATTGAATGAAGCCCAAACACCTGAGGGAAAGTAATTAGCTTTACTCAGTCCACCAATTGAAATGTTAATCTTCTCCAAAAAACATCCTCACAGAAACATTGGGAATAATGTATGAGTCCATGGCCCAATCAAATTGACACGAAAAATTAGCTATCACAAGTTTATATAATGTGCTGTCAAATCTGAGACTGTAATTTGTATTAATAGTTTTAAGGAAAAGTGTAATGACAAACTGTGAGTGCAATTGTAAAGGGAGCTGATTTTCTTCTTTTGGGGATGCTACCTCTGCTGATGGTAACTTCTCTGCTGACCACATCACCATCTCCAGTTCCCCAGGGTTTTCTTTGAAGGATGCACTAATATTTCAGTACAACTCAGCTTTTTTTAAAAAATGTTCCAACATTTCCACATGATAAATGAAAAAAAAAAATCTAAAAGTTAGGAAGCTGAAGTCCTACACTAAGTTTTGTCAATTTCTATTAGATATTATCTGTATGTCTATAGGCATGCTGCCCCAATTTTCTGGCTTTAATAATTTCATTTGTAGGGAGATGATGGTTGAATTCCATGAACTCTCAGATCCCTTTGCTCTTTTTAATATCTAAAGGAAGTTTTAGATCTCACCTTTTATTATTATAGGGTCTTATGGCATAGAATCTCCACCTCAAAAGGTAATGAATTTTTACTGTCCCTACTCTTACTAGTATATTATTATTCATGAGAATGTTACTTGACCAAGTTACTGTGAACTAAAATAAAATTTTAAGGCTCACCCCCCCACCGGCTGACTAAACGGACCCCCTCGTGGCCAAAGGAATACCCTAAAACTAAATTGCCTGCCAGGAGGAAGGAGGTCAGACATGCCTTATCATGGCCCCCTCCCTTCTTGGTGACATCCTTTATAACCCACTAACAGGCCTAAGGGTATGCAAGACAAACCTGCAGGTCCTCAATTTACACAACAAATCTATGTCCAGTGGCTTATCCCTGATAAAGAGCTCCTTATGTTGAAACATTCCAAGCCTCTACACAAAGCTTCATGTCTTTAGCCAATTACAGGCCAAAGAATCTTTTAACCCACCTATAACCTGTAAGCCCCCGCTTCGAGATGGCCCACCTTTTCGGGCCAAACCAATGTATGCCTCCCATGTATTGATTTATGACTTCACCTGTAACCCCTGTCTCCCTAAAATGTATAAAACCAAACTGTAACCCAACCTCTGCGAGTCCACTGCTCAAGGCCTCTTGGGCGTGGCTCCAGGTCATGGTCCTCAAATTTGGCTCAGAGTAAATCTCTTTAAAATTACAGAGTTGAGTCTTTTTTTCCGTTGACATTACTTAATGTCTACAATTATCATTTTTCACTTGTACAAAACGTGGAAGAAAAAAAAGCTACTTTATAATGTTAGTATATAGACTAATTATTAATAAAATAATATATCTAAAGTTCCTAACATAGTGTCCAGCATATAGAAAAAGTACTTAACTGTATAAATATGGTTTGAGTAGGAGACTCTAGAATAGGGCTATCTTCAGAATTATCTCATTTTAATAGATCTGAAAATATTGTACCCACAGTCACATTCAAATATAATTTCAGCAACTCATCTCCCTGAAGTTAAAAGAGTTTTATCCTGGCACAACGAAATGCAAAAAAAAATTATTTTTTTATTTTTCCTCTGTTTTAGGTGCATTTGAATTTTCACATGATCTTCCCATTTAATACCACCAGTTGTCAAATTCAGAAGATAATGGCTGATATTTCAGGTTATATTAATATCTCAGATCTTGGGGAATAGTGCAGGCTTTGAGTGTGCTTCAAATCTCTTGGCTTCTTGAGAAAACAGATACTAAATCTGTCACTAGACTCAAAATCAAGTAGTCAGACTTTGGCCCCGTTCCAGTGTGTAATGGAACAAATTCCAGACCTCTCCCAGAGTAATTCTTATTTGCAGTCCAGAGACAGGAGGCTGCCATTGTTAGACGTTAATAAAAGACCTCAATGCGATGGAGCAAAGTACAGGAAAAGTAGGTCTTGGTGTGTAAGCCAAAAAGGCCAGCTATCTGTCGCCTGGCAGCTGTCAGAAAACAATAGCAAAGGATAGCGTTATAAAGCACAGTTACACTTTCAGATTAAAGAAAATATTGTCATATTTTTCTGAAGATTTTAAGAAAATTAGATAGAGTTGTAGACATAAGGTATAAGTTATGCAAACATGAAAAGAAAAAAACGAAATTCAAAAATTTACTGAAAACTCAGTTATCTCAATTCAATTAACCCAAAAATGTTTCTTCTCTAATGAAATTATAACTTCCATCATTTATTATTTCCATTAAAAGAGGAGTCTGGTCTGATTAGCTCAACATATAATTTGTAATTTAAGTCTCTAAATTGAATCCTTATATTATATGGTTACTCAAGCCAGGTGTATGTTGAAGTGAGCAACAGCATGTACTGAATAATAAGCATCATTACTTGAACTAATTTTATCGGTGACCACATGGTTGAGGTAATGTTTATGGTTGGTTTTGGTCAATTAAATTAACTAAATGCAATTCTTTTCTAATTTGAACAATTTCATTCTTAAAATTTTAAGAAAATTTTTTCTATATTAATCCATTATACCAGAAAAATATAAATAAAATATTATGTTGATTAAATAAAAAAGAAATGCTAACCAGCAAGCCCCACATCTATGTGTATTATCTTAGAGGATGTTTATTCATCCTATTTTCATAATCAATTATATAGAAATGCATAGTCCAATTTTAATGTCTCCCAAAGCACATTTTTTCTAAGATTTAAAAAGTAAATACCATCATCCCTCAGTATCTGTGGGGAATTGGTTCCAGGACCCACCTTGGAGCCAAAAATCCTTGCATGCTCAAGTGCCTAATATAAAATATTGCAGTATTTGCATACAACCTATGCATGTCCTTCTGTATACTTACCTGTATAATCATCTCCAGATTATTTATAATATCTAATACACTATAAGTGCCATGTAAATAGTTGTTATACTATACTGCTTAGGGAATAATAACAAGAAACAATGTCTATACATGTTCATTACAGAGGCAACCATCCTTTTTTTTTTCAGAACATTTTCAATCCATGGTTGATTGAATCCTACAGATACAGAGGGTTGACTCTATTCTAAGAGAATCTTTTTCAAGTCATATTAAGGGTCACAAGATTGTATGAATGTAACCCTCCATAGTGCTTGAAAATATCTGTAACTGACCAAAACTGTTACTTACACATTTCTAGTAGAGTAGGTTATTGTGGAAGTGAATCACACCTAAGGACTCTATACCAAGTTATTAAACCTAAATATCAATAAAAAGAAATAAAACAAGTAATTGGTTAAAGAAGACTTAAAGAATATGAAGGAATTGAATGCCAAAAAAGCACATAATATTCCACAAATGGAAAACACAAACACTTTTACAAACAAAAAATATAACTGAATTTCTATTTAAGATTCAGAACTCAATGTACGTGGTTAAACAACAATAAAGAAATGTATACTGTAATGTTTTTTATAGGAGTGATGTCATGGAAAATTGCAGAGTAAGGTCCTAGAAGAGCTGGTCCTTTCACTGAAACCATTATAAACTGGCAAAGACTAACAGAATCCACTTTTTCAGAACTGTGGAATCAAATCAAAAACATACAGCAAGCAGAGGACTGCTTAATAAAGAACAAGACAGGTTGTGCATTTTTGCTCATTTGCCTACCATTTTTCATTCCCCACATGGTAGCGGAGCCCATGGAATGGTGACCAGCATTCCCGGTGCAAATATTACTCATTTTTTAAAATGTTTAATTTTATGTTGAATGAGTTTGACCTTAGTTAAAAAAATATTTCTACAATTGCTATTTTCCAGGACACCTAGCTAATGGAATCACTTTGAGGAAAACACAGACAACCTCAAATTGAGGAGCCTGCCACAAAACTATAGGTCCGGTAATCTTCAAAAATGCCAAGATCCTGGAAGTCAAGGGAAAACAGAGGAATTCTTCCAAATTAAAGTAGGGTAAAGAGACATGACAGATAAATATAGTATATTCCTGAACTGGAATCTTTTGCTTTAAATGACATGATTAGAACAATAAGTGATTTCTGAAAGGAATCTGTGAACTAATTGATTTTACTGCATCAGTGTTAATATCCTGATTTTGAGGATGGTACTGTAGTTATGTAGCCACATCCTTTTAAATGCATACTAAAGTTTTCAGGGATGATGGGACATAATGTCAGCAGCTGACTCTAGGGGTGGGGGAAAAGGAGAGAGGAGAGTGAGAGCGAGAGCAATAGAGAGAGAGAGAGAGAGGAGAGAGAAAATAAATATTGTAAGATGCTTACAACAGTGAAATCTAAATGAAGTGTATAAAGGTTGTTATTTGTACTGTTCTTGTCCCACCATGTATTGTGTCCCTGTATTTCATCAGTCTAAGTCTACTGATCTCTGTAAACATAATTGCTTTTGCAGCTCTGCTCACTTTCTTGGTTTTAACTACTGCTTTGATTGTAATGACTCCTAAATCCATATATTCACTCCAGGACTTGTTGCTTAGCATTCCACTTATCTAACTCCTCAGAGTCACAATCACTTCAAATTAAACACAATCTATTCATTTGTTGAACAAATAGTTACCGGATTCCTACGTGGCAGATGTTATGCCAGACATTAGGTACATATTGCTAAATATGTACTAGGTCACTGGTAAACTGAACCTTCACGAGGCTAGCAGTCTTGTCATATTCCTTTCAAGCTTCCCTTTGCTAAAATCTGTGCCCTAACACTTCTTTCAGAAATCTGGGAGTTATCTCAGCTTTTATGCTTTATCATCCTCTACATGCATTTTGTTACAAAATTGTACCAGTCTAATTTCCTAAGAATTTCTTGTATCTGTCTCGCCTTCCTTGCCATTGCTCCTCCCCATCCCTAGGATTTCTGCTCTAATTTGCCACTAACTCTGGACTTCCCAGCAGTCTCTGCATGGTTTCTCTTACCCAGAATCTTGCCCAACTTAAGTCAGTTTTACATGCTGTAGCCAGGCTGATCCATTTTAACTGAAAGTTTGACCATATTCATCTGCAAAAATGAGGCCTATGTCTGTGTTATCTACAAAATGTTTACAATATTAGTTTTAGCAGCAGAATGCTTTATGCTGTACTTTTTAATGTTTTTACCCAAGTATCACTTTTTTAATTATGCCTTTCATGGTCACCCATTTGAAATTTCCACACCCCCCACACATTATCTTCTTTCTCACTTGATTATTCAGCTTCGTTCAAATCCCCTTATTAGATACTAAAATTTTATAATTTACTTATTTCTTTTGATTAGTGGTAGTCTTCCTCTCTCCAGAGTAGAAACTCTGTGTGGACACAGATTTTTGTCTGTTTTGATCATTGTTCAATCTCTGGTGCTTAGAACAGTGGCTGGCACATGATAGTCAATCAATAAATACTTGTCAAATAAATGAATGAATTCCAACAAAACTTTAAATTATAAAGCATATAAAGAAAGATTGGTTTGAATAAAGATCGAGGGAGAAACAAGGGCGCTAACTATTCTTCCTCCTACCTCTAAACGTATTATGGCTCTTTGTTTCCTCTAAGGAACCTTAAAGTTACTGTCAGAGCTTATTACCTTAAGACCCAAGCCTCTAGTCTCCATCTCACAAGCTGTTTTCTCCTTACCTCGTGCTCCGGCATCGAGGAATGTGGGGTCTCTTACAGTTCCCTGCCCCAACCAGGATGCTCCACATCCCATGCCTTAGCCCCTATTCAGCCTGTAGCCCTTTCCAAATACAGCATTTTTATTCATTATTTTTCTAGGTTTGCATCCCTGGCATTATCCCAAACTTCTCTGTACTTCCATACTTGGCTATGAAACTGCCCCCAAAGAGTTAACAAAAGTTCTGGACAGAAATATAGTTATAATTCAGTATTACTCAGGCAGCACTTTGGCCCACTTCCTTGTATGAAAAGTGACAGTAGCAAAGTCACCATTGGCAGCCCCATTGTTCTATAGATAGGATCTCTGGTGTTCGAATTATAAGGCCTTTGTGTAAGAATTGCTTAAGATATTTTCCAGAGTCTGAATTCCAGCGGAACAGCTAAGGCCAACCAGTTTGAAGACCACCCGACAGAGGAATCTAGCTAGCATGAGAATGCAGTTTCTTTTTTTTTGAGACAGAGTCTCACTCTGTTGCCCAGGCTACAGTGCCATGGCATCAGCCTAGCTCACAGCAACCTCAAACTCCTGGGCTCAAGCGATCCTCCTGCCTCAGCCTCCCGAGTAGCTGGGACTATAGGCATGTGCCACCATGCCCGGCTAATTTTTTCTATATATATATTTTTTAGTTGTCCAGATCATTTCTTTCTATTTTTTAGTAGAGATGGCGTCTTGCTCTTTCTCAGGCTGGTCTTGAACTCCTGACCTTGAGCGATCCAGCCGCCTGGGCCTCCCAGAGTGCTAGGATTACAGGCATGAGCCACTGTGCCCGGCGGAGAATGCAGTTTCTTTATCTCCCCATCCCATGACTTCACTCTGTATTTTTTGACCAATCAACACCCGCTACACTCATCCAAACCCTTTAAAAGCCCCAAACTCCTTGTGAAGGAGAATTTGAGGTTTCCTCCCACCTTCTCATCTGGCTACCCTATGGTTAAACCTCTTTCTCTCGTGCAACCCAGTGTCTTGGCATAATAACTTGCCACATCCTTAGGCAATGAACCTATTATGGTTATAGCTATGCAATTCCTTTCCTGTGATAATGGTCACTCATATTTCTATCTCGCTGTCTTAGCAAATATAATATTGAATTTTTTTTTTTTTTTTTTTTTTTTTTTACTGCTCCTGTGCGCGTTCTCGCGCTGCCATTGGCTGGCTCGGGAAAGTGGGACGGGTGAAGGAGGGACCGTGAGATAGAGGGTCAGGGGTTAGTGATGCCGGAAGTGAGTGTAATAAAGTTTCTCCTGGGAGGTCGGGCCCGGGGAGAAAGTTGGAGCAGTGACTTAGACATTAAGTGGTGTGATCTGGAATCAAATCGGCCCGCGGTGCTGTGTGGAGACTCCATGAGGACCTGGTGAGTCTTAACTTTTCTTCTCGTTAGGTGACCCACTCCTCCACCCCGGAACCCCTCTCCCGGGACCCCACTTCCGGCCTTCATTTATAAGTCCCGCCCCCTGAAACCCCCTTCCCTGGAAGTCCCACCTCCCAACTTCAGGGGGCTCCCGAACCCCGACTTGTTTTTTATTTATTGTCACCGACCCCACCCTGCCGCCCAGTCTTTCTGGAAGTCCCACCCCCAGACATGTTTCGAAGCCCTACTACAAGAAACCATTCGTTAGTGCTTCCAGTTCTCCGAAAGTCCGCCTCCTCGCAAGGTTTTCCGCTAACTCCTCTCTGTCAAAAAGCCTATCTCCCAAAAGGGCAAATCCCTGCTCATAATATTGAAATTTTATATTTGTTTTAATTATAGACATAGAATGATACTCATAATGAAGGCCTAATCCATTGCTTGACATGTAATAGGTGTTGGATAAATGTTTTTAAACAGATGTAAATTGCCTTTTATAATACACAAAATACTATATTGGCTATAAGTGAAGAATCAATATTGGATTGGAATTTCTCAATAGCCCAAAAGTTCAGACTAATTAATAGTATTATTAAACATGTTTTTAATAGAAGGGTCTATCATTTTGTTTGTTTTTTATTTAAAATTAGAGATATAATTCACTCTGTACCTGGGGAAGTTTAAAGAAAAACTTACATTATTGAGAGTACACAATGTGGCTAACACTGTTAGGCAATTTATATATGTTATCTAAGTTAGCATTATAAAATAAAAAGGAAAAAAACAATATTTTTATATATTTTTAAAATACAGATAAAGTGAAATTTAAGAGATTAAATATTTTGCCCAAGGTCATGCAATTAGGAAAGATCAGAGCTGGGATTCTTATGCAGATTTATCACATTTCAAAGCTGATAACTTCCACTCTTCAAAAGTGCTCCTCCAAGAACCATAATAACACTGGTAGCATAAGATGACTGAATTTTTACTTAATATGCATTATTTCATTTACTGTTCATAAAATTCTTGTAACTAATTGCTATGGTTTGAATGTTGGTGTCCCTCCAAAATTCGTATGTCGGAATTTAAGCTCCAAATATGAGAGTATTAAGAGGTGGGGCCTTTAGGAGGAATTAGCTGGGCATGGTGGTATGCAAAGGAAACTGAGGCAGGAGGCTTCCTTGAGACCAGCAGCTTGAGGTTGCAGTGAGCTATGATGACACCACTGACCTCTATGGATGGTGGCAGAGAGAGACTGTGTCTCAAAAAAAAAAAGAGAGAGAATAACTAGTTAGGGGATAAGATAAGAGAAATTATTGGAAAGTCTGCTAAAAAAAGGAAATTTTTCTTAATGGAGAAATAAAAGTAGAATTTCTAGTAGGGAGAACAGTGGGATTAAAGCCAATCAAATGGGACAATTGATGGCATATTCAAGGCGGCAAAAGATTTTATTATTCAAATTAGCAATATTTAATTCATCCATTTGCCAAACATTTACAGAATGTCAGGTGTGTGGAAATACTAAACTATACTGACACGACAGTAGAATAAGATAGTAGTTCTTCACTGGTATCCACTCGTGATCACTGTATATTACTGTGAATAGAAATGAATTAGTACACTTTTCTAAAATATCATGTTAATAATGTACTGTATAAGAAAATACAATCAAGAGTTAAATATACTCATATATTTCACTCAAAAAAATAGTCTGTATAGACATTAATTCAATTATTATAATACATTAATTAATAATTATTATAATACAAAAGCGTTTACATGCATAGTATGTTGTAGACACAAAGGGTTTAATTAAAAGAAAAGTCATACCTCTGTCTCTCAGAATATCTTGTTGTTAGTCTCCACATTGATGTATAGATTTTTTCCAGCTGTAGAAGGTAAGAAATTAATAGTCTAGACCTGTGGTTCTTTCCATTTCATCAGGAGCAAAAACGTGTAGCATTATATAAAGTTTTAAATCTGTGCTTTCAAAAGGGTCTTTTAAACATAATTGAAAATGTTCTCAAAACCCCAAGGACTAAATTTTTGTGACAATTTTGATATAGTTGGAGATATTGATTGAATTAGTTTGATAATAGGGCTGACTTTCATTGTTTTAATATTTATTAGGTGTGTGAATTTTGGCAAGTTAGCCTTTCTAAATTGAATTTTTTTCATTTTAAACAAAGAAAATAATAGCCCCTAACTCACAGGACAGTGGGAAGATTCACTAAGATGATCCTTAGACTAGGCATAATAACTACAACTCAGCAAATGCGAAATTTTATGATTATTATTTTTTTGTTCTGTTTTTAGCAGAACAGCGTTTTCCAATAGTATGGGTAGGATCCCAGATATTGAGATGATAATTTTGTGTCATCATCACAAAGCCACACTTGCTTTCAAAATGCTAACTCTCCAAAACATTATAGAAGACAAAACAAATTCACCATGTACTTACAATCAAGGAAACACAGATGTTTGAGGGAAGCTAAGAAAAATTAATTTAGTTAGATTAATTGGATATCTGTATTGTTTTACATTCCTTTTGATTCAGAAATCTGTTAACCTAATTATATTATTTATATAAGCTCTGTTTGCTTGGTTTTTTCTTCTAGAATAAAATTTTCTTAGTCTAAACCTGAATGTCATTTTCATCTTCTGACATAAATACACTGTTATACAATTCAAATTTAGGAGGTGGATCACATGTTCTATGAATAGCTAGAAAAGTTTAACTTTCAATAATTAACACATGACTGTATCAGCAAAAGGTGATAAAAAACATGAGCAGTAAAATGGAAAACTTTATTATCTTCTTGAAAAATATAGCAAATCATGGTTTCCTTGGACATCTATGTCCCCGGACATATATGTCCCATAATCTAAAGGGTGTTAAATGATGTAATATTAATGGACAAAGCTTCTTCTAGATTAATAAGGAAAGAGTGACCAAATGGGGCTTGAGAGCTTTTTAATAAAGGTTGGAGACTTCAGGGTTCACTGTTGACATGACTAGACCTTTACACCATTGCAAACAGAAGATATTTCCCACAAAAGAAAAGAGCAATAGCTTCTTATTTCAAAAGCTCTGCAATTTTGGTTGCACATGGCAAGAACAGAGAAAGAATATTTAATTTTTATAATTCCTAATCATTGAAGGCTCAAGAAATAAATTGATTTTAATGTGTATTATATAGCTATAAACTGCTTCTCAATTCATGGTCATCCATAGAGGTATTTCTAATTTGAGTTTAAATGATTGTAAAGGATGATTTCTGATGGAAACTAAGGTAAACTAAACTACACTAAAATAAAATAAAAAATCAAGAACAATCCAGTTTAATTGATTCAGTTTAAAGCAACTTTAAAGACTTTTTTAAAATTATAAGAACTTCAATCTCCCACTAAATCATATCGTCCAATTTTAGAATAAGATATGCACGACCTGTCAGCACTATTATTCTAAAATGTCATTTATACATCTCATAATCTTCCTACTCTAATATTATGTGTGATTTTATCTCAGGAGATCCAACAGAAATTTACTGCTGATGGTGGTCATCTACTCCGAATGATTCCTTTTCCAATTGTTGCAGTGGAGGGTACTAAATCAACAGGACATAAAGAACCTAAACGTGAAAATAAACAATTGTGGAAGAAAAATATTTGCCATTTGTTTGTATGTAGTTTTATTTCATTCTTTTTTAAGTTCCGTTTTGATTTGTTTTATATTGTAAAACTTCTAGTAATACAGTAATTGATATAATACATAAATAAATATACATAATCTGTTTAAAGGGTACACCCTGAAAATATTGAACTGATAGAAATACATAATATAAAGAAATTAGGAGACCCAAGACTATATAATTGTACTTTCATTTCCAGGAAAACTTCATTTTAAAAAGGAGGGTAGGTTATATTCTGTTCCCTCTTTATCTCAGTTTTATTGCCACTTTCCTCTAGCTCTTAGTGTGAATATTCTGCCTCACAAGGGGCTGAGGAGTCCCTTTAGTAGAGAAACCAAGCCTTATTTTCTTGAGCAGCCAAAACTGACCCATCAAACTCTCAACACCCCCACCTATACTTTTAGTACAATTTTTGCTTAGAGATTGAATCCATTTTAGGTTAGTAACTAAACTGCCTAGCTATATTTTGGCTCAATGACATACTCTTTACCGGAAGCAAAGGCATTTCGAACAAGAAGAAATCCTGGAGAAGCAGTATCTTTATCTTCCAAATTTATGAGATGATATTCAGCAAGTGTGGTTGGCAGGTGTGGGGTGCCATGGCGGGGAGGCACTCCTATTTCCCACTAACATTTTCCACAAAAGCAGATCCATTTTTATCTGTTAACTTTGAGAACTTCAAGTAAGATTTTATTTTAAGAAAGTTTTCCATTTTCGCAATAGTTGTGTAAAACAGGGCTTTACCCAAATAAGTACCTCTAATTTGGCTCTATTTGTTTCTAATTCATGAAAGTATTGTTTCTAAATTTATATTGCACATTCTTTCTCTTTAACATTAACATATTGTCTTTTATTAGACATTTTAAAAAGTATATTTTCTGACTTCAAAAAATATGAGTATGTACATTCTAGGCCACATTTTAGATGGTAGATTAAATAAGCCAGATGTTTTACTTGTCTTCAGTAAACCTAAACTTTTATTTTCTGTAACTAATAACTTCATAAATAGCAAAATATGCACAATACATTTTAATGCAGAAATAATTTTAGTGTTTAATGCTAAATGTTTTTGAGAGTCATAAGTTAGTTACCATTCTCAAAGTTCTCTAGAAAATGTTCATTCTCCTTTTTTCCTGTAACATGATATGTTTTAAAATTCAAGGCCACAGATACAGAATAAATTCTATAAATAAAAACATCTATTTTAGTTTTTTATTATGAGAATATTAAAATACAGCTGACTTTTCTATTTATCCTCAAGAACCATGTTTTCAATATTTAATATGTATTTTCTTCTCTGCCTCTTCTTGCTGCTGGCTACCTCTTCCAAAAGGCAAAACTACACAGTCTTTTGGGACTGCTCTTGTTTTCCCATTTTGGACATTAGCAAACTGAAAAAATAAGAATGAGAGGGAGTTCCCTAAGAAGACAACAACCAGAAACTGTGAAAACTCATATTCAAATCCAGATTGCTCAATGTAATGCCAAACATAATTTTATACTATGGCCTGCAATAAAAGTTTTGTACTCATAAATGTCTAGTAGATCTTTTTCTATATTTTACCTACATCTAAATGGTGCTTCAGACAGGAAAAAAAAGTATTCAGTAAAAATACTACCACTATATTTGAAAATATTAGTGACAGGTATGTATACTTGAAAGTCATCAGAAAGGGTGACAATAGGTTATACAGAGAAGATATTATCTTTCCGAGAGACTGCACCAGAATTTATGGAGACTTACAGATTTGATCTGGATGTCTCCATTTATTGTATCTTAAAAATTAGTTATATTAAATATATAATATCATTCCTGCAAAGATTATATGAAATATCACATAAAGAATGCCCAGGTGTCTACCACAGAGATTGAGAAATAGACCATTGACAATACCTTTGAGAATCTTCTATGCTCCTTCCTATGAAGTCTCCATTTCTCCTTATGCAGAGTCAACTGTTATTTTAAATTAACAGTTTATTGTTCCCTTGTGTCACTTCATAGATTAACCAACTAGTATACATCCCTAAATAATATTTTTCTTTATTTAGATATAATTTGGCACTTAGAAAAATGGAATAATATTGTACATTTTTCTTTCCCTAACTGCTTTATTTGTTCAATATTATTCTTCTGAGTTTAAGACCTATTAATGTGTATTGCTGTACTTCATATTATATTCTAATATACCATAATTTATTTTGTCATTCCCCTGCCTGTAGACATTTAAGTTGCTTTCATTTTTGGTAATTCTAAGCAATGCACTATGAATGTTTTTTAATATCTCCTGGTGCACATTTGGAAAAGATTCTCAATCATAGCCCTTGCAAAAGAATTACTAGGTTTGATGTATGTGAACCTCCAACTTTTCTAGGTAATGTTTCCACAGTAATTGTATTAATTTATCCTCCCAAGATTAGTAGATAAGCATCCCTATTGCTGCAATAGTCAATGAAAATTGGTATTATCAGACTTTTTAATTTTTGCTAATCCTGTGGAGCTTATCTACTATCTTATTTTGACTTTGCCCTGCATTTTTTGATTATTAAAGATGTTCAAGAGTTTGCAGATATTTACTTGCCATTAATGTTTTGTCTACTATGAAATATCTGCTTATGTCTTTTATTCTTTCCTATTGCTTTCTTTATCCAGTTCTTAGTGATTTTCTGTTTAGGATATTTGGATAATAAACTCCTACCAGATATATGACTTCAATAATAGAAATTCTTATTTTTTTATAATCACATTACTATTTTTTTTCCTTGAACAGGTCTGTCCACTTTACATATTGGGCATTGTAGGGTAAGTAATAGACCCTCATATCCCACCAAGTTCTCCGGCTTTCTCTAAAAGTACATTTCCCTTCTCTCTGTAATAAATCAATAAATATTAAAACAGCTGCCATAGTAATATATTCCTCATGAGTCTTTCCTAATAAATCAACTCCTCACCTTCCTTCCACTAACCTCTTCCTCTTAAACTACTGTAAACTTTCTCCTTGCCTTCCTTACTAAATATCTTTATTTTTAAAATTTTTACACAAAATTTTATATGTTTAAGGTGTAGGGGATGTTTTGACTTACATGTACATAGTGAACTAATCACTATGGTCAAGCTAATTAACATATACATCTCTTCACATAGTTACCTGTGTATGGAGGGGTGAAAACACTTAAGATCTACTGTCTTAGGAAACTACAAGTATACAAGGGCTGTGCAATAGCTCTCTAAAACTTATTCATCCTATATAACTGCAACTTTGTACCTCTGACCGATGTCTCCTCATTTTCCCCACCCCCACTCCCACCACAGCCCCTGGTAACCACCATTCTATGCTCTGCTTTTGTGAATTCAGCTCTTAGATGCCACATAACTAAGATAATGCAGTTTTTTTTCTTTCTGTATCTGGCTTACTTAACTTAGAAAAGGGAATCTTAGTATACTGTTGATGTGAATGTAAATTGGTACAGCCATTATGTAATACAATATGGAAGTTCTTTGCTACATACCTTTAAAGAATAATTTATTCTCAGGTCTCTAGCTCTCATGAGGTTTTTCTTCCTTAAATCTTTGAAACTTTCCTTCAGTTCTCAGCACTCTATACTCAGCTTTGTAAAATTCACTAATTGAACTACTACTATTTGGCAAATATTTAGTTTTTTCTTACAACCCGAACTTTTCAGTCACTATAGGACTTTGTAAAGCATTTGATGCTGTGGCGGGAATCACACTTAAGATTTCCGTGGTAGGGAGTTTTTTTCCCCCTTTATTTCTTCCTTGTCTTCCTCTGTTTCTCTGAAAGTGCCCTGTAACCATCTAGGGGCTTTTTTTCGTTTATTCAAATCTTAGATATACAGTCATGCATCACTTTACAATAGGAATATATTCTGAGAAATGCATTATTAGGCAACTCCATTGTTGTGCCAACATCACAAGAGTGTACTTACACAAACCTAGACTGCACAGCCTTATACAGCAGTCCCCAATCTTTTTGGCACCAGAGACCAGTTTCATGGATGACAATTTCTCCACGGATGAGGGGTGTGAGGTGGAGCTCAGGCAGTGATAGAAGCGATGGGAAGCCACTGTAAATATAGATGAAGCTTTGCTCACTTGCTCACCTGCCGCTCACCTCCTGCTGTGTGTCCATCCCTTCCTAGGTTTCAGGAAAGACAATTTTTCCATGGATGGGGGTGGGGCTCTGTGGAGTGGGGACAGAGCTCTGCAGCCTGGCCCCTAACAGGCCATGGACCAGTCCATGGACTGGGGTGGGGGGGACCTCAGGCCTAATACACACCTAGGCTATATGTAACTGTAGTCTATTATTCCTAGACAATAAACCCATACAGCATGTTACTGTACTGAATACTGTAGACAATTGAAACACAATGGTAAGTATTTGTGTATCTAAACATATTTAAACATAGAAAATGTACAGTAATAATATGGTGTCATTATATAATCTTATGGGACTATTGTCATTTATTTGGTTCATCGTTTACCAAAATGTTGTTATGTGGCATATAACTGTAGTTATTTTACAGGAATTAGTCCTTGGTCCTATTTTCCTCTCTTCCAACATAGTAATTTCTTTGGAAATTTCTTATACCCATGTGGCTTTATATGTCAACCTTAATTATACGTCAACCTAATTATAACATATAGAGAAGTTTTGGGCACATAGTAAGAAACAAATAAATATTAGTTTAACGAAGGAATGAACGAATGGATATTAGATATCTATAACACTGACTTCTCTCTTTCATTGAAAATAGATATTTTCATCTCCTTGTTTGAATTGCTACACAGAAATATCAAACTAATTAATCAACACAACTCAATACCATTGTCCCCAAACTCCTCTTTCTCATATGTTATCTGTTGAAACCACAATTATGCTGATTGCATTTGGTCAAATGAAAATCAGAACTCAGAATTTGACAGAAATTCTGGTACGCAGGAGAGCTATTGAATAGACAATTTTAAATTAGAAGTGAAATCAATTCATTTAATTCCCAAAAAAGCCTGTCTCTTAATTTGCTGAGCCACAAGAAAGCAAAGAAACACAGCCAGCTTGAAAAGTTCTTAACATTGCTTGTCAAAGAATAAACACAGGCTTATACAACTTTGGCATGTAAATGACCCTCACAAAATATTTACATGAATTTACAATTTAACCCTTCCATTTTATTAATATGATATACTGCCTGCATAATTTCTCTAGTAAAAATATAAAAATAAGATGTAATTCTTTTCAAACTAGAGAAGTTGTAACACTTTTAATTTGCCGTGTATTTTAATAAAATAACAAAGATAAGACACTTTTAAGGTAATCATTTTAAAGATTTTTCAATGAATTCTCAGTTATGGTAGAGTATTTTTTCTAGTAGTCCAGATTCTAGAAAAGAGTCTACTACAATATAAGCACTTTATAAATATGAGTAATTAGTAAAGATGAATGAAAATTTATTTCATTGTTTCCCACAAGAAAACATTCACATTTTCTCTTTTTTCAATAATTTACATACTAAGAGATAACACATATGAATTATTTTCATAAACATGTAAAATAATACCACATACTCAATTAAGGTATCATTTTCCAGCAAAAATATGTTTGCTGAAATGAATTTTCCAACAAAATTGCTTTTTTGCAGAAGTTGTTATTCAAAAGCAACCTCCATAATTCATTTCAAAAGCACACTAGTGAAAACTTATTTGGCCTTGACAACTTCTCAAATATTTTCTTTCTTATGACTTATTCTCACCTATCCAACCAGTAGCCAGATCACTGGTATATCTTTCAGATCAAGTATGTTTCTAAATGGAAAGAAAATGTGGTTGAAATATTCATCCATCACTTCCACATCATATGATAACATCCTAAATTGTTTGTATCTCTTTTCTTATCCTCCTTTGATTTCTCTACTTTGAGCACACTGCCAAACATATGGTATATACTCAATAAAATTTCAGTGACCTGAAGTAATTTGACTCAACCATGCCTCTTTATTTTCCTATGTGTCTATTAAATAAACCTTCTGTTTCCAATCTTGTAGAGCACAGCTTTCCTCCAGAAATCCAAGCGTTATTGGTAAATGTAAAGCATATAGCACTTTATTTTTACTTTTTAAAAATGTTTGTATGTTGGCTAAATTTCAAACTTACAAAAATTTACAAGAATAAGACAAAGAATTATCTCAGAATCCCCCAGTTAACATTTTGTCATATATCCTTTATTAGTGTCTCTCACTTTCTGTTTATAATTTTTTCTAAATCATTTGAGATTAAGTTGAAAATATTATGTCCTGCCATTCTAAATATATCAGCATATTTTTCCTAAAAACAAAGGTATTCTCCTAAAAACAAAGACATAACTAGAGTTCAATTGCCAATATCAGAAAAATTAAAATTGATACAATATCAATTTCTAATCTATAAACCTTATTCAGTTTCTGCAATTGTACAAATAATGTCCTTTATAGCAAAATAAAATATTGAATCATGTATTATATTCAAATTTTTTTGTCTCTTTAATTTCTTTCATCTCTGTTATTGGGTCTTATTTTGTCTTTTATAACTTTGCCATTTTTGAATAGTATAGACAAGTCATTTTTAGAATGTTCCTTAATTTAGATTTGTCCAATATTCCTCATTGATAGATTCAGATCATGTATCTTTCACAGAAATATCATAGAAGTCATGTTTTTATCCCTGAAACTTACAACGTTTCAATTTGACCCATTGCAATGAGGTTAATTTTGATCACTTGCTAAGTGTGGCTTCTACCAGTCTCCTCTAAAGAAAAATTACAACTTTTCTCTTTTGAATAAATGATTATTTTGTGGAGAAATATTTTAATATTGGACAAAATACTGATACTCAATAATCTTATACCCATAGTCATAATGTCCTTTAATGATTTTTATGTGAATCAGTTATTATCCGGGTGGTTGTCAAATGATGGTTTGCTAACCCCATCATTTCTTCTACATTTAATTATTGTCTTTATACTTGCAGGAGAAAATTCCTCATCCTTGCTATTTTTATGTTTAGTTATAAGTTAATAACATTAATATAAACACATAGATTCTCATTTTTTTCAATAGGTCATAATCCATTGCTGTAATTATCATTATTTGTTTCAGTATTCAATTTCTCCTAGATTTGGCCACTGGGAACCTCATTAAGCTGGCTCTTTGGGCATATATAAATATATATATTACTTATGTATTATATATGAATATTTATAATGTATTATATATTTAATATTTATATATGTATAATTACACACATATACATTTATAATATTCGTATGCATATAAATGTATGTATGCATGCCTGTATATAATTATTTGATACTTCCATATATTCTAGCCCAATAACATAATTCCAGGGTCATACTGAATGTTCCCAGCCCAAGTCCTAGAGTAAGCTAATTATCCAGGGAGTTGTTGTTCTTTTCAGTCAAAAATAATATTCCAAAACCAAGATTAGTATGCTAGGAATGCTTTATGTTTCTAGGAAATATATATGTGTTTGTGTGTATGTGTGTGTGTGTGTGTGTGTGTGTGTGTGTGTGTGAATGTGGTGTATGTGTGTATATGTTTAATTATGTGTATTTCACATACATACATATCTGTTTTTATACTTATATAAATTTATATTTAAAAATATGAGTTCATATTGATTACTCCAATTCAAATGTAATAACAAAATACAATCTATGCTTCCTACTTTCTACATTTTTAACTTCTCTTTTCTGATATTGATAAAACTGCTTCTATTATCCACAATATATCTACTTATTTCCTCAATTCTAGAATGTTAGGAAAGTAGGTTCAGAATGGCCAAAATATATATGGTAACTATGTGGAGTTATGACTAACCAAGAGATCCAAGTGCTTCATTTTGAAATAAAGTGTTACAGTTTAACCAGGCCACACTTACCATGGGCTGCTTTCAGTCAGTGATTGGGCATGCCAGTGACACTAAGTTAGAACTATTTCTGAGAGAAAGGGGACTCCTCTAACAGCTGACTTTGGCTCAAGTACTCCCTCAAAAGCTTTGCCAAATTTTTCTTAGACCACAAACCAGCCTAAGATGCTTACACGTATTTTTTTTTCTTCTTTTATCCTTCAACAGTGACAAAGTGGAAAAGAGCAATAGAAATTACCAAAGGAAAAAAAAAAAAGGCAGGGGGGTAGGGGCATAATGATAAAATAAGATGTAGAAGAGCATTGTTACGCTGTGGAACAACTAAAAGGGCCTAATATAGATATAATTGGAGACTCCAAAGCAGAGAAAAGATACAAAGACACACACAAAAAAAATGAACAAATAATACTTAAAGTAAGTGCAAATTTGACAAAAAATTAAATAAATGCACATATCCAGTAAGTGCAACAAAATGCAAGCTCAAAAACGTGACGAAAACTACACCAAGGAACATCATGATCAAATTGAATAAAACCTTTTAAGATTTTTAAGAGAAAAATCTTAAAACAGCCAGAGAAAAGGGTAACATTATATAAAGAGAAATAAGAAAATAATGGCAGAATCTTTCACACTGGAAATAATGTAAGCTAGAAGACAGTTGAGACATACCTTGAAAATACTGAAAGGAAAGATAATTAACAACCTGAAATTGTATACCCAGTGAAAATATTTCACACTATGAAGAGGAAAGACAGACATTTCAGACAAAAAAGCTGAAAGTATTCTTCACCAGTATACCTGAACTAAAAGATATGTTAAATGAAGTCATTCAGGAAAAGGAAAAATGATACAAGATGGAAATCTGGATATAAAATAAATGAAGAGCAAGAGGTATTAACTACATGGGTAAATATATGCTTTCTTATTGTTTAACCATTTTTAAAGATGATTATCTGTTAAAAATAACAATATGTTGAAGAATTTATAGCATATAATTTACTTAAATGCATGACAATAATATTTTTAATATAAAGACCAGGAGTGGAGATATGGTATCATAAGATTTTCACATGTTTTGTGAAATGATATAAATCACTTTAGGGAATACTATAATGAGTTAAGATGTGTGCAATATTCCCCCCTTTTCCATGGGGAATATGTTTCTAATACCTCCAGTGAATTTTTGAAACCGTGGAGTTTCAAAACTCCATGGTGCTGAATCCTATATGTACTATGTTTTTTTCGCATATCTACACATCCACTATGGCACAGTAAGAGATCAATAACAGTAATAATAAAAAATAATAATTATAGCAATATACCACAATAAAAGTTGTGTGAATATGATCTTGTTCTCTCTCTGTGTCTCTTTGTCTCCGTCTCTCTTAAAATCTCATTGTACTAAACTCACCCTTATTTTTCTTGTGATCTCTCAAGCTGCTAACCAGAATGGCTACTAAGTGACTAGTGAGAAGGTAGCATTTACCCTTATAATGTTAAAGGACATCACAGAGGAATGATTCACATCCCATATGGGACAAATTAGAACAGTGTAAGATTTTATCAAGCTATGCAGAACAGTGCACAATTTAAAACTTATTTATTTCTGAAATTTTCCATTTAATATTTTTGGACCACAGTGACTGTGGGTAACTGAAACCATGGAAACCAAAGCCATGGACAATGAGGGACTGCTGTACTACAAATCTTAAAGCAATTATAAAAATAACAATTACAGCTAATGAGCCAGCAAAACACATGAAATAGAATAATTAAAAATGCACAATCCAAAATAAGGCAGAAAAGAGAAAAAATGTAACAAAGTAAAAGAGGACAGTTAGAGAACAACTAGCAAAAGGACTTAAACTGAAGCATTTCAATAATCATATTAACTGTAAATGGTGTGAAAATCACAAATATTTTTACACTGAAAAAAGAAAGACCCAATTATATATATTTCCTATTACATATGGATTTAAATGCAAAGAAACAAGTAGATTAATAATAAAAGGATAGAGAAAATATACCATGTTAACTTGAGTCAAAAAGATCTGGACTGGCTATATTAATATCAGACAAGTAGCTTCCAGAGCAAAGAGATAAAGAGTTCATTTCATAATGAAAAGTTTGTCAATTAAGCAAGGGAGCATAATCATCCTAAAGAGGATGTTCTAATGACAGTTTCAAAATATATGAAGCAAAAGCTGGTAAAACTATATGAAGAAAAAATCCACAATTATTATTGAAGATTTTAAAATCATTTCTCAATAAATGACAGAAAAAGTAGACAGAAAATAAATACAAATATAGGTAAGTTGAACAAAACTATTAAACAACTTAACCTAATTAATGTTTATGGAACACTTCATTACCAACAGCAAAATACATATTAATTCCAAAGGCATACAGAACATTTAACCAAGAAAATTTATATTTGGGGCTGCAAAATAATTTTTAATATAGTTAATAGAATTCAAGGGAAAAGGGCAAAGCAAGATGGCAGAGAAGGACCCTACAGCAATTGTTCCCTAACAGAAACATCAATTTGAACAACTACCTATGTATGAAAATAGCTTCACAGGAGCTAAGGAAACCAGACAAGATATTATAGTCACTGGTTTTAGAATAATATTTTAATAAGAAAATACACATTGAAGAGGAGAGAAAGAGCAGCTTTACATTGCCCATATGACTCCTCACAACCCCAAGTAGCAAAATGTGGAGACATACACCAGACAGAGGAAAGAGAGGTAAGTAAGCATAGAACATTGCCTTGGAAGTAAACATAGGACTTTGCTTTGGAACCTAGCACTGGGCCTGCTGCAATAAAACTAAGCACTTGCTCCTGACTTCAAGCTGGTGACCTTAAACAGAGCCTATAGACACACTTCATTGCCATATAGGAATCCATGGTTCCAGTGAGAGGGACTCAAGTTCTGCACCACATCATCACCATCCAAATACGATGAATATGGGCCCTGAATAAATATCAGCAGAAGTCAGGCTGTAGCAGCCATAGGCTTTAGACATGTCCCAGTATTGTATTAGTCTCAGTGGCTTGGGCTTCAAGTAAAACCCAGTGATGCATCAGCCTCATCAGCCACAGGATTATACATAATACCCCTTCCCCATCCCCATGCAGTGCAGCATGAAGAGACCCATACGCATGGGAGAAGGAGAGGAAAGTAATATATGTCTTTGCTTTGGAATACAGTACTGGACCCACTACAATAAAACCTAGCACCAAGTAAAATCCCATAGTCCCTGAATTCAGGATGAAACTTGCAGATAAAGACACTAGATACATCCCAGCACCAGACAGGAACCCGTAATCCCAGAGAGACAAATCAAGTTCCAAGTTGCATCACTGCCTGGCCACTATAGCAGCCTTAGTCACCAAATAGATCTCAGTAGCAAACAGGCCATAATGGCTGCAGACCTTTGAAGCACTCCAGTGCTGCACCAGTCTCAGCAGTAGACTTCCAGTACCATGTTAAATAGAAGTGGTGAGAGTGGGCACACCTGTCTTGTTCCAATCCTGAGTGGGAATACTTTTAACTATTCCCTATTCAGTATGATATTGGCTGTGGTTTTGTCATATATGGCTTTTATAATTCTGAGGAATGTTTTATCTATGCCCATTTTGTTAATAGTTTTTTATCATAAAAGTGTGCTGAATATTGTCAAATGCTGTTTCTGCATCTATTGAGAAGATCATATAATCTTTGTTTTTGTTTCTGTTTCTGGTGAATCACATTTATGGATTTATATATGTTGAAACATTCTTGTATCCCTGGGATAAAGCCCACTTGATTGTGGTGGATTATTTTTTTGATGTACTGCTGAATTTAGATTGCTAGATTTTTATTGAGGATTTTCACATCTGTATTCATGAAGGATATTGATCTGTAGTTTTCTTTTTTTTTTTCTTTTCTTTCTTTTCTTTTTTTTTTTTTTTTTTGATGTGTCCTTTCCAGACATTGATATCAAGGAGATACTGACTTCATAGAATAAGTTGGGGAGTATTCTTTCCTTCTTAGTGTTATGAAATAATTTCTTCACTATGGGTACCAATTCTTCTTTGTAGATCTCATAAAATTTGGCTATGAAGCCATCTGGTCTGGGATTTTTTATTATTGGAAGAATTTTTATTGCTGCTTCAATTTCATTGCTTGTAATTGGTCTGTCCAGGAGTTCTATTTCTTCATGATTGAGCCTTGGGAGGTTGTGTGTTTCCAGGAATTTGTCCATTTCCTCAATGTTTTTGAATTTATGGGCATAGAGATTTTTAAAGTATTCAGAGATGATATTTTGTATTTCTGTGGTATCAGTTGTAATGTCTCCTGTTTCATTTCTGATTGAGCTTATTTGGGTCCTTTCTTTTTTATTTCTGCTTAATCTAACTACAGGTCTATGAATTTGGTTTATCTTTTCAAAGAACTGATTCTTACTTTATTAATCTTCTGTGTTTTTTTTTTTTATTTTCGATTTCATTTAGTTCTGCTATGACTTTAGTTATTTCTTTTCATTTGCTGGGGTTGGGCTTAGTTTGCTCTTCCTTTTCTAATTCCTTGAGATGATTCATTTGATTCTTGATTTATTATCTTTCTGTCTTTTTGATGTTGTAATTTAAGGCTATAAATTTTTCCCTTAGGACTGCTTTTGCTGAATCCCACAGATTTTAATAACTTGCATCCCCTTTGTCAAAATCAATGCACACAAATTAGTAGCATTCCTATACACCAAAAACAGTCAAGCTGAAAATCAAATCAAAGACTCAATACCTTTCACAATAGCTACAAGGAAAATAAAATACCTAGGAATATATTTAATCAAGGAGATAAAAGATCTCTACAAAGAGAACTACAAATCATTGAGGAAGGATATTGCAGATGATGTAAACAAATGGAAAAACATATCGTGTTCATGGATCAGCAGAATCAACATTGTTAAAATGTCCATACTATCCAAAGTGATTTGCAGATTCAATACAATTCCCATCAAAATACCAATGTCATTTTTTGCAGATCTAGAAAAAATAACACTACACTATTTTTGGAACCAGAAAAGAGCCCAAATAGACAAAGCAACCTAAAGCAAAAGGAACAGATTGAGAGGCATCATTCTACCATAATTTAGCACATTAGCTGCCGTGAGAGTTGTATCGAATTCACTCTAGTTTTAACCTGGGAGCTGTGTGAAGCATATATAAAATCTTACTTGTTGATGTTCTTATTGTAAAACTAATATTGATAACTTAATTCTAAAAACATGGACTGAATAAACAGAAGTCAATAAATCATGTTTTCTGTTTACGTTTACCTCTAAATTACACTCAAAGTTTTTATTCTATTTTCTTAATAAAACACAGTGGCACCAAAGAAAAGTTTCTGATCTGATTTTTTTTTTATGTGTTGCAGTCAATGTTTTAAGCTATACTAGAAGGCTATAGTAACCAAAACAGCATGATACAGGCACAAAAATAGAGACATAGACCAATGGAACAGAACAGAGAGCCCA
>NW_012148886.1:1426772-1437851 GCF_000956105.1 Propithecus coquereli | reverse complement strand
ACACCACATATACTCACTGTTAAATTATAACTAACCAATCAGCACTCGTGGGCACAGATAGAAGTAAAACTCAAGAAAATTGTGCCAATGGGAGCGGGGAGGAGCAGTGGGTGAAATCATACTCAACGTGCACAATGTACACTATCTGGGCGATGATCACACTTACAAATTTGACTTAAGTAATACAAAAGCACTCCATGTAAAAAAAAATTTGTACCCCCCAAATATTCTGAAATTTTAACAAAAAGTTAAAAATGAAAAAAATCAAAGTAAAAAAAAAAATCAGTTAGAAATTTTCAAGATATTATGCCAGAGCACAATCCTCCCCCCCCAAAAAAGTGATAAATTTGGCATCCTCGAAATCAAAAACTTCTTTTCTTTAGATAAGCACTACTAATAAAATGAAATGACAAGCCACAGATGAGGAAAAGTATTTGAAAATCATATATCTGATTTTAAAAACCTTGTGTCCAGAATATAAAAAGAACTCTCAAAACTGAATAACAAGAAATCAAACAACCCAGTTTTTAAAATGAAGAAAACATTTAAACAGAAACTTCAAAGACAATACACAGACAGCAAATAATCATATAAAAGAATGCCAACATCATTTGTGGTTAGAAAGATGAAAATCAAAGCAACTGTAGATATTAACACCATTACACACCTATCTTAATGGCTAAAATTAAAAAGACAAATCAAAACACATTTTGGCAAGGAGGTGGAGAAACTGGAACTGTCATACACCCTTGTGAAAACATTAAATCTTGCAACCAGTTTGGGAACTAGTTTAGCAGTTTCTTAAAATGTAAAATGTACATTTATTGTAATCCAACCATTCTACTCATAAGTGGTTATCTCAGTGAAATAAAAGTGTATATTCATACAGAGAGCCAAGCACAAATGTTCATGATAGATTAATATAATAGCCAAAACAAAATATAATCACAAAACAGGCAACTTCTTCTTCTATTCTCTTATGTCTTCCATCTACAAATATTTTTTACACTTAAAAATAATTCTAGGTCCTAAAGATTTTTTGGTATGTCATTCTATCCTTTCACATGTATGCTTTAAATGTTTACTGTTATCATCATTAATACAAGCCAAATTTTATGTTCCTTCTTTTAATGTTTTATGGATGGAAGAAATGCACCATCTTAGAAAATTGCCTTTAGCTTTTCAAAATACAGTGTAAATATATTTATGCAAAACTATTTTTCCATTTTGCCATTCTACTTAGTGCCCCTTTACCTTCCTCCTCCAGCATTTCATGTATCCCAGGGCGGGTATCATTAGTTTACGAAAAGTGAATGGAGTAGTTGAACAGAGCTTTTAAATATGTTTACCAAAAATTAACCTTTAAGCTTCTTTTTATATTTCTTGCCAGTTGTTGAGTTATCATGTGTGGCAGAATCACACATGATAATATTAAGGGTCATCACTTATTTTAAGGGTAAATGCTAAAATGGAATACATCTGTGAGTGATAATGTAACACTCAACTTTCAAGTGAATTCCATAAAAAGGGAAAAGATAAAGGACTATTTTGATAGCTGTGGCTTTTCTCAACAATTTTGTATTTTGTTTTACCCAATAGTATGCATGTAGCAAGTAAGTTGTCCGCATTCTACAGGTCCAGAAAGTACTCTAAGAACCCAAATATTCCTTATTCTGATTCCTGCTGACTATGAGTTGTCTAAGTGCCATTATAAAAACGAAAAAAGATAGGCCGGGCGAGGTGGCTCACGCCTGTAATCCTAGCTCTCTGGGAGGCCGAGGCAGGCGGATTGTTTGAGCTCAGGAGTTCGAAACCAGCCTGAGCAAGAGCGAGACCCCGTCTCTACTAAAAATAGAAAGAAATTAATTGGACAACTAAAAATGTATAGAAAAAATTAGCCGGGCATGGTGGCGCATGCCTGTAGTCCCAGCTACTCGGGAGGGAGGCAGGAGGATCGCTTGAGCCCAGGAGTTTGAGGTTGCTGTGAGCTAGGATGACGCCACGGCACTCTAGCCTGGGCAACACAGTGCGACTCTGTCTCAAAAAAAAAAAAAAAAAGAAAGAAATCTGAGATGTAGAGACTGGGTAAAGAACTAGATCTAATGTTGTGTACCTCTATATTGAAATTTTTAACAATTATATGTAGGTGTGCATTTATTTTAAAGCCAAAATAAAACATCCCAAAATACAGATAGTGGAAATTTATTAAAATGAATTTACAGTCAATGCTGGACACTGCTGTAAGTACAGAAAAAAACTAATTTTTTAAGTTTTTCTTCCTCTTTATTTCTATTACACACACACACACACACACACACACACACAAATTTCCTCTACGCACATTTAGTAGACTTGCTGTGTTTGATCACACTCACTGATCACAAACTCTGAAAATCTACATTTGTTTTCTTTCTGAAGTAAAACCAAGTTTTGATTGATCCAAGTGGATGACTGGATTCATTAGAATTTCAGATAAAGCAGCATAAATTTCACCAAAGTATTGTGTATTATTTTGAATACTACCACTGATTGTGGCAAAATCACAACTCAAACCTAATCCCAGAGAGATGAAACTGCTATGAAATTACTGATTTAATGTGCATTTCAAAACACTACCAAAGGCTCTTCTCAGTTTACATGTTTAATATTTTTAGGGAAACTAACAAACAGAAAAACAGGATTACTAATCACCATATTTTGCATAGTGTTTTATGTGTTCTATGTACCATATGTAATGAAGTTCATTATCATAAAAATGTACTGATTTAATTTGTAATATATATTTCTGTCCAAAATTGTCATACCTGAAGTCGCCAATTTTATCTTTATTTTTTTGACATTTCTCTCAGGACACATAAAAGACAAGAGAAGTACAGATGCTCCTTGACTTGCGGTAGAGTTACGTCCCAATAAATTCATTGTAAGTTGAAAATACTATAAGTCAAAAATGCATTTAATACCCCTAACTTACATTACGTCATTAGATTAGCCTACCCTACACATGCTCAAAAAACTTACATTAACCTACAGCTGGGCAAAATCATCTAGCATAAAGGTCATTTTATAATAAAGTGTGGATTATCTTAAGTAATTTATTGAATAATGCATTGAAAGTGAAAAATAGAATAGTTGTATGAGTATTCACCTTTAACCTACACAGCTGAAAGCACTTGTGGCCTAAGAGTATTTAAAGCATTCAACTAAAATTAATTGCTGGACAATAAGGATGATGACAGGGTCATCAGTTTCTCTTTCTTCAAAAGAGGCTCAAGAATAACTGG
This sequence comes from Propithecus coquereli, assembly GCF_000956105.1. Taxonomy (NCBI): domain Eukaryota; kingdom Metazoa; phylum Chordata; class Mammalia; order Primates; family Indriidae; genus Propithecus; species Propithecus coquereli. Next base: position 1,434,570 of record NW_012148886.1, on the reverse strand, counting down.
TAGAACGCACTGGGGTACCGACACTTCTTGATGGTTTAGCAGGCATAGTGTTCTTTAGAAACGTAGCTAACACATATTGGTTGTTTACCCTCGTGATCATACATCTGACGGGGAGCTGAGGCTTGCTGTGGCTGTCCACCATGGGGAGAGAGTTGCTTACCTTTTTCATATCTTTGTAAAGTAAAAAAAAATAAAATAAAATCATGAGACAAAGACCATCTGTATAGAGAAAATAAAATTTTTCCTCTTTATTCATTGGTAGTGTGATATTATTGATTGTCACTTATTGATCATTGATAACAGGAGCATACGGCGGAAGTCATTGTTCAATTAAGGTACATGAAAATAAAATCTAAAATGAAAGCATATGCTTCACACATAAATCATCTTAATGTTAAATGACTGAAAGAAAATTGCTGAAAGATTTAATATCTACTTCTTTCCATTATGGAATATGTATCATTTTGTCCAGTTCTCTTTCCCTGATATGTAACAGACATATACTGAGCTGCTATTAGTCAAAAAATCCCAAAGTAGATATTTGGAAAGACTTGAACATGTATTTCCAATAATTCTTTTTTTTTCACTTGTGTCTTTACTTCAATAAACTTCACTCTGCTTTATCATTGGTTCACATGCATTATCATTGATAGATTTCAAAAGATTCCAATATTGCCTGAAGATTATTGGTATATGAATCAGTCTTCTTGTGATTAGTATCAGAAACACAAGAAAAATAATGAGTCACAAAAGGGAGGAGTTTATTAACTCATTTATTCTAAAAAAAATGGTCAGGGAGCCATATCCAAGCCTCAGGGAAGCTGGGACACAATATATGATTGGTCCCAAGATCAGGGATAAAGAAATTATGTTACATATACATAATATATACATAAATGAAATATTATTTTGTTTTAATAAAGAAGCTCCTACCATTTGCAACAACATGGATGAACCAAGAGAACTTTAAAGTGAAATCATCCAGACACGGAAAGAAAAATATTACATGATCTCATTTATATGTGAAACATTAAAAGAAAAATAGAATATATAGGAACAGAGAGTAGAACAGTGGTTTCCAGTGTAGTTGTGAGAGAGGGCGAAGCTGTAGGTCAAAGGGTACAAAATTGCAGTTATGTAGGATAAATAAATTTATAGATCAACTGTGTACCATAAGGACTATAGTTAATGATATTATATTATATACTGGCAATTCAACAAAAAAAGTAGATTTTAGGTACTCTGACCACAAAAATATACGAAGGTAACTATATGAGATTATGGATATGCTAATTTGTTTGACTGTAGTAAGCACTTCGTCATGTATATGTATATCAAGACAAGGATATCAAAACAGCATATTATGTATCTTAAATATTAATAGAATAAAAATAGTACAATTGCAAAAAACAAGAAAATAAGAGATATATCATGGTTGTAGATTACAAAATTCTATAATTTGAAAAATTGAATTATTCCCTATTTAATCTATAGGTGCAAAGCAATATTAACCATATTTCCACCAGGATTTTTTGTAGGTAATATAAAGCTAATTCTAAAATTAATATGAAAATGCAATGAGTTTAAAATAGATAAAACTATGTTGATAAAAAAATATTTGGAATATGTTTTCATATGCTTATTTACAATCTGTGTATTTTCTTTAGTGAGGTGTCTGTTAAGGTCTTTGGCCCATTTTTAATCAGTTTGTATTCTTATTGTTGAGTTTTAATTAATGCATATATTTTGGATAAGAAGCCTTTATTAGATGTATCTTTTGGAAATATTTTCTTCCAATTTGTGGCTTGTGTTTGCATTCTTTTGACAGAGTCTTTCACGGAACAGAAATTTTTAATTTCAGTGAAGTCCAGTTTATCAATTCTTTCTTTAAGGTATCATGACTTTGGTGTCGCATCCAAAAAATCATTGCCAAATTCAACGTCATCTATAATTCCTCCTATGTTAACTCCTAGAAGTTTTACACTTTTGTGTTTTACATTTATGTCTGTGGTCCATTTTTAATAATTTTATGGATTCTGAGCCAAGATGGCCGACTAGTGACATCGCTTGTTGGATCTTCCCAACTGGAGGGTAGGATATTGGACTGAGGGTAGTGAAGAGGAGTCACAGCACAAGTGTGGGTTACAGAGAGAGACTACAGAAATGACTGGGGACCCCCTGGAGAAAAATTGTGAAGCCGGGAAAGACGAGGATAGAGACGAGCAGATAGCAGCATGGATCAAACCCAGAGAGGCTCAGAGGGTAGCAAAAAAGTAAGGAGGGTTTCCCTCCCCCCCCCCCCACGGCATGGTAACTACAAAAAGATGACAGAATTTTGGGGAATAACAGAAATACTGTATATCTTGATCATAGTTGAGACACATATATGTCAAAACTCATTGAAATGCACACTTAAAATAGAGAGATTTATAATAGGTAAATTACACCTCAATAAAACTCATTTGAGAAAGCATTAATACACCTGTGCTGATCTGTATAATTTTTCAGAGACTATTATAAGTTGTCTCAATCTTACAACCCATTGCTGAGGGCTGCAATAACTCCAATGTGTTGACACTTTCTCAAAAATTTTTTTACAGCTAGCTATCTCTTAGAGCTAAAGCCATGTGCCCAACATCTAATTTAACCAAATACTTTACTCCTTTATATAATAATGACTACTGACTTTTCAGTCCACCTGGTTGGGTACTCACTACTTCCCCAAACCCTGTATTACTCATGCTTTTTCTCAGATGCAAGTGGCAGAGACTTAACTCAAGGTAAAAGAGAAAATATGTTGGCTCATGAGACACCAGTAAGTTTATTTTTGTTTGTTATTTTTAAGTTTTATTTATTATGGGTACATAATAGCTATACATATTTATGGGGTACGTGTGATATATCAATGTATTACTAATTATAGTCACCCTGTTGTGCTACCAGATATTAGACCTTGTTCATTCGATCAAACTACATTTGTGCACCCATTAACTATCCCCACTTTGTCCCCCCTCCCCTCTACACTTCCCAGCCTCTGGTAACCATCATTCTACTCTCTATCTCCATGAAATCAATTGTTTTAGATTTTAGCTCCCACATATGAGTGAGAGCATGTGAAATTTCTCTTTCTGTGCTTGACCTATTTCATTCAAAATAATGAACTCCAGTTCTATCCACACTGTTGCAAAATGACAGGATTTCATTCTTTTTTATGGCTGAATAATAATATGTACTACATTTTTTTTATCCATTCATCTGTTGATTGACACTTAGGTTGATTCCATACTTTAGCTGTTGTGTATAGTGCTACAATAAACATGAGGGTGCAGTTATCTTTTTGGTATACTGATTTCCTTTCTTTCGGGCATATAACTAGCAGTGGGATTGCTGGGATATATGGTAATTATGTTTTTAGTTTTTTTGAGGAACTCCCATACTGTTCTTCATAGTGGTTGTACTAATTTACATACCCATCAACAGTATACAATAGTTCCCCTTCCTCCACATCTTACACCTTTAGATGATTTCTTTCTGTTTGTTAACATCCCGTTTTTTTCAGACTGAAGAATTCCCTTTAGCATTTTTTGTAGGACTGCCCTGGTGTTTACAAAGTCCCTCAGCTTTTGTTTGTTTGGGAAAGTCTGTATTTTTCCTTCACGTTTCAAGGATAATTTTGCAGGGTATAATATTCTAGGATTAAAGTAATTTGTTTGTTTGTTTTTTCTTTCGCACTTTGAGTATGTCATGCCACTCTCTCCTGGCCTGTAGGGTTTCCACTGAGAAGTCTGCTGCCAGATATAGTGGAGCTTCTATACATATTTTTGTTTCTATTCTCTGGGTGCTTTTAGGATCCTTTCTTTTTCCATAACCTTTGAAAGTTTGATAAGTAAATGTCTTGATGTAGTCTTATTTGGGTAAAATCTGGTCTGTGTTCTATGACCTTCTTATACCTGAATATGATATTTTTCTCTAAATTTGAAAACTTCTCTGTTATGATAGCTTTGAGTAAACTTTCTACCCCAATCTCTCTCGCTACCTCCTCTCTAAGACAAATAACTTTTAGATTTCCCTTTTTATGGCTATTTTCTTATGGGCATGCTTCATTCTTTTTCTTTTCATTTTTTTCTTCTGTTTGCATATTTTCAGATAGCCTGTCTTTAAGCTCACTAATTCTTTCCTCTGCTTGATCAATTCTGCTATAGAGAGATCCTGTTGCATTTTTGTTTTTCAAACAAATAGTTTAACTTCTTCTTCTTTTTTTATTATTGCAATCTCTTTTTAAAATTTCTCTGTTTTCTTGAAGTTCATTGAGCTTCCTCAGAATAGCTATTTTGAATTCTCTGTCTGAAAGGTCACATATCTCCAACACTCCAGAATTTGTTGCTGGTGTCTTATTTAGTTCTTTTGGTGAGGTCCTATTTTCCTTAATGTTTGTGGATGTTTGTTGATGTCTGGCCATTGGAGAGTTAGGTATTTATTCTAATCTTCATTGTCTGGGTTTGTTTGTACCTGTCCTTTCTGAGAAAGCTTTCCAGGTATTCAAAGGGAGTTGAGTGTTGTGATCTAAGTCTTCAGTCACTCCATTCATACCAGCACTAGGGGGCACCCCAAGCCCAAGAATGGTCTAACTCTTGCAGAATCCTTGTGGTACCACCTTCCTGGGCTTGGGTAAGATGAATTACCAAGCAAAGTCTCTCATGCTTTTGACTCACTTTCCCCCAAACAGAAGGAGTTTCACTCTCCATACTGGGCTTCCTGGAATTGGGTGAGGGGTGATGCAAGTGCTCCCATGGACGCCACAGCTGAGACTGTACTGAATCACTCCTAAAGCAAGCACAGTACTGGTTCTCACCTAGGGCCCATGATCACTACTGCCTGTCTACTGCTGATGCTTATTCAAGGCCCAGGTGCTCTTTAGTCAGCAAGCACTGAATCCTGTCAGGACTAAGTCCTTCCTTTCGGGACAGCAAGTTCCCTTCCAGCCAAGGGTGGGCTGAAAAATGCCATCTAGGAACAATGTTCTGGAATTGGGGACTTCAGGAATCTACTTGATACTTTACTGTGGCTGAGTTGGTAAACAAGTTGCAAGACAAAGGTCTCTGTATTTTTCCCTTTCTTTTTCCCAAGTGGAAGAAATCTCTTCCTGAGTTGCACTGCCTTGAGTTGGGGGAGGGATGATGCAAGCACCCCCTTGGTGACCATAGCTGGTGTCACACTGAGTCACGTGCACCCCAATTCCATTGGCTCTGAACCTGGTACAGCACCAGGACTTGCCCTAGTTCTACCGTGCTTGTGTCCTGGCTGCTTTTCAAATTGTTCCAGACCCAAGGCCTCTTTTGTCAGCTGGTAGTGGAGCTAGCTGAAACTCTGCTTCATATTGCTGAACTGGAGGATCCCCCTCTGGCTAGGGCACGTCTAATCCCTCCTCTGTGGGCACTGGCAGAAGTCTGCCCTATGTCTCCACTATGACAGGGCACCATTGGTTTCCAATTCAAAATCCTCAATCACACAAATTCTCTCTTCAAGGGGCCCTGCCAGAGGATGTGGCAGGGGGTTTTCAGTTTTCAATATACCTCCCCCTAAATTTCCCCAGCATATTATAGCATTTTGAAAACTAATAAGTCAGCAACTTTTGTTCATGAACAACTCCCTGGTAAGAACATTATAATTAGGAAAACACAACAACTTTTAAATGAATGACTAAAAGTAGTGTTTCCAACATGTTCCAATGGTATTTGGGGGGACATATTCTTCTTACTGTTATAAGTCAAAAAGTTTACTTGAAGCTAATAAGACTCATTTTTTCACTATTGGAAGAAAATATTCTGAATTTCAGGGAAAATTTTCCTTAGCAGTATTTTCCAGTGTTTATGTATGGTCCTTTTAACATTTATTTTAAATGTTCTGATTTCTCAGAAATTACTACTATCTAGAAAAGACAAAGTACATCAAAATTCTTGTGAAGAATTAGATGGGTTCTGGAAAAAGATGGTTAATTAAATGCAACTAGAATGTGTCTGTCACAGAGAAGGATCAAAATCAGTGGCTAGATATTCACACTTCAAATGGAAAATCTAAGATAAAATACTGAAATCCAGAAGAGAAGTGACAGAAATTGGGAAAGCAGAGAAAAACAAAGCCAGACACCCTTCTCGGCTGGGATCAGCAGGAAGATGGGACAAGTTCCCTGGTGCAGAAAAACAGTGAGTGACAGATTCCTGAGTTTCCACATTCCTGCCAAGTACTTTTAAACCTCTAGCTACAGGAGAACCTCGCAGGCACTCCCGTGGGCCCCCAGAGTAAGGCAAGGAGCTACCTAGAGAGTACACAGAAGCATTCCTCAAACTTGGGTGAAGTCACATAAAATATGGAGCCCTGAGTAGCTGCAGAGGGTTCCACAGACTTTTGAGCCCTCCAGAAAGCCATTCAGAATGCCCAGCACCCAGAGATTTTTGTCCTGCTCTGGGGCTCCCACCACAATCTCTGCCACCACTGAGGGAAGGCAGGGTGAACACTTTGCATCCCCAGCTGCCTGCCTCAACTGAAAGAAACCTGCCCCTCCTAGAGGCAAGTCTGTGGCACATCTGTGCCTCCCTCATGTGAGCAAGCCAGCTGCAGTCTGAGGCCATTCTGAGAGGCCATTCTTCAGTGGTTTGAACTTCCTCTGCCACTGTTGCTGCTGCCTGGCCAGGGAGGAAGCTGAGAATCTGTGTGCTTTCATGTCCCTGAAGGACAGAAACCACTGCCGCTGCTGAGGGAGGGAGGTGCAAGCAGCCTGCCTTCCCCACAGCTTCCTGCCTCTGCTAATCTCACTGAGAGCCCCTCCCACCTGGTGGCATGCTCTCAGTGGCAGTGCATCCACCCCTTCCCTGCTTGAGCATTTTGCAGGACAAAGAGATCACCCTGCCCCTCCCAAACACTGCCAGCACCTGAACCCAGGGAAGCCTGAGGACAAGTTCACCAGCCTAGTCTCAGTCTGGTCCCCTAGGACTCAGGCACACTGTCCAGGGGCCTGGGGACCAGGAATCACCTAATCTAGTCCGCCATTTCCGGCATGTGAGCACTTCTTTAAGGGTCTGAGATCCAGTCAACCCAAATTGCCAGCAACACCACAGAGGGTACTGACCTGCACATGGGAAAAGGCAAGGCACCTTTCTCTCTCTACACAGAGCAACAGAGTTCCCCCACGTGGGAGAATAGGCAAGGCATGAGGCTATTTGTTTTGGGCAAAAGGAAGAGGTTCTGCTCTGAAATCATTTAGGCAAACAGCTGTGGAAAAGGCATGTCCCACAGCTCTCAGTGACATTGTGGCCTGGAGACAGATGACAGTGTTTGAACTCAAAGTAATGAGCCTCAGGTACAGAGGTGTGACAGGGAAGTGGATGGCTTTCCTACCGCAGATTAGCCCATTGTCTGAGATGACAGAGAGGCTCCTTACAATAAACAAAGTTCAAACATCTACCCCACTGGCTTCTGCTACAGTTGACTCTTACCTCTAAGTGCCACTCACTAGCCCTGAGATTGAAATGAGTGACCCAATTCTACACATGCTGTCAGAAGGGCATAGTGCTGGAGAACAAGATAAAGTTCCTGAGACCTCTACAATTCTAGTATTACAGAAGGTAGTTAGCCTAATCATATTCCCAGCTTATCCCTATCACAATCAACATCTGAGAAAGCTACCACACTAAAGCTATGCATAACCAAGAAACTCATATAGCACCTTGGTCCCATGAAAGCACCCAAAATCAAAGCCAAACAGCCAAACACAACATGCAATATACTCATACCCTCAAAG